>NC_035443.2:117381328-117704012 GCF_002127325.2 Helianthus annuus
CCGGTTGGGCCATTTGGGCCGTAAACCCCTTAGCCGACTTGTAAACTAAACCCATTAGGGTGCACCTTGTGGAACTAGTATATATATATCATACTTCTTGCCAACCTTGCCACTCTTTGGGCAACCACACTCACTTTCCTACACACACTCTCCTACTAAAAACCCTAAGAAACACAAACACACACTTTATTCTCGGTTGGCACTAGGATTTTCGGATCAAGCTTGGAAATCGACATTTGGAGTTCACCTTTCCTATCTCTTAACCGGTTAGTAATTCTTGTTGTGTTTTGTGCTTGGATTGATGATTATGACATCATGTTTGCTTGCTAAGTTGTTTATACATGAAATGATTGTTTATGATAAAGGTGTTTGTTTGATAGAAAATTGTTACTTGTTGTCAAAAATGATATCATATGTATGATAATGATGAATCGGTTAACATGTCTTGATTTTGGTTGATGATGTCTTGTGTTTAAATGAAGTTTGAACCACTAGTTTTGATGAGCATGAAATCGGTTTGTATTTGTCATGTAATAGGTTGTGTATAGGACCGAATTGTGGTATTAAGTTCAAGTGTTTTGATAGTTGTTCATGTTATGATTAGGATAGATGCATAATGTGCTTGGATAAGGGTTGTTGGGATGATGAACAACATGAACATGACAATGAATGTGATTTGAATGTTTGAAGAACATGATGAATATATGAAGAACTAGTTGAAGGTGCTATGAAGGTGCTTGAATATTTGAATTCTGCTATGTTTGATCCATTTTAGCTAAATGATGGACAGCAAAACATGTTTAAGTGGATAGTACACATTAGGGTGCATGGAATTGAAATTCTATTGGATAGTACAACTGTGCAGAATCAGCAACTGCTGGGGAGTCGAAACCTCTGGTTGCGACTCGAGACCACAGCCTTACAAGCCGAGACCACAGGTTGCGAGTCCTGTTGCGACTCGAAACCATAGCATGACCAGCCGAAACCATAGTTGTGACATGGGTTGCGACTCACAACCACCTATGATCAACACAAACAGCATGACTCGAAACCACGCTTGCGAGTCCGGTTGCGACTCGAGACCACACTTATTGGGCTTGCTTAGTTATGGGCCTAAGTTAATGGGCCGACCTTATGGACTCCTTGTGCTACTGTTTAATGCGTGTTTTGGGCTTAAGTAATTGGGCTGAACATATGGGCTATACGTGCTACTGTTAACTGAATATGTTGTGCACTGTTGTTGAAATTGCCATGATAGAACTTGTATGCTAGGATCGTTACTTGTACGTGCACTGCTTGGGTTAAATCTGATATAAATGGTATCTATGTTAGGACATAGTTGACCACTTGCAACTTGATTGCCCTTTCTGTGATTAACTGCCGAGCAAACCAAGGTGAGTTCACACCCTTTACAAAGCATGGGATTCCCTGGGTTGGGAACGGGGTTAAGGAACGTGGATTCCTCGTCCTCCTTGGGTAGGACAGCAATGGTTCAGGAATGTGATTCCTCGTCCTTGTGGACGGATAACTCGTACTAGACCAAAACTCTATCACGAAGTTCCTCCTTTTTATATCGACTTAATCGCCGGGCCAATGGCGAGCGGGTCATTAGTTAGATAGCACTATTTAGGTCTGACAAACCTCACACCGTGCCGCAGAGGACGGGCGTGAACTAATGGATCTGGGGCACGTCAATGATGATAGACATTGACAGTTTCAGGGCACATAAACATGACTACAGTCAGCAGTCGATATGGTAACGAGTCTAGTGTACGCATGGGGTAGCCCCCACGGCCGAAATGCCTGATAACTAACACGGGGTAGCCCCCACGGCTGGAATGCCAGAATAACCGGGAATGAACAAGTCACGTTTTTAAACTAAGGGGTAACCCCCACGGCAGGATGCCAGATAAAGGAAACTGTTTTCGAAACAACTAAAACGAACACCTAACTGTGAACTCACTCAACTAGTTGTTGACTCGTTACTACATGCTTTGCAGGACCATAGGTGCTCAGCTGGAGCTTGCATGGAGGAGAGTCGTTGTGGGACATGGATTGCTGCGTGCCATGTTAAACTTGAAAACATTTGAACTTATGTTTTAACTTTAAGACTTATGCTTCCGCTTACAACTTAAACTTTGTTTTGTCTGAACACCAACCGTGTTGGTAAAACTTTTATAACTATTTATATGCTTGTTCAGTATGATTGGTGGCTGGATCCTGGTCAGTCACGCCTCCAAGCGGTAGTACTCCGCAGGTGGATTTTTTGGGGGTGTGACAGAGGATCCTTGAATTGGCTGCGTCCCCATGTATCCTCCTAAACTGATGAAGATCCCTGATGCTGGAATGAAGATCCTGAAGGCTGGAAAGAGGATCCTTGAGCCTGAGACATTGCCGATGATCCAGAACGCATTCCTATTGATCCACCCTGGTATTGGACATCTGGAGCTGCAGAGTGCTGGGAAGTTATGACCGGAGTGTCGAAATTCAGCGACCTCGGCATCAAAGGAGAGTGATCCTCTGCTGATTTCTTCAGTTTCTTGATGTCATCAATCTCCCGGAGGATCCTTTCGTTGGTTTTGTCCTGCTGTTGCATGTAACCCTTCATCTGCATAATCAAAGAATAAAGATCACTGTTAGTAGGGCTAGAAGAAACAACCGAAGTTGGTGGTTTTGAGAAAACGGGGGTCGGTTTCTTCGCAAGATTCTCAGCATTCTTCTAAGGTCCAAAAGTTGGTGGAGGCAAAGGTGGAACGCCCTGTGAAGAAGTGACTGCCGGCATGGAACTTGAAGTGTTCTTTGCTGAAGATGCCATGTAGTTGAAGGTAATGAACCAAAATGATCACAATGAACAAAATTTCTCAGAGATGAAGCACCAATTGCCCCACGGTGGGCGCCAAACTGTTTTGGTCAAAAATCACACAAGGATAATGCAACCAAATCTGATTTTGTGAGGTATGATGCTTGGTTAATCGGGCAAATGTATGAACAAGTATGAAATGTAAACAAGATGAACACTGAGATTTATACGAGGAAAAATCCCTTGATCTTTAGAAGATCTCTGGCATAAAAAACCTCGGGTGATGGAAACTACCGATCACCAAATGTATTGCAGAAACCATAATGATCCTTGTACAACTTCGGAAGAAAACAAGCTCAATACAATGGATTGCTAGTGTAAGTGTGAGTATTTCGCTAAGTGTTTGTAGAGAATTATGTGTTTTTGTGTGTTGAACTCGAAGTATGCCTAAAATGAGCTGTTTTCCCCTTTAAAGATAGAAAAATATCAAGCAACCAACTTTCCTAAAAAGGTGGAAGTCACCCATGTTCTCCAAAACGGTTATTTTCCCTCAAGCACGTGCCTATGAAGCATATTCTACGAGATTCCAGCAAAGACTAAGCCCATGTCGTCCATTACCTGTGTATAAACATTAAAAACGTGACAATTGTTAGAAATCATAAGTTTTGTTAAGGATCCTGGATCCTCAGACTCCCTGCATCATCCGTTAAGGATCCGTGATCCATGCCCAGTCTTAGGATAGATGATCCTTAGCATAAAATTCATGCCCTAACAATTCTTACGCTTAATTATACTTGTTTTATGTCCATGATACTTGATTGATCCTTATAATATGCATAAATGTAACGCCCTGCGTCCTTAAACTTTTAACTTTTGGCAAGTCTAGCCCCTATACTATTTGAGACTTAACTATGTTAGACTATGTGAAACTTTATGATACTTGAATCTTGAATCTAGAGTCTTGACACTTTGAAACTTTATTCTTGATACTTGATACTTGATACTAGATACTTGATACTCGACTCTTGACACTTATGGGACGAGAAACTTTGAGACTTTGTTAATCGAGAAACTTGAAACTTGACACTTACTAGCTAGCTTATGTAGACTTGAAACACAGAAACTTTTGTGTTAGTTATACAATCTTGTCATGTTATGATATTACACAATAATACGTAACGCAACGCTTAATCTAGCTCGCAAAACGAACCGAAATTCAGAAATCTAGCAAACGGGTCTCGGCTGTCCGAATGGACATCCGATCAGAAGGCCATTCGTCCGAACAGCCATCCGACCCAGCACACTTGCACTGCCTTGTCCTCTCTACATTATAAATATCCCTGTCACATCACCTGATGTGACAACCTCCTCCAACCCAGAGCACTTCAAGTCTTTCTCTAGCACTTTTCCTTCGATTTCACGTGAATCTTGTAAGTTTTCTCCGTAATTCTTGTACAACTTTCATCTTTACACACTTTCTCACTAGGTTCTTCATCAAAATCATACTTTTCACCGTGAAATCACTAAGGTTTGGGCTCCTTGAGGATGACGTCACCATGGCGGTTTGTACAATCGGCTGTCTGATGTCATTCCGTCAAGATTTAAGTCCAAATCTAAGAGATTTCTACACGTTTTTACTACAAATCTTTACAAACCCAAACATTTTCGGTTGAATTACATGTTTTCTTAACTTATCTTTTCAAACACGGTGAAATCTAGGGCCAAAACAGGCCTAGGACTTGTTCCTTAGTCTGGAGTTGGCTTGATAACGGATTTCCACCGAAGAGACAACCAAATTACGGATCAGACATGAAACTTCGTCAGGAGCAGTCATCCGATCGAACGGGGTGATTCCCATCCGATCAGACAAGCTGAACCTTGGTGGGTTTCCGTTATCTTGGTACGTTACCACATCGTCTCCGTTAAACTCAAACTTAGAAATTTTACGAAGGTGAACAAGATCACAACAGCCGAATGATCGTTCGATCAGACGATCCTCCGATCGAACGGCCATCCGACCTATCGGCCCGTTCCCTGTAGCCTTCAACACTTAAACTATCTTGAATCAGAACTTGTAACTATTAAACTTTCACTCGAACAGTCATCCGACCGGATGACCATCCGATCGAATGACTTGATCTTATACTACAACGAAAACTTCAAAAGTTTGAAACATTTTTGAAACACACTACTGTCCAGACGACCGTCCGATCGAATGGGTTCCATCTGGGCCAAATGGTCATCCGACCGGATGACCATCCGTCCGGATGACCATCCAAACAGGAAACATACATTGTTATTCGATGATTCGCACGCTTCGACTTCCTGTTCAATGCTTACACTGTTAAACTATAATCAGGCTAACTCCAGCGCTCCCTTCGATCCAAATAGTTGATGTTGATACTTAGCACCCACTGTGAGTATACTCGATCCCTTTTTGTTTTAAACACATTCTGGATGCAACATGTATTCTATAAACTTGACACTTGACACTTGACACTTGAAACTATTTGAAACTTACTCTATCCGCTGTACACATGAAACTTGATACTTGTGAAACTTGAGACTTTTATGCTATGTGAACATTTAATCCTTGTGTGTAGTTCCTCCTTAACAATGGTAGCGCTATAGGGGTAATGCACCTCCCCGTTATTCTTTGGGGTATTGTTAGGAGGAGACATTTTAGCTTCCCTTGAGTCTTGGGGTAGTAGTTAACGCATTGGAAACTTGGGCTATCACTTGGACTGCGTTTAATAGCATGGTGAAACTTTTTATATGTGTTTATGCTGGATATGAGTTTTTGGCACGTTTTAAACTATTATACTACTACGTACTCAAACTTGTATACTCGCCAACATTTTGTTGATATATTTTAATACATGTTGCAGGTTGATAGTAGCCGAGGAATCAAATGAAAATGACAATGAATACGAGGATTTATATGAGGAAAAAGCCCTTAATCAATGTATGATCTCCGGCATAAAAAACCTCGGATAGTGAAAACTATCACTATCAACTATATTGAACAAAAAAGGTTACAACTTTGGAAGTATTGAGCTTGTTACAATGATTTCTAGTGTGTGTGTATGAAAGAGAGAGTAGCAGAAGTGTTGTTCGCAATCAGAGTGCAAGTGCTTTCTAAATTAGCTCAATACCCCTATTAATCTTATCCAAAAATATCCTTAACTAACTATCCGAATTTTCAGCCATCTACCCACGTTCACCACCAACGGTCTTCAGCTCATGCACGTGCCAAAAAAGAGAGCATATTCCCCTTGAATCTCGGTTGGAATAAGTCTTCTACGAAATACACCTACAAAACAAAGCCAAATGGTAATGGAAACAATTGTTAGTTTAAGAATACCAGTGAGGATCCTTGATCCTTAGTCTTCCTGCACCATTTCTTGATGATCCTTGATCCAGGCCAAACAGAGGATACGTGATCCATAAGCAATTAAATTCTATCCCTAACAATTGCCCCCAAACATGACTGGTTGGATTCTAATCAGATAAGTCATGTTTCATTTAATTCAGACTAGCCGTTAGTTGCAGATATAGCCGTTACAGGTTTGACGTCAGCACAGATCATCCCTACAACAAATCATGATTATAAATAGGTTAGAGATAGGGATGAAATTCTCCATTTAAATCCAAGATTTCTCCCTTTAAATCCTCATTCGAAGATTCATCAGGTACATCTCTTCCCTTCTCTCTTAAATTCTCAGTCTCGGTCTTCTGTTTCTTCCCCAAAAATCCATGGCCAAGATGATAACCCGGTCCTCACCAGCCAAGAATCCTGAAAATAACAGCCCTCCGAGGATTCAGGGCCTCACCAAAAATCCTTCCTTGGAACTCTGCCGTTTAATTGATCCAGAAATCGATCAGTTGCGTCATTGCTTTCCTGATGGAACGATCTTCAAGCCCTTCAACTCTTCGATGAGAGTGATTGTAAGTCTGATGCTTGGGGTGGTGTTAGGGCATGAATTCAGATGAACTCTTCCTAGATAGCACTGGGCATTACACGGTACGCATAGTCTAAGGAACATCACCCTAACCCTTCTTTTGTGCTATGAGTTGTGGTTGAATTAAGGGAATGATTGTTACATCATCAAAGAAAAAGGTGTAGTCGAATGGCTATATTTAAAAAAAAAACTAGATGTAAGACCCCGCCGCGTTGCGGTCGGGGCTTACAAATTCAGCCGGTATGGGTTAGTTAATAATTAAGGGTTGTTTGTTTACCTCTTAATGAGGGTCTGAATGGTTCAGACAGACCTCTTACTAGTTCAACACTTAATGATTCATATTGTTTGTTTCGTGAGTAAATGTCTGAATGGTTCAGACATTTGCATCTGAATGATTAATTATTATACTAAGTCTCAATGGTTAAGACCTCTAATCTGAATTGGTCAGACATTTGTCTCTGAACGGTTAAGCATTATACTGTCTCTTAATAGTTCAGACCTCACACTGCTTAAGCATTTAATAGTTCAGAACTCTTACTGATTCAGCACTTAACCATTCAAAAGTTACCAAACAGCCCCTAAACATTATACATGAGCTCCATGTTACGGCCGGTGTATTCGGTACCGGTACCCACTTTTCTTGTTTTTCAGTACCGGTACCGAACGGGTACCGTACTCATCCCTACATAACAATGTTACCAATTAATAGTATATAAATAAATACTATAGTACATGGTTTTATCATAAAGCAATGTCCAACTTTATAAGCTAAAAATACAAGTTTTAATGCTTAACAATGTTACAAATTAAGAGTATATAAATTTTGAACAACTTCATTTAGAACAAAAAAAACCACTAAAGCACATGTACAACTCATATATACACAAACTTGTTGCAAAATAATAGTATATAAATAATTTATAATTTATAATTAGAGTTTTTTTAGGTGGGGATGAAGTCATCCACAACCCATATTGTCCAATAAAAAAATAAATGCTTCAAATATGGAAACAACATATAAAGGAGACTCTACAACAACTAAAGCACAACAATGTTTTAATTTAATAGTATATAAATTACCTCATTTTTCTCCTATAGCTATCATTTTAAATTTCATTTTTTACTTGACTATTGGATTTTAATAATTCTAACTATTCGTCGTTGGCCGCAAACAGTCTCAACTTTAAAAATAACCAATAGCAGTTCCAAGTTCCAACTATTAACATATTAGCCTCCCATGGACCCTGACTAACAGGACCCTAACGTCGTTTTGGTCCGAAAAACTCCTTTTTGGCCGGAAAACTCAACATTTTTGTCCCAAACCTCTTTGTAACTTTATTACGAACCTTTTGGAACATTTTTTCTAGTAAAAGCCTCAAAACCATCAAAGTTCGGATGTAATTTTTGTAATCAAAAGTTTTTCTTTTAAGTTGAGGAATGGCTAGGGTTGTGAAAGATGAGCATTACAATAGTTTATGGATGGTATAGGAAGAAATGGAAAAAGAGTTCAAGTAGATAAGAGAGAATGTTAGGGATAAGAGGGACGAGAAAGATGACTCCCCACCATTAGTTAGTTATAAGTAAATGACAATACTCTCTTCATTTACTCGTTAGTGAATCCATGATCTTATATATTTAATCTTCCCTAACTCATGCAACTATTATTTTTAAGAATTGCTAATCCTAAATCTACACTAATGTCACTAGAAATCATCAACCACATGAGTAGGAACACCTTTACTACACACTTGATACCACTAGGCTACAAGCACTTTGGTTTAATAATTAAACTTTTAATTAATATTTATAGACAAAAACCGAAAACGAAGTTGTAGAAACTAATCCAACTAAATTATATATCGTTTAATTCGGATATTGAGGTAGTTTGAATGGTTCTAAACCATAACAGAAATCCAATCGGGACCAATTTTTAAACCCAAAAGTGAAACGAATACACATGTTTATGTCATAAGCAGATTTAACAAACAAGTGATTTTTCTCAAATGCCAATTGCATTAATATTAATATTAATATTTATAACAACGGGAAGATGGTAGGCTACAACGTAAAACTTATCTCTGTAAAATGCCAATTAAGTTCCCAAATCACGTTTAACATAATAACAATAACAACAATAATAATAATAATAAAACGAAAATACAAGCCTGAAAAACTAATATAGCCAACTCAAACCTGAACAACGGTAGAGAGGGCGGGCGTAAACTCTGCTACACTAGTTGTTCTGGGAGAAGGGAACCGTATACGCCTTTTTTCCTCTGCTGCATATAATCATCATTATATCTTACTAGTATAAAAAGTGTCGCGGTTTAAACTGATGTGGCGGTTGAGGTGGCACCATTGTCCTTATGATCACCAAAGATTCGCTGCCTAAAGTCAGACACCATCATAGGGAGACCTTTGCGTAGAGGCACCTTTGGCTCCCATCCCAGGAGATCTTTCGCCTTGGTTATATCGGGCTTCCTCTTGTGCGGGTCATCCTCTGTGTTGGGCCTAAACTCTATTTTCGCGTTCGGGTCAATCGTCTCCTGGACCACCTGCGCAAGTTCAAGCATGGTGAACTCACCAGGGTTTCCGAGGTTGAAAGGTCCTACGTGTTCGCCTTCCATCAAACGCATCAAACCCTCCACCTACGTATTTAAAGCAGAGCAAGTTAGAACGATATGCGTCTCTAAATTATACAAACAATTAATTAAATGTGTTTTAAGACACACAGATTTCTCAACATTTAAATTCAGTTATCACTTTTCACTAGTCACTACAGACTACACATACTAAACATGGACACTGACCATCACCGACACCGACACCCGTTTCTCAACACTTATGTTATAAAATAACCAATCCGATTTGACATAGAATGCTAAAAGAAACCCTTTAAATTCAATTATCACTTTTCACTAGTCACTACACATGGACATTGACTATCACCGACACTCGCTTCCCAACATTTATGTTACAAAATAGCAAATTCGATTTGACATTGGCAAAGTGTTTGTATCTGTAATATAGAAAGTAGCCTTTAACAAAGGAACCAAGTGGGTCCCAACCCAAATGTATACTACACTACTAATTTGATTGTAAAAATAATAATTGAGAAGTGGGTAATCAATATAAAGAGTTTGAAGAAAGTAGTAATCTTAAAGGTTGGATGGAACTTGGAAGGAATATATGTCCGTGTCGTGTTCAAACTACTTTAACCAAAAAGACCCACCCGCAAGGAATATATCCCAAATTGATCATGTAACATCCTATTTCCTAATTTATAACGCGATACGTTTGTTTTACCATACAAAACTAGTAAGAAAGACCCTGTTTATGCATGTTACCCAAACAATAAAGACAAACAAAACAAATCAACCACTAAACGTAATCTTCAATCCAAAACTACCAGATTTAGAGACCCCGGGTAGGTACCAATTGGGCAGATTAGGGTGAATACTGAAACCGCCCAAAAATAACAATTGACAAATTTAGGATAGCCAGTAAGCATCATCTGATGATGCATAAAATTCCAAACAAGAGGAATCAAACAACTGAACAAGCATACAATACAAAATAAGAAAACTAAAAAGCAATTAAAAATCTTAAAATACAGGCGGCTATGAATGTGTTTAAAGAAGAGAGAAAGACATACTAACCAAATCTGAAACAAACTGGAAACTTCTTGTTTGTTTCCCGTCACCGTAAACAGTCAAGGGCTCTTTTCTCAGTGCCTGCATTGTAATTTTTACCATCAATGACAACTTAATAGACATCATCAAGAATAAACAATAACTCACCTGAGCAACAAAGTTACTAACGACCCGTCCATCATCAATGCACATTCTAGGACCATATGTGTTGAAGATCCTAGCGATCCTCACCTACATTACAAAAGCGATCAAAATCATACATTTAAACAAAATTAATTGTACTACATTTCACCGAATTAATTACAAATTGTTACTATACACATTACATACCTCGACACCAGCACCGCGATGGTAATCCATGGCTAATGTTTCCGCAGTCCGCTTCCCCTCATCGTAACAACTCCTAACACCTGCCAAAAATCACAAACACAATCAGATCATAATTAATTTACAATAAAAGAAAAAAGAAAAGGTTTTAATCACCTGCCAGATCTAAGATCTGGCATTCCGCCGCATCTGTACCCGCTAACCAACGGATATAGATGCGGCGGATTTCAATAACCTATGACAAACTCACCAATAGGATTGACATTCCCCCAGTAAGTTTCAACCTGAGGATGCTGCAACGGATCACCATACACCTCACTAGTACTCGTTAGCAAAAACCGCGCACCGACTCTCTTCGCCAACCCGAGCATATTCAATGTCCCCACCACATTCGTCTTGTAACCACAAAACAACGTCAAGGACTCACAAAACAACAACTTAATCACCAATAACAATAATAAAGATAAAATCAACAAGCTAAAAGGATATAATAGTCTTGACAGGATTATGCTTATAATGCACAGGCGAAGCAGGACAGGCCAAATGATAGATCTGATCCACCTCCAACAACAAGGGCTCAACGACGTCGTGTCGGATCAGCTCAAACCTTGGATTACCAAAATGATGCATCACATTATCTTTATTCCCAGTGAAAAAATTATCAACAACAATCACACTATCTCCTCTAGCAATTAACCGGTCAACCAGATGACTTCCAACAAAACCGGCTCCACCGGTCACCACTATCCGTAACCCCTTCCGTTTCAACCCTAACGGAATCTTTCCGCCGGAGTTTAACGGGCCGAACCGGTAAACCGGTCGCTTAGGGTTTAATAGCTCGGTGGTTTGAGAAATTGAGTAGGCATCGGAGTAGGTGATCTGGCGGTTGGTGGTGGTGGAGGATGGGATGACGGCGATGACGGCGGCACCGATGAAAATGCCGATGAGGATGAAGAGGAGACGTTGTTCACGGAGGAGGTAGCGGATGGGACGGATGACGGAGAGCCATGGTTTGTTGGGTTTTGGAGAGTATGAATCCGACGTCGTTTGGGGTTCGTGACCTCTGTATATTAACTCAGATCCCATCAGGTTTGTTTTTTTGCTTAATTGTTTCTGTTTCTGAAACTATATAGATATGTTTGTGTATGTATGTATGTATGTTGTGTATATATAGAAAGAGAACACTAGAGTGTGTGAGAGAGAGAGAGGTGGAGGTGAAGTATATGTAGGGCCAAAAGTGCCAGGTGACAGGTGGCGGTGGCTTAAACCCTCCGGCACGTGAGGGAACGAGTGGGGTCACGCGCTAAAAGTGGCGGCGCGTGAGATGAGGTTTTCAGTGAAGGGGTTGTAAATTTTTGATATGTTGCGGACAAGGAGGGATGACCGTGTTAAATATGGGGAGGCGAAGTTACGAAAATGCCCCTACTGGTGTACTTTGTAAATTAAACGGTAGGTAGTGATTGTGGCCCAACACGACACGAGTGACAACGAGATTAAATTCACAGTACCTTGTTTAAATTGGATATTTAATATTTTCGTATTTGAATTTATTTTGTACTGAAATAATAAATTTCATAACATTCGGTTTCAGTATTTAAATTAAAAATTTAATAAATTAGTTTGTTATAAAGGTTGTACATTTTGATAAAGTCTAAGGAACTTTAACCTACTTAGCTTTTTCTTAATTGTTTTAGAGTAATGTGTGTTTCATGATTTTGTAAAAAAAAGTGGTTTTTTTAAGAGGTGTGTCACTTTTTTTTGAAAAGGTGTTTGTGACACATTTCTCCTCAAAAAGCTAGATTGGTTAACTTTTTTCTTTTGAGTTATATGAGTTAAAATGCCATTTTAGTCCCTGTGAATTGCGTTATTTTGCCAGTTTAGTTTAAATGTTTCATTTTTCCCTGTGGATTGCGTTATTTTGCCAGTTTAGTTCAAATGTTTCATTTTTCTTCTGTGGGTATAAAAAGATTTCATCGTTGTCATTTTAGTCCACTGGGTTAACTTCATCCATTATTTCTGTTAACGAAAAGGGGAACTCGGTCATTTTATATGGTCGAATTGCTCTTCTAGTTAACAGAATTACATATAAAATGACCGAATTGTCATTCTCGTTAACAGAAATAATGGATGAAGTTAACCCAGTAAACTAAAATGACGACGATAAAACCTTTTTGGACCCACAGGTGAAAAAAAAAACCTTTGGACTAAAATGGCAAAATGACTCAAACCATAGAAACTAAAATGACATTTAACTCTTTTTCTTTTTCTTTTTTAGTTATGTTTATTTTTTATCAAGTAAACTCAAAAGAAGAACGTGTATACCCCCTTACGATAAGCATGCAAAGTTAGAATCAAAAGCCAAAAATATAGATCTAGTCATCACACTTAAGTAACTGAATTAATATTAAACATTGATTTAAACAATAAATATAGATTTTGCCCGTTAAATATTAAACTAAAATAATTATTAAATATTTAGTTTTTATTTTCTATTTTTTCAGTCTTGATTCACCTCACTAATTATTTTACTAATTTGGATTTTTATTTTCTATATCCTGTCTTGATTCATCTCATTAACATGTGTAAAAGATGGAGTTTATTCTGGTTGACATATTTAACCATTTTTATAACCTACTGACATAATACATATGCATATATAACCATTTTTAGGGGAAGATTCATTGGGTAATACTAAAAAAGTGAGGAACAGCGAGGAACCGACTCAAACGAACTTTGATTGGACTCATTCCAGCGGCGTTGAAACCGGCTCGTCGAACCCTAACTAGGATCTCTTAACCCTAAACCCTAAATCCTAACTCCTAAACCCTAAAGCTAAAAAATAAGGCTAAAACCTAAGGTAAACCGTAAAATTTAAACTATAAACCCTAAAGGCTAATCCTAAAGCTAAACTCTAAACCTAAACCCTAAAACCTAAAGCTAAACCTTAAAAACCAAACCCTAATATATTTAGGGTTTAGGGGTTATGATTTAGGGCTTAGGGTTAAGAGATCCTAGTTAGGGTTCGACGAGCCGGTTCCAACGCCGCTGGAATGAGTCCAATCGAAATTCGTTTGAGTCGGTTCCCCACTGTTCCCCACTTTTTTAGTGTTCCCCAATGAACCTCACGCACCATTTTTATAATCAAACATTTACAACTTGATTGGTACGTGTCAACTCATATAATACATATGTATATATAGAATCTGGATCATGTACATGACTAAAGTTTCATACGAAGTGTACGTGACATAGAGATGAGGACAAATGGCATTGACTTGAGGGGTAATTTCGTCCTTTCCATTTGAAACAACTTCCCCTTTGATTTTCAAACGGCTATAACTTTTTCATACGTTAATATTTTTTAAAAAAAATTACATCATATTAACGTGCATTTTATTCTCTTTAATTCGAGCAACCTATTGCTATAGTTTTCTAAAAAAATACAGAATTTTGAATATCGATTACGTGATTACGTGATTTTGAATACCCAGCAGATGACTATGTGATTTTGAATATTAATTACGTGATTACATATTCAACATAAACCATTACATGATTACGCATTCAATATAAATCGGTTACGTGATTACTAATTCTATATGATTTGTTATAACTAATGTTATTACAATTATGTTTATTACGTGATTACACATTCAAATAATAAGAACTTGATTCTTTATGCTTTATTACGTGATTAAGTTTCTAATATACGGTACCATGTGGTTATTATAGGTTGATTTTTGACTATGTTTTGTGTCACACCCCAAAAACGTCGCAGCGGAAATACAAACGTGGCGGTGACGGAGGTTGCTACCCATAAGTATCTTAGAGGACGATGGAATGTTTATTTTGGACATACAACTTATTTAAAACATAAGTTTAAAGTTTAAAGTTTAAACACCAACCACAACATAGTTGTCTTGATCCTTATGGATCTTAGTACACACGGTCCCAAAAGTAGTTTTAAAAGTTGACCAAAACGTTATTTAATAAACTTGCATCACTACCACAAGACATGTCATTATCCCGAAGCCGAACTCATGTACCTAAAGAACACGTAAAATCAAGTGTCAACACAAAGGAAGGTGAGTTCATGTATTTAAATTGTAATTAATTTATTTAAGGAAAACTTTCTTCTTATGAATTTTATAATAAAACATCCATGTATAATTAAGAAAGTCAATTTTTATTTCCTTTACAAAAATCCCCGAGGGTCAGTTATCGCAAGCGTTTTCTGAAAACCTTCTATACAAATCATCTTCCCAAGGTTTATTTATATATTAAATTGCTAGCATTAAATGTTCGGATTCGTAAGTTTGCAAGACTTACGAGCTATATATTAACAACAAGGGTATAATCAACGTTAGACAGTCACAAAACATAAATTTGTCGCTTGACTTAACACAGAGCTACCGGTCACGTCGGGGTGGTCAACCCGATAGATCTATCAAAATATTTACGCATACATGTATCAATGATTAAACGACTAAATTCGCGCAAAGTGCCACACAATGAGTCACTTATAGTGCCTGCCTCATGAACTATATATATATCCTGCTAAAGTGATAAAATTAATATTTTGTGCTGTTCGAATTCCCCAAAGTCTCCGCCGAAACATAATCCTATCCCAATACTTACTCTCTTGATATCAAGCAAATTCGTCACACTTAGATTTAAATATTTTTAAATCTATACGGTTATTTTACCCCAAACACCGTAATCCTCCCCGTTTCTCCCCGAAACAATTTACATTCATTCAATTCCTGTTTTCCTCGAAAACAATTTTATATCATTCAAATTTCCAAAACCATGTTTTCCTCAAAACATAACATATCATTTTCAAACCATATTTTCCACGAAAATATATTTATAGTCTATTCAAGGTATATTGTATACAAAAACATATAATTATCCTTTTTAAGGCGTGTTCTTCCCCCAAAACATTATATAAAACAGTAAAAAAGGAGTTAGTGACACTCACCTTTAGGTGCATTTCTATATTAGCGCAATCTCTCAAATTGGTCTACACGTCCTAATTTAAGTAGGAACGATTTAATAACCAATTATTCTACAAATAACTAAGTTTCTCCAATACTTAGAATTTTCACATAACTTTAAGATTTTCTCAAAAAGTCATTATTTTGATTATGTTAGCGTATTTATATATATATATATATATATATATATATAGGGTAAGGTTCATGCGAGAACCACCTTTATTGCGAGAACCGTGAGAACTAATGTGAACACAACCTAAAATAGCTAAAAAAACCTAACCCTCCCCCCCCCCAAAAAAAAAAAACCTACCCCCCACCCCCAGGTAAATGCTAAAAACTAAACCCCCCCAAAAAATCTAAAAAAAACCTACCCCCCCCCCCAAACAAAAAAAAAAAAAAACCTAAACCCCCCTCCCCCACAAGCTAAAATGCTAAAAACTAAACCCCCAAAAAATCTAAAAAATCAAAAATAAAAAACACACAAATTTTTTTTTAAATATTTTTTACATTTTTTAGGTATTTTTGGTTGTGTTCACATTGGTTCTCGCGGTTCTCGCAATAAAGGGTGGTTCCTAACGGATCCTTCTCATATATATGTATATGTGTGTGTGTTTTAAGATTTTCACGACATAAACGCTTTTATTGGTAACCTTCATTATGTTATATCTGTTATCACATTCATTTACGTAATAATATATCTACGATTTGCGCTTCGTAATATATTTACATAAATATAAACATATTCATCGAATTTCGCAATTCACGTATCTCATCAACCTATATATTCTACCATTTTTAAAGCATTTATATACAAAATAACTCATCAAGTTAACCTATGTATTATTTTCATGCTCGACAAACAAGTTATATTTTTAACGTGACATTTAACGAAATTACCGTTTTAACCGTACATGTATAACCTTAACTTCTATTGTAATGTAAACACTTAGCATATCACTGTAACACCCTCGCTATTATAAAACGGTTTTTTACTAATAACTACAAATTAATGTGTACTTAAGAATACACTTACGTATAAAATACGGGTTTACTAGAAACTTTTACAATTTAAAGTACTACTATTTAAGGTAATTAAATTCGTCATTTAAAAATAACGACGACACAACTTGCGGAAGCTTCATTTTCGCGTGTTCGGTTCTTTTCCATGCTTGATCTTCATCCGGATGATTACTTGGTTCACCTAAAATCAAAACCAACATAAAACGTTAGTTTTGATAGCTTAAAATGTGTTTAAACAAGATCTACGCATCAAACAATCGAAACAAAATAATTTTTCCAACTTATAAGTCTCTTGCGCCACGCGAGAGACTCAGTTAAGTTTGTCGCGTGCCGCGACCCGCGTCGCGTGGCGCGCCGGATTTACGACACTCCCTCGCGTGGCGCGAGGGAGGCCATTTTCCAGCGAGTGCAGGTTCCAGTCCTGCATTTCAGCCCAGTTATGTTTTTAATCGAAATTCGAACTTTAAAGTGCCATAACTTTCGTTCTAGTTATCCGTTTTACACGATTCTTTTTCCTACGCGTCCGTAATTAAATTACGGACCCGTTTATCACCTTGGTTTGCATAAAAATCTGAATTATCCATTGTTGGCTCATAAATCCTTTAGGTGATTATTCGACCCGTTTGGCATTATTATTTCACTACATGCTCTAAAAAGAAAATAGTTAATTCCTATCATTTTACCCATCCCGGGCTTGTCAAACCTTAACGTTTTCACTCCCATCCTAGAGTTTACGTAGGCGTTTACATTCACCGATTCATTTGTATCTATCTAAGCATTTAACCACAATTTACTTCTTAGTCTATTTTGACCCGCAAACGTTTTTTCCTATACTTTTTATATGTATCTAAGGGTTTCAAAATCAATAAACAAGTTTCTAAACAAACTCTAACGGTCGTTTACCCGGTTCGCCCGTTAAGGGCTTTTTGGTCAATTCTAGTCTCTTACTTCACGATGAAAGACTCTCACCAATTATTGACCAAATTAGCACTTTTAACTACAACATAATTATACGTACCTGGCTCGGATCAATACATTGACCCGTTTTAATACCTTGTCTCGAAGATCTACTAATTCATAGCAACGCTAATTCATAAGCCGCTTTATCCTGTAAGCATAAAACTCGACAAGTGCTTATTAGTCGATATTTATCAAATGGTATCCACATTACCATTTGACCCGTTTTACTCTTTTTATTCATTAGGCTTACTTATAGTAACCGTTCAAAAACCCATTTTTATAATTAGCTTTTCTTGGCTAATTTACCGTTCCATCTCTTTTACCATTAAACATGGAGTTAATTGCCCGGATGGTCCCTATGGTTTAACAATTTTTCACGTTTAGTCCCCACCTTTTGAAAATAGCAGGTATGCTCCCTATGGTTTGTCATTTTGTTGCTCGGATAGTCCCCTGACATTTACTCTGGGGACTATCCGAGTAACAAAATGACAAACCATAGGGAGCATACCAGCTATTTCTAAACTAACTGATATCTATCCAGGGACTATCCGAGTAACAAAATGACAAACCATAGGGAGCATACCTGCTATTTTCAAAAGGTGGGGACTAAACGTGAAAAAACGTGAAACCACAGGGACCATCCGAGCAATTAACTCTTCAACTCTTAAACATGGTTTTTATCATTTATATTAGTTCCGACCCGTATTATTTCGCGTCAAGAACCATATCTTGAATATTATCCTTATTGTATTTGAAACTTATAGGATGAACATTTATTTTACTAAAAGGTGTAAGTTTCACTTACCTTGCATCCGGTTATGTCCTTTTTCCGCATACTCGATCCGTTTGACCCGCTTCTTTCCCAAGTCTTCATCTAGCTTGTCTAGAGTCAAACTATCATCATCACAATTCGTAAGACGGTTAGATTAGTCATAATCGTTTACGACTATTCCATACTGCGGGTTTTATGTCGAATTTATCATTCGACCATATCAAAATTATCATTTGATCTAATCATTGTCGGTTTGACTTTTTAAAAGTCAATTGACTTATCAACATATTCAAATGCACATTTGGTTCAATGAACTCACTTAGGCATATTTCATCCGAACTCTTAACGAAATCAAATTTTACATACTAACTAGTAGGTCGCGATTTCATTTAGGCATTTCATATCACTGAAAATGGGTTGTTTTTGGTGACTTGTTTAACCTGTTTACAAGTCTTCAAAAATTATGATTTTTTTGTGTGGCGTACCTCTCGGAGGGTTAGGCCTTGTGTTAAAATTTCAAGATCTAACTCTTTACCAAAAATTCGTAAAAATTCATTTACTAAGCTGCAATCAGATTCGTCACTTCTGACTGCAGCTTACGGAAAAATTCATTTAAAATTCCTCGTTTATCCGATTGACGAAAGTCCAATTGGTGATTCTTTTAATCACTTAAAACTTTCTACAGTAAGAATTTGAGATCATAACTCAATTCTAATATTTATCGGGTTACTTTTGCCGCTAACGGTACTTTACCCGTCTTTTAGTATTAACGGGGTTTGATTACCAAACCCGTTTTCGGGGTGTTACAATCACATTACACATACTCATATCCACATATCATATTATAACACACAAAGTTCACCCTTGAACAACTCGTTTTCGTGTACGTTGAAATATGCATATTTTAACATTTCGGTAGCGTTGGAAGTCACATATGACTAGCCAAACACCAAGGATACTTAATATAAGTTAAAATAATTGTATTTATTATAAAAATATTAGTTTACAACCTGATCTAAAACAGTTTTGCAAAAAAAAAATCACTTTAAAAGCCGATTTTTACCGTTTTTAACGTATAGTCTTTTACCAAACTTTACCATACTCAACCCAAATCGTCTTGACTTAATATTTTAACATTACACATGTTATTTACTGAATAAAATGGTACTTATATTCATGTTAGTTCAGATTTCATGTAAGTCGCATAAATCATGCAATTTCACCCATTTTACTACTTTTCAAGTTTCATGTACCACATGCAAAGCTACCAAACTTATGACATAGTTTTATATAATCATAACACATTATATAACATCATTTTTAATGTTCACATTCTGTTTTAACTCACTTTCATCATACCATTTCAAGTTTATCAACTTATGATCATTTAATCATCATATATGCTTATGTACAAGTACCTAATGCATGATTATCATATCATCATTGATGTGCGTGAAGTGTAATATAATTTGGATGTATATTTTAAGCCTTTTTTACACTTTTTAGCCAAGTTTTAAATTTATAAAACACGATATTTACTAACACTAAACACACATATGGGCAAGTGCACCCATCGTGGACGTAGTATAGTGTTGGTAAGATACCGAGGTCGTCCAAGGACACAAGAGCTTTTAGTACCGGTTTATCCTCAACGTCTAATCAAATCAAAATGTTAGAAAAAGATTTTTAAACTAAGAAAATAAAACTAACTAAATGCTGAAAAATAAAATAAAAATAAAAACAGATAGACAAGATGAATCACTTGGATCCGACTCGTGTATTAGTATAACCTTTGATTATTTTCGCACTTTTGCACTTGTTTAAGAGATTATCTTAGTTATTGTAGTAGGCCCATCTTTTGAAGGCGACGTTACCCTCAACCCAGTAGTTTGAGTCAGCAAGGATACAATCCTAAAGGGTCGGATTATTGAAAGATAATGAATTAAGTTATTAATGCAAATTATGGTAGGCCCCTCTTTTGGAGGTGACGTTACCCTCGACTAAGTAGTCTGAGTCAGCAGGGATACAGTCCTAAATAGCCGGGTTATAGTATTAATAGTAGTTAACTTATGAGGGGGTTAAAGAGTTTGGACCCCCGCCATCCAATACCTTTGGGGTATTGAAGGAGGTCCTACTAAATTTGACCCAAGTCCCTTGCAGGACCTCTAAACGCTGAACAAGGGCAAGACCCTTACCAAACCATTCCCTTAACCCCCGACCAGGTAGCCAACATACATCCATATAGACCGTGGAGATATGAATGGTGAAAATCTTTTATTTTATATAGACAGTAAAATAATGCCAAGACGCCACGGACAAACGATAAGGAATAATCACCTTCAACATAAGCAACTAGTTATTAAAGTCATTAATACAAAACCAAATAAAAAGTGCAAAAGATTAAAAATAAAAAGTATTATACTAAACACTTGTCTTCACCAAGTGATGTAAGAGACTTAGACAAACATGGCCTTGATTGTCAAGAACTCTTACGATCAATCTTGGATCCCGAGACGACTCACACACTCTATGATGGACAATGGATGATGGTGGTGGATGATGGTGTTGTGATGGTGGTGGGTGGTGGGTGGTGGATGAAGTGTGAGAGAGGTGGTGCCAAGGGATGAGTTGCAATGAAGCCAAGCACTCCTATTTATAGGCTGAACAGAGGCCTAGGCACGGCCCCGTGCCCGTCTGACACTATCTCTCCTCATTAATTGTAATTCGCAATTACAATTAATGCGCCTGCAGTACTTTGGGCACGCGCCCCGTGTTCACTGGGCACGGCCCCGTGGTGAGCAATAGAAGCTTCTACAGGTTTGTCTTTTTCTGCTGCTTCTTGGGCACGACCCCGTGCTTGCTGAGCACGGGGCGTGTTCAGCCTTCTGTCTTCCTTGTTTTGCTTGGGAGGATGCTGTCGAGGGGTCGGGCAGTCCACTTTTGTTCCTTTTCTTGTATTTATGTTAGATTTAGCTGTCTTTTTGCTTCTTTTGTTAATTTGAGCTCATTTAATCCTGAAAATACAAAAGGAAGACAAAAACACATTTTTTTCCAACATTAGTACTTTAAAAGGGTTAGTTTTATGCCTCTTTTGATGTAATTTATATGTTGCATTTTGTGCACATCAAATACCCCCACACTTGAATTTTTGCTTGTCCTCAAGCAAAACTCTTTAATATGTGGCTTACACTCCCAAATAGAATGGGTAGGAGAAGGTTTTGACTTGTCATAGAGTGTCGGGATTTTCCAAGATTGTTTAGGTTTTACTTTTACTTATTTACAATCCTATTCGTCATGATATATTAAAAACTTTTCATAAGGTAAATTATTTATTAAGGCATAACATACCTTTCTAAAATTACATTTATATACAAGTTCACATACTTTCAGGAGAAATCACTCACACTCGGCCGAAGGTGTATTTTTAGTGAATCACTCGAGATCGGCATGGAACTTATTCCTACCATAAGCTTGCCAAGCAATCAATTCTCCTCCTTTTTAACTTTATACCTTTGTAAATATCAAGAGGACTTTTTGGGTGAAGGGTTAGGCTTGGGCTAAAGGTGGGTGGTTGGGTTAGTGGTTAGTAGAAAAGGGCGAAAGTCGTAAAAAGCGTCGGTTTTCGTAAAACATTTTGTTTTTGTGACTTTTTATTTTAAATGAAGTATTTCTTCAAACAAGCTTTTGTTTGAGGAGCTTTGTTTGTTTATTTCTAACTTCATTGTAAATCTATCTATATATATATATATTAGTCACACGAAAACCGAGCTTGTTACTAAAATAAAGGGTAAAAATAAAAGGGTTTTTGGTGGGTAAAAAGGGTTTTGGGTTAAGAAACGAAAAGGTTTAGGCTCAAAGGGGCTAACTAGGGGGAGTTTTTGGGTAGGTGAAAAGAAAAATAAAAATAATGGTGTTGAAAGAAAAAGGGTTAGTCCTAATGCCTCCATCATTTACTTACTTGGGTTTAAGTTGGTAAGGACCGGGAATGAATTGTCGTGGCAAGTTCTAGAGTCGTAAGAACCAAGCGGCTATTCACACAAGAAATGAAAAATGAGCATTTAGCGTAAAGATGTATATTTGTATGCTCAATAAAGGCTCAAAACTCACTTTTGTGGGAATGGGTTTTTATGTGATCGAGTATATATAATCGAATTTTAACTAAGCTTGTCATGTCGTTTCATAATTTTCTTATGTTGGTTCTTTTTATCACGACGCTATCGATTGTAAACTTATAAAAATATAACCTTGTTAGTCTTAGAATTCTCAACTTAAACTTAGACAAGTAAAAAAAATGAAATTTTTTTTGAAAAAAATTTGGGGTGATTAGCGGTTCCAATAGAGTTTTGTGTAAGGCTTGTTATTAGGACTTGCAAAATTCAAGGTTTTAGCATCCCCCCACACTTAAATTACACATTGTCCTCAATGTGTCCCAAAAATAAATTTTTAGGTTGATTGAATGTGTAAAATGGTGTTAAAAGCAAAAATTTATGTTACTGGCAGTCTGGACACGGCCCCGTGTTGAGTAGACACGGCCCCGTGTTCAAGTGCCAGTAACGAGAACTTACAGAAGTTGAGCACGGGGGTGTGTTCGCTGGGCACGGCCCCGTGTCTGACCAAGAATCTGCAGAAATTTGCCAAACAGTAGGTCTGAGCGATGGGCACGGGGGCGTGTCGGCTGGACACGACCCCGTGTGGGCAGTCTGCAAGGCTGAAAAACAGGTTTCTTCTTCCGGTTTTCCTGTCCTGGCTTTATCAGTGCTAATGATTAGCACTCTAAGCCTCAGTTGTACCTGTTTTACCACTAAATACCATACCAAGCAATACCAAACATCCTAAATTAGCATAGTTAATCATCCAAACCATAAAGTAAAAGAAAAATAAAGCAGAAAATAAAAAGTAGTCAAGGAAAGTAAATTGTCTAACACTTCGGCACGCAGGCCGGAAATTGTTTTAATAGATAAAAGGGACCTTAACCTGTGGGCTCGCCATCAACCCACTCCTGCTCCTCCAACCTCCTAGTCCATATCCTCATCGTTGTCATCACCTCCATCCCCATGACCCGCCATATACTCCCGGATGTTCCCGATGTCGTCTTGGATATCCTTGATGTTTCGTTCGATAGCTCCGACCCAGTGGTATGTATTGTTGGCAAGGTTGTAGGTGTTCCTGGTGCACATGAGGTTTTCCTGCAAAAGATCATGTAAACTTTGAAAGTTAGGAAAACCGCCTCCTTGGGAGGAGGATTGCCCCGGATCACCATGGGGTTGATATTGGTAGTGGGGGGGGTGGAGCGTGAAGGACTAGTGCCTCCTGTGGGTTCCATGCATGGCCTTGCATCCTTTGAAAGCTCACTGACCCGTCTTCCGCCTCATAAATTAGATTCATGGCGCGGCAAATGTGATAATCAACTCGTCCCGACCATGGGCTCCTTTCAAAGGACCTAGGAACGCGCGTGAAGTGCTTGAAGA
Source organism: Helianthus annuus (assembly GCF_002127325.2). Lineage (NCBI taxonomy): Eukaryota > Viridiplantae > Streptophyta > Magnoliopsida > Asterales > Asteraceae > Helianthus > Helianthus annuus. The sequence goes on from NC_035443.2 coordinate 117,405,288, forward strand.
GGCGGTCCACCCATCCCCCAAAGAAGATAGGGGTTGGTGCACGAGCAAGACAGTTCAGATGCATGTTTCGAAGCAGGAGATATGGAACATCGAGGGCCCTTCGGTTGTGGATGCAGTGAAGGACTACCAAATCTTTTAACCCAACAACCCCGCTACTGTCATGTCTTTGGCTGAGAGAGTAAGTGAGGAGCCTATGAATGTAGCGATAGAGAGGATCCCTCAGCTTAGTACTCTTTGTGCTGCTGGGGTTGTAGAGTCCTTCACCAATTTGGGCCCATGCGGCTTGGCGCTCATTTTCATCTAGATCTCGTAATCCCCCGGTGTTTTCCTCATTCCCCGATTCTTCTTCCGCGTACAGTCCCACTATTGCCCCGAATTGTGCCATAGAGATCGAGTATCTCATTCCACCACATCGAAAAGCAACCGCTTCATTGTCAAACGGGTCACTTCTTGAAGTGAAGGTGAAAGTACTGTAGAACTCCATAGTACATTGATGTACCGACCGAAGCCGAGTGGTCAAGGCAGCCCTTAGTGGTCCGGTAACAAGGTTGTTGAAACGGTCGAGTTGGTTCACCAAGGTCAATAGGTCCGTGCACGCTTGCCTCGGGTATTCCTCGGGCCTTGTTTGGAGTATCTCATATCTAGCCCTTGCATCGAGTTCTGTGGCATTGAATCTTGTGAACTTTGCCATCTACAAGAATACATAAAAAGTTAGCGTGAAACGATAAGATTTTCGGTGAAAAACTGCAAACAATTAGCTGGACACGGCCCCGTGTCCAGGCGTCTGTTACTCAAAAACTTCATTTTTAGACCTGGTCCCAAAAATCTGAAAATTTTTGGCCAAGTAGGTGCGGTTTTCCCCGAAAATGAAACCCCAATTGCCGTTTTTCCCAAAACAACTCGTTTACCCCTTCAATTTCATCTTTTTCGGTTCAAAAACAAGGGTTTGAGGTTTTTGTGAGAAATCGGGCAAATCTATCAACAAATAAGTGTATTTACTTCCCATTACACTAATCTAAACTAATACTAACAGATTACTTCAAAAATTTGAGGTTTGATCCGGATGAACTTCAAGAAACCTAGATTTTTCCCCAAATTTTTGATGTTTAGCTACATGCAAGTAACTAATCTAACTACTAATGATGATAGAATCATACCTTGATGTTGTTAGATCTAGAAGTAACGTCGAAAATCTGCGGAAAATTGCCTTGGACCAAAGCGTTTTCGGTGAAACGGGGCGTGTGGAATGGTGTAACTGTTATGAAAAGAGGGTTTTATCCCGACAGTTGCGTCGACACGGCCCCGTGCCCAGCGGACACGGCCTCTTGCCGAGCAAAGTTTTAAAAATTTATTTATTTATTTTTATTTTTTTATTTTTTTTGTGCTCGTGGAGTGCCCGTTTTTTCTCCGAAAACATGGTTAGAAGACTTACCGGTTTCGATGTATACTTACTGGTTCGTAACATACCAGGTATGGTGTGGATGCTTTTTATTCGTTGACCGTTTGAAGCAAGATCTCTTCCTCCTCATCCTCAATGGATCCTCGATAGAGTTTTAGCCGTTGGCCATTGACTTTGAATGGAATCCCATTTCGAGCTTTAATCTCTACTGCACCATGAGGAAAAATATGGGTGATGGAAAAAGGTCCTGACCACCTAGATTTTAGTTTACCCGGAAATAATCGAAGTCGAGAATTAAACAACAGAACTTGGTCTCCTACTTGAAATTCATTAGGATTAATATATTTGTCGTGTAAATTTTTCATTCTTTCCTTATAAATTTCAGAGTTAGAGTATGCAAAATTCCTTAGTTCGTCTAATTCATTTATTTGACAGAATCGATTTTTACCTGCAGTTTCTAAGTCTAGGTTTACATTTTTTATTGCCCAGTAGGCTTTGTGAGCTATTTCTACTAGCAAATGACAACTTTTTCCATAGACGAGCTTATATGGGGTTGTGCCTATAGTGGTTTTATAAGCAGTCCGAAAAGCCCATAAAGCATCATCTAGTTTATCAGCCCATTCCTTTTTATTTAAACCTACGGTTTTTTCAAGTATTCGTTTTAAACCTCTGTTAGTCACTTCGGCTTGTCCATTTGTTTGAGGGTGATATGCTGTTGAGACCCGGTGATAGACCCCATATCTTATTAAGATTTTTTCGAGTTGATGATTGCAAAAATGGGTACCCGTATCACTTATCAAAGCTTTAGGTGTTCCAAAACAAGAGAATAATTTTTTCAGAAATTTTACTACTACTCTTCCATCGTTTGTTGGGAGAGCTTCGGCCTCGGCCCATTTAGACAAGTAATCAACCGCCACAAGTATATATTTGTTTCCTTTTGACGGTGGGAAGGGTCCCATGAAATCGAGTCCCCACACATCAAAAATTTCACAAACGAGAATGCCATTTTGAGGCATTTCATTTTTGGAAGAAATGTTACCTGATCTCTGGCTAGCATCACATGTCTTTACAAGATCTTGCGCATCTTTGTAAATGGTTGGCCAATAAAATCCTGAATCAAATACCTTTCGTGCGGTACTAGCGGCACCATGATGTCCTCCATATGGACCTTCATGACAATGGCGGAGAATTCTTCGTGCTTCGCCACCATAGACACACCTTCGGATGAGTTGATTAGCACACATTTTGAAAAGATAAGGGTCTTCCCAAAAGTAATGCTTTACATCGGTAAAGAACTTCTTTCTTTGATGATGTGGCCATCCTTTGGTGACTATACTGCTAGCTAAGTAATTAGCGTAGTCGGCATACCTTGGTTCTTGTCTGCTTTCCACCATTTCCAAGGATTCTGTGGGAAATTTTTCGTTGATTGGTTCGTCCCTGGTTGCCTCCAAAGCTGGGTCTTCTAAGCGTGAAAGATGATCTGCAGCAGTGTTTTCTGCTCCTCTTTTGTCTTTGGTTTCAATATCAAATTCTTGGAGGAGTAGAATCCACCTGATCAAACGTGGTTTTGCGTCTTGTTTCTTGAAAGGGTATCGGATAGCTGCATGATCTGTATAGACTACAGTTTTAGAAAGAAAAAGGTAAGAACGGAATTTATCAAAAGCATATACCACGGCTAGTAACTCTTTTTCAGTAGTTGTGTAATTTTCTTGTGCATCGTTAAGTGTTTTACTAGCATAATAAATTGGGTGGAAATGCTTTTCTTTTCTTTGTCCCAAGACTGCTCCAACAGCAAAGTCACTTGCATCACACATGATTTCGAAAGGAAATTTCCAATCAGGGGCTATCATGATAGGTGCATTGACTAGCATTTCCTTGAGGGTTAGAAATGCTTGATTGCAATCCTTGTCAAAGATGAAGGGTGCATCTTTTTCAAGTAATTTTGTTAGAGGTCTTGAAATTTTTGAAAAGTCCTTGATAAACCTTCTATAAAATCCGGCATGCCCTAGGAAACTTCTGATCGCTCTAACGGAGGAGGGTGGAGGTAATCGAGAAATAGTGTCTATTTTTGCTCGATCAACTTCCATTCCTTCGCTTGAGATTTTGTGACCGAGTACTATTCCCTCTGTTACCATGAAATGGCATTTTTCCCAGTTAAGGGCGAGGTTAGTTTCCTCACATCGGGATAGCATTCGTTCGAGGTTATCGAGGCATTGGTCGTATGAATCTCCAAAGATAGAAAAGTCGTCCATGAAGACTTCCATTGTCTTTTCTATCATGTCATGGAAAATGGCCACCATACAACGTTGGAATGTTGCAAGTGCATTACATAGACCGAACGGCATGCGTCGATAAGCAAAAGTTCCATAGGGTCATGTGAAAGTCGTCTTTTCTTGGTCTTCAGGTGCTATCGGAATTTGAAAATAACCTGAAAAACCATCCAAGGAACAGTAAAATTTATGACCGGATAGTCGTTCTAACATTTGATCAATGAAGGGCAAAGGAAAGTGATCTTTCCTTGTTGCTTCATTTAATCGCCTATAGTCTATACAAACTCTCCATCCTGTGACGGTTCTTGTTGGTATTAATTCATTCTTTTCATTAGTTATAACCGTCATACCTCCTTTCTTTGGTACTACTTGGACGGGACTTACCCATGGACTATCGGAGATAGGATAGATTAGTCTGGCGTCAAGTAGTTTGATGACTTCATTTTTAACCACTTCTTGCACATTGGGATTTACTCTACGTTGTGGTTGTATTACTGTTTTGTAGTCATCATTCATTAAAATTTTGTGCGTGCACATGGAAGGACTTATTCCTTTGATATCTACAAGCTTCCAAGCGATCGCATTTTTGTGTTTTTTAAGAAGATTAACTAATTTTTCTTTTTCTACGCTACTTAATTTAGACGAAATAATTACAGGTAAATTACCATCTTTGTCTAGAAAAGCATATTCCAAACCTTTCGGAAGTTCTTTGAGCTCAAGGGGTGGGTCTTTAGGAGACACCTTATTTTGTGGCTCATCAAGATCAAGAACTTTAAAAGTTTGTTCTATGGCGACCTCTTCTTCAACAAAGTGGTCAACTTCTTCACTTGTGTCGGGTGGCTCATCTTCATCTTCAATTAGGGGGTCATTGTTGCCAAAAGGATATTTCATTGAACGCTCAAGATCTATGCTCCTTTTGAATGCCCCTAACTGAAGAGGTAGATTATTAAATTTCCGGTTTTTCAAAGCTTCATGAGTTTTTACAAAAGGTTTTCCCAAGATGAGAGGAGTGTCATTGAGGATGACAAAGTCGGTTGGAATAACCATTTGATTTGTTTGAACCAAAACATCCTCAACCACACCGATTGATTTTATTACTTTCCGATTAGATAGAAAAATGGGTATTTGAAGTGGAGAAAAATCACTAATACGTAATTTTTCAAAAATGTAGTTAGGCATTATGTTAACACAAAGATCTTTATCAATGGTGACATTACTAATAAATGAATTTTGAAAGAAGCATGGAACCGGTGTAATGTTAATTTCAAAAGGATCTTCTTTTATTAGTGAAGTTTGATCATTAGTTAACTTAACACTTACCATTTCTTCAATTTTAGTGTTAGTGTTTAACTCTTTTAAAAACTTAGCATGAGTGGTTACTAAACAATGGTTTTCGAAAGAAGGTGACAAGAGATTAATTTCTTCAAAATTAGACTCTTCTTGAAATTTAACGTTATCGGCCTCACCACTCTCGTTGTTTAGCTCATGTGTCGGTTTTTCACTTATTTGTTCTTCCATTTTTAATTCCTCAATTATCGTTTCTTCTTTTCTTAATTCTTCTCTTGCGCGGGACTCCTCTTCCCTTGCGCGAGATTCTTTTATGCATCTTTCGATAAATTTGAGTTTTTCTATTATCCTATCGGCTATGTTGGTGATAGAGTAAGGATCGGGATCCTCATGGCTTGATTCCGGTTGTTCGATCCTTGGTTCCTCATAGTACCCATATGAAGTAGATGGTTCATACCATTGCTCTTCATTGTAAGCATATGATGGATAAAGGTCGAAACTTTGTTATTCATAGTACTCATATGAGGTGGGTTGTTCACGCCATGATTCCTCATAATAAGTATATGAAGGTGGTGGCTCATATCTTAACTCTTCAAAGTATGAGTATGAAGGCTCATATCTTGGTTCATCAAAATATGAGTATGAGGGATTAGGTTCATCCCTTGGGTCTTCATAGGATGTGTATGAAGTCGATGGCTCGTACCTGTGCTCCTCATAATGGTTGTATGAAGCGGATGGTTGAAATAAGTTACAATATTGTACCGAGTGCGGGTTACCACAATTAGTGCAATAGCTTCTCATATAATCATCCTCCTCATAGGTGTAGTTGTAACCTCCTGAGTATTGATCCATAAGAATCACTCAACAGACCACAACTGAGTCTCGGGACCAGAAAACAAAAATAAAGACGGAAACAGAGGCTGGACACGGCCCCGTGTTCAGACTCTGTATCTGGGTATCTAACTAAAAATATGCAGCACGGGGGCGTGTTTAGTGAGCACGGCCCCGTGTTCAGGCTACTGTAATGCAAACTAAACTAAAATGCAGAAAAATGTGCACGCGTTTTGAAAAGGTTTTGAAAAACTGATTAGGCTGTCGATTTTAAGCTTTCTTAAAATCTTTGTGTCCCCGGCAACGGCGCCAAAAACTTGATGTGCGTGAAGTGTAATATCATTTGGATGTATATTTTAAGCCCTTTTTACACTTTTTAGCCAAGTTTTAAATTTATAAAACACGATATTTACTAACACTAAACACACATATGGGCAAGTGCACCCATCGTGGACGTAGTATAGTGTTGGTAAGATACCGAGGTCGTCCAAGGCCACAAGAGCTTTTAGTACCGGTTTATCCTCAACGTCTAATCAAATCAAAATGTTAGAAAAAGATTTTTAAACTAAGAAAATAAAACTAACTAAATGCTGAAATTTATAAAATAAAAATAAAAACAGATAGACAAGATGAATCACTTGGATCCGACTCGTGTATTAGTATAACCTTTGATTATTTTCGCACTTTTGCACTTGTTTAAGAGATTATCTTAGTTATTGTAGTAGGCGCCTCTTTTGAAGGCGACGTTACCCTCAACCCAGTAGTTTGAGTCAGCAAGGATACAATCCAAAATAGCCGGGTTATAGTATTAATAGTAGTTAACTTATGAGGGGGTCAAAGAGTTTGGACCCCCACCATCCAATACCTTTGGGGTATTGAAGGAGGTCCTACTAAATTTGACCCAGGTCCCTTACAGGACCTCTAAATGCTGAACAAGGGCAAGACCCTTACCAAACTGTTCCCTTAACCCCCGACCAGGTAGCCAACATACCTCCATATAGACCGTGGAGATATGAATGGTGAAAATCTTTTATTTTATATAGACAGTAAAATAATGCCAAGACACCACGGACAAACGATAAGGAAGAATCACCTTCAACATAAGCAACTAGTTATTAAAGTCATTAATACAAAACCAAATAAAAAGTGCAAAAGATTAAAAATAAAAAATATTATACTAAACATTTGTCTTCACCAAGTGATGTAAGAGACTTAGGCAAACATGGCCTTGATTGTCAAGAACTCTTACGATCAATCTTGGATCCCGAGACGACTCACACACTCTATGATGGACAATGGATGATGGTGGTGGATGATGGTGGTGGATGATGGTGTTGTGATGGTGGTGGGTGGTGGATGAAGTGTGAGAGAGGTGGTGCCAAGGGATGAGTTGCAATGAAGCCAAGCACTCCTATTTATAGGCTGAACAGAGGCCTAGGCACGGCCCCGTGCCCGTCTGACACTATCTCTCCTCATTAATTGTAATTCGCAATTACAATTAATGCGCCTGCAGTACTTTGGGCACGCCCTCGTGTTCACTGGGCACGGCCCCGTGGTGAGCAATAGAAGCTTCTACAGGTTTGTCTTTTCTGCTACTTCTTGGGCATGGCCCCGTGCTTGCTGAGCACGGGGCGTGTTCAGCCTTCTGTCTTCCTTGTTTTGCTTGGGAGGATGCTGTCGAGGGGTCAGGCAGTCCACTTTTGTTCCTTTTCTTGTATTTATGTTAGATTTAGCTGTCTTTTTGCTTCTTTTGTTAATTTGAGCTCATTTAATCCTGAAAATACAAAAGGAAGACACAAACACACTTTTTCCAACATTAGTACTTTAAAAGGGTTAGTTTTATGCCTCTTTTGATGTAATTTATATGTTGCATTTTGTGTACATCAATCATCATCCAAGATTTTTAAATGCATCTACCATACATTTATTATAACTTTCAAATAAATCCAAGAAATCATCTTCATCTAATCATTATCAAATCATTCATAACATTAATGCATGTAACATTCTCATGCTTTTATGAACTAACAAACAAACTCATGTGCATGCATACATATATACATATACACGACACACACATATACATATATATACTTCCAAAAACCCACTTTTTACATATTCATCTTTAATCATAAGAACTTTTATAAAAAAACCTTTTTGATCATGCATGCAACAATCTTCCAAGAATCACATCAATCAAGAATTAACTAAAATCAAAACACAATCTCTAACACATACATATACACATTTTTCGCCATGTATACACACACATGAAGTTCCATTTTTATTTTTTTTTAAAAACCCATTGTTATTAGTTTTCAATTTTGTGAAAAACTCTAAGTTTATGAGAAACTTTCCATCATCATCATCACCAAGAATCAAGAACATAATTTTAAAAGTAAGTTTATACATTTGAAGAACACTTGAAGTGGGTGGAAGATATAGATAAAAATCCGTGGATAAATCTTCATGGACATTTGTTTCTTTATAAAAACCCTTTTAAAATCACCACAAATTTCACCAATGTTGAAGGTTATGGAGTTTATTCTTCAAATATTGATCAAAATTTTGGAAGTGGATTTGCGTGTGTATGTATACGGACTGCATGAGAGAGAGTTGATGTATGGAGTTGTAGGTTATGTAGAAGCTCTGGGACATTTGTCCACCATGCATTCATTCTAGCCATTAGGTAGTGTGTTGGGAGTGGGTTTGGCCGCCACTTGTCCCATATGCACACACTCTCCATGCATCTCTCATACATATACATATATATTATATATTAGGCCAAAGACATGTATTTAACTGAGTACCGGAGATTTTATCTCGCGTTTTAATCGTGTTTTATAACGTTTAAATTTATTTTTATCATTCTATAAAAATTAACTCGCCATAATATTGCTGAACAATATTTTATTTACCTCTTCTGGCTGCATCGTTAGTATTTTGTAAGATACGCGCGGTATCGCGCAGTATGCGCTTAAATTTGCAAAATAGAGATTTTAAGCGTTTTAATTAATTTTTCCTCACGAATATGATTAAAATAGCATTTTAATCATAACGGAATATTTTTAGGATTTTAACATTAATCGGGCGGTCACCGACGCTCGTTTCGCATTTTGTTCGTTACGCGATAAGCGTTTATCTTATTATTGCCAACATAATATTTAACGAAGTTTAAATTTACCAACACATCAAATACTATATATTAACACCAAATTCAATAAAATATTGTCTTTATTTATTCATAACACGTGTCACACTAGTACGGTACAGACTCAAAATACCCGGGTGTCATAATTTGTATATAATTTATATCCTTAATACGTGATTAGACCTGAAAAATTAGGTATTGCATATGAAATATTATATATTACATGTTTTTGTTTTTACGTAATTACGTAAACACTCAGTGTGATTTCACATAAAATACCATAATGAAATCACGTAATCACGAAATGGGTATTCAAAGTCACGTAGTCACGTAATAATACATATTCAACTATTGCTACATAATTACGTACTCACTTAGTGAGGTTTCACAAAAATACAATAATGAAATCACGCAATGGGTATTCAAAACCATGTATTCAATATCACGTAGTCATGTGTTGGGTATTCAAAATCATGTAATCACGTAAAGGTATTCAAAATCCTGTAATATTTTTTTTTAAAACAAACTTTAGCAATAAGCTGCTCAAATTAATGAGAATAAAATGCTCGTTAATACGGTGTAATTTTATTAAAAAAATATTAACGTATGACAAAGTTATAGCCGTTTGAAAATCAAGGGAGAAGGAGTTAAAGTGAGAAAGGACCAAAGTACCATTTCTCTATTTGTTTTTTCAATTGTTTCAATCTCTTATTTACAAAAATGCCACTGCCTAATTTTCAGCCATTGATCTTGGGAGATCAATGGCTGAGCTTGTCTCATACACTTCGTACAAGTCTTGTATAGGATCTACTCTCTCTCTCTATATATATATATATAGGATTAGGTTCAAGAGTGAACACTAGTGTATTTGCGAACTAAGCGAACTAATTCTGGCCATACACGTGTGTAAATCAATAGCCAGGATTTGATGATGAAATACACTAGTGTATTTTACGATTTGATGATGAAATCCTAGCCATACACGTGTGTAAATCAACAGTCAAGATTTGTTCACTCAGTTCGCAAATCCACTAGTGTTCACTCTAGAACCCCCCCCCCCCCACACACACAGATATATATATGGGTTAAACGTGTAGTGTTTGGATTATAAGTGTGCGATTAGGGTTGATGCCTTGACAAAAAAAGATTAGTCAAATCCTGTTAAACAATTTAACCCGCCAACCTAATTACCCTTAACCCAACACGATGGACACCCCATAATTCTCAAATTGCAACATATCTTATTTACACTATTCAATCTAAGATCGCATTCCTCTTTATCTTGATGACCATTTAAACGTAAAATATGGTTTGTTTGAAAGTTATATCATATCATTTTAATTAGTTTAGAGTAAATTACTTTTTGAGTACTTGTGTTATAGTGGTTTTAACCATTTGAATCTAGATTCAAAAAATTTAATGCTTCAATATGTAATCATCAAAGTCCAATTTACTAATAATTGTAACAATTTGAGTCCAATTAACTAACTCTGTTAGATTTTCTCGATTACTTTTTTTTTATAAAATAACCAAAATACCCTTTTATTAAAAAACAAACTAAAGCAAAACAGTTTATTAATATCTATATATATATATATATATATATATTATAATTATTACATATAATATATAAACACAATTTTACACATAGAACTATTCTCTCTGCCCTCCACTATCGACACCGTCCACCCCACACTACACCACCCCACTCCCACCCACAACCATTGCACTACCATCTTTTTTTTCTAGTTAATATATCGATCCCCTCTATTTACCCCAATACTCATTCACTCAAACTTACCATTTGAACATGTGTTGTGATTGCAAAATCATAAACACCCAATCCCCCATTTTAGCTCTTAATGAACCTCAACATTTCAACCCCAAATTCAAATCGGCAAGTGTTAGAAGAAGCATAACCACACCCAACCGCATCTTTAAATCTGCGTCATCTACCCACCCCCAACCCCATCTTCATAACCCATCGCATAAACCCCTACAACCATTATAAAACCCAAACCCGTACTGAACCAAAAATGCCCAACAATCGCAGTTAGACAGGTGACAGTGTCACACTCCAACCCGTAACGGATTATCGATCGGAGCGAGATGCTTGTCCATAGCTCATGACAACTATTATAAGTTTAAATATTTAAAAGATATCCAATTTAAAATGTCATGCATATCATGCAGGATCGTTTGTACGACCAAAACGAGTCTTTTAGAAGAGTTCTAATCAATACGAGAGGCGGAAACAAACGTATCGACTTTGAATTAGCTTGATATACACTCTAAATGTCTTGTTTATTGATATAACAACGTTTTACAGCCTGGAGACACTTCGGCAGCACCTCGGTACCAGAATCAGAAAGTTACCAATGAAATGAACAAGGCACGTATTTATAGGCAACCCATTCCGCACGAGATGGCTCATACGAAATGGACATCTCCATTTCGTATGAAATGAACATCTCCATTTCGTGCGAAATGGCCTTTCCATTTTGTGCGAAATGGTCTCACTCACATATTTCTCGTATTTCGTGCCCTGATCTATCTAATCAAATACAAGACTCGATACAAGACGAAGTCGACAGACATATGCACCAAGAAACTCCCCTTTGGATGTTGACGAAGTCTTCAGTGTCGAGTCTTCACAGTCTTCAGTTTTTATCAGTCTTCATGCTCTCTCTCCAGAGTATCTAACACTGTACGTATCCTTCAATCTCTTTCTTCTTCTCTCTCTCTTTTCAGCATCAACAGCTAACTTCTCCTTGGATGTTGATCTAATAAATTTTAATCTCCTCTTTCTCTCACTGAATCGCAATCTGACTCTATCTTTTCTTGATTAGATCTCTTGATTCCTTAAGTTCTTCAGCATTAGCAGCTGTCGTGAACTTCAGGATCTGAATCTGACTCTACTATCTTCATACTCCCTTTTGCTAGTAGACTCCCCCTTAAATTGTTCCTTGGATCGTAGTCTGCATATGCTTTTGCGGAAAAACCTCAGGTATCGGAACCTGGCTAACCTGCACATCCTCTACCTCAAAATACATTTCACAAATTTAAAAATTTGATAAATTTAGAAATCACTTGTAGAAATCGATTAAAATGTTTTAACATTTATAAACTCTGTTGACCACTTGTAAGAATATTATCATTTCTAAAAATTCTCCCAAACCATTTGTTCATCATGTTTAGCACTTGGAATTTTGAAAATCAGCTTTTCAACATCAGTTGTCGAAAATAAGATTGAAATAAACTTTTTTTGAATTTTCAAAAATTTATGCTAAAACACACTTCAAATCTTTTTAGGTTTTTGTTTTTAATGAAATGTAGTAAAGAAATATTTACAAACAATATTTTTGTGAGTTTGTGTAAGAGGATCATATCAGTTTTTGAGACAAATCACTAACACCGTTAAGCTTTAGACATTTTAAGTTTTAAACGATTCACTTAGATTGTCAGTATACCGATCCACTTAAATTTTCATACAAAGTTCAACTGTTTCGAGATACGAGATACGAGATTAGAGTTTTAATCGACTTAAACTTATTCGCGTGTCCCACCTCAGAATATACTCCCGTATCCAGACTTCTATATTCAGTCTTATAGGTGAGTGTACACTAATGATATCTGTAAACTAGGGATGGGCTTTTTTTCCCAAATACCCGTACTCGTACCCGTACCCGTACCTGTACCGATTTTAGGTATTTGGTACATGTATCGGTACCCAGTTTTATTGATTTTGGTATTCGGTACTTTCGGTATTGGTATGGGTACGGGTAAAAACGGGTACTGGTACCGAATTCTATGTATACCTTTAAAAGTTTTTTTGTATTATGTTTTATTTCATATTATGGTGTTTATAGTGTACTCGTATTGATTTTACCTATATGGTACCCGTATCGTATTGGTACTCGTACCAATTTTACCTATTTGGTACTCGTACTATATTGGTACTCATGTCAATTTTACCTATTTAGTACTTGTACAAGTGCTCAAAAATTAAATAAAAATAAAATGGTACCAAGCGGGTAGTGTACCGAAAATACCCGTACCAGTACCCGTACCAGTACCTATATATTTGGTACGGTATTTGGTACCTAGTTTTGTTCAAATTCGATACCGGTATTTTTGGTACTGGTACGGGTATAGGTACGGGTACTGTACCAATCCCATCCCTAGTAAACGGGTAATGCGAGACCATGAGAGCTCAGGTTAGAACTTCCGTTCAGACAAAGAGATGATGGCTCGTCTTTAGGTGTGTCCCGTTTGGGGATCTTTTCTTCAACAACACATGATTAGCATTTTGCAATGTTTCATCATTTTTATGCTGAGGATAAGCTTTAAGATTAAAGTAGTGCAGAGCATTATGCGAGGACCAGGCTATTACTTCCGCAAAATCAGAAGTCCTGGTATAATACCCCAGATATCATTACGCACAAAGACCTAGAATGTCAGAAATATAACGCCCTTCAAACAAGATTTCAGGGGTTACCTATATATCCGAGAGATGTTCCCCACGAGATAAGTAAGTATTGATATTTAGGTTTATATCTCGAAATCAATTTACTGAATATGTAAAAACCTACTGGCATATCATCAGTAAGATCATTTATCACATTTGACTTTCCAATTCTTTAGCGTGCTGTGATAGTCCACTGATGTACTATCATTTCCTCTTTTTCACAACAAAACTCATTTTTGAATTTTTCGAATGTTTTTGGATTTTTTCAAATTTTCTAATGTTTTTGGATTTTCTGAAATTTCTTACTCCCCCTAAAATTCAAAACCATTTAAAAAAATTTGACAAACCGATGTATCAAGCTTCAATTCGCCATCCATTTGGCATAAACAATCAGAACTCCCCCTTACAACAAACTATTTTCCCATTATGATTTCAAAACACTTAAGTTTGTTTTAATCAAAATGGTTTTTCCGGAAAATAAGTTTTGTTGAAATTCACCAACCACTTGTAGGTTAGGGGTTTCATCACATTGTTCTCTTTAACCATTTGTATAGAAGTTAAATCAAGTTCAACTTAATGACCTTGATTAACCACTTGTGGGTTCACTTGTAGGTACTAATCAACAATACAACTTGTAAGTTGAAATATGACAATTTTCAGTTTTACCGCATGTAGGTTTTTCAAACAAATATTTTCCAAGAATGATGCCGATTCCTGCTCCACGATTACCAACTTGGGAGCTCCGGCAAGTCAGGATTTTACATATGGAATACAGACACCCAAGCCTGACCAGCTTTGGGTGTTACCATTTCTGTTTCACTTGGGGTTTCAACATTTCTTTTTGATTCATAAAAATCTTTTACCCCTTTGGCCTTACCCTCGACCATTTTTCCAAAAATATGTTTCACTTTTACATTAAATGCTTTTTCGACATCAAATTCTTTCTTTTCAGAATAGAATTGATTCGAGATCTCCACTTCCCCAACTTTTGATTTTAAATTTTCAGCCCGCAATGATGGAAAGTTGACATCATCCATTGGCGGAACTGAATTTTCTCCTTTTAGATTAACTTGTGGCTCCTCTGACTTTGACGAGTCAGATTCATTGCCAGATTTCACATCAGATTTCTTAACAACTCATGTTTGGTTGTCAAGATTCACCCTTCTTTTGTAAAACCTTTTCGAACATTCACCAACTTCAAATTTTGAATTTTTAAACACTTTGAATTTTTCAGTTGGTGGTTCAATTTTATCAACAATCTTCTCTTTGAGTTTAGAAACAACTTCCTGTTTTGTGTTGGTTGCCTTTGGACAGTTCCAGGCGATGTGACCAACTTCTTGACATCGGTAACAGGTTCTTGTCTCCTTTTTCTGATTATCTCCATTCTTCTCAAACTTTTGTTTTTCTGCAATGAACGCTTTGTTCGATTGCTTCCAGAATGAGTATTTTTCTTCTTCTTCTGTACTTGCCCATGAAACAAATACTATTTTTGTTATAGAAATTTTCTCATTTTTATGATTTTCGGGTGGAATAAAGCCTAAACCTTTCTTTTAAAATTACTGTTATGGTTTGGTTTCTTTTGAAAACCAGAACCAGAACTGTAACCTTTTTTCTTGTTCAATCTTTGTTGAACTCTTGAAGTGTATTTTTTAAGTTTTTCAGTAAGATTTACATCTTTTATTTCAGAAATATTGATTTCTGTTAATTTGAAAACCTTTTTGATCTTTTCAAATTGAACACTTCTTATTGGGAATTCTTTATCAAAATATAATTTGTCAGAATCATTCAAAGTATATGCAACTTCAAATGTTTCGTTATTCAAATTAGATTTTGATAACAAAAATTCTTTATTGTAAACCCTTTTTGACTGATGATTTTGAGCTGTTGACCGACGAACTCGAACTCTCAGATTCAGACTTTGACTCTGACTCCTCATCTTTATCCAACACCTGATCGACCACTTTCTTTATTAACTCAGACTCATGATCAGTGTCAGACGATGTGAACGTGACGTCAATGTTTTCTGGTAAATCATCAGTTGTTTCGGATTTTAACTTTATATTGACAGCCTTTTTGACTTGCTCCTCATTTGGTTTTCTGGGTGAATAACCTTCCCAGATCGGAGGCGGACACTTGTTATAACTTGCACTTTGTTTCTTACCAGTATCCTTCTCTTCAGTCTTCTTGTCTTGAAATGCTTCAAAACCTGCAACAGTTGGAAAAATTCTATCAATCAAATAATCAGAACTTGAATAACTTGCAATAATCGTCTGATTCTTTCATTCTCTATTTTTTCAGTCTCCAACTCTTGCTTCAACTTTGCACATTCTTCAATATAATGGTTTATAGCCTTCTGCTTAGACATCATCACTGCATTCATCATGGTTAAAGCATCTTCTCTTTCAGAATTTGTCTTTTGCAGACTATTCACTGTTCTGTTCAACACATCATACGATTCTTTCACATACTTGACATCAAACAATATTTTTTCTTTCATCTTGTCAAGCTCACTGTTAGGATCGGAGGCTGTCATGATTGTGCTCGTTTGTGTAATCTTGACAAAACAATGAATATAAAATAAGATTAAGTGCAGCGCCTTTGTGAACACAATCAAAAGAAAAAATAGTTTAGTAAACAAATGCTTCTCATTAAGTTGAATGATTGAAATACAAAGCAAATGATTACAAGCATGCTTACTGAACTAAGCTCCCCCTCAGCCTGATACCCCAAGGTTGGTTGCACAAGATGAAAGGATTGGACTGAAGAAGAAGAATCCACTCAGTCAATCAAATGTAACAGTACAGGGTACTGCTCCATTTATAGGCCAACCAAACCACTGAAGCATCTTAGCTGACATCACCATGATAATGACATCTAACAGACTAACAACCTATAAACACTGTTCTATACAAACTACTGATGTGTAACATCTGATTATAAGTACAATACAAAATAAGAGATAACAACTGCTTCACGTTCCAGTGTTGTAGCCTGAGCACTGATGTTGAGTATCAGTGCTTTCTTCAAAGGTGATCAGTCTTTGAATGGGCAGTGCTTGTGTCTTCAGCAGTACTTAAGCAACAACAGTACATAGAGCAACAGTGTTTGTCTTTAGTAGTCTTTAGAATCTCATCAGTGTTTGGTTCATCAGTTGTTATAGTGAGCAGTACTTAAGCCCCATCAGCTGTTAGAATACCACTGTCAAGGGGAAAGCCAAGTGTAAACAGCTGTTTATTATGAGTCCACTGTTGTGATCCGGTTTTGGCTTTTTATTATCTGTTCCTCTGGTAGGGTTCAATCCCAACAATCTCCCCCTGGAACAGACAATGCCAAAACCCTTCATTATTCTGGACCTTTATTCCTCATCAGCAGTTCCTTAGCTTGTTCTTTAAATTCTTCTTCAAAATTCTTGGAACTCAGGTCATCTTCATCCCTACACAGTGTAAGTTCAAGGAGATCCTGCAAATCTTCAACACTAAGGCCTAGTGCTTCTTTCCTTGATATGTACTTCACTTCGCCGTTGGTTCTGAACAAGATCAGTACGTGGGTCTTTTGATCAGACATCCACTTTAGTACTTTTAAACCAGACGGGTTTCTTGGGAGAGAGTTATTTGAGGATGAGTTTGGAGATGTTGGCCTTGTGAAAACTTACAGACTTTCAAACATTCTTTGGAAGGCCATCTCAATGACATTGTTTGTTGCAGCTATGTCTTCTGCAGTTTCTCTTTCGATCAGCTCTTGCCTCTCAAAGTCTGTCATGCCTGTCGAAGTGTTTGGTGATGCAGGTTTAGTTAATACCTCCTTAATGAGGTTTTGAAGCTTTTCTGAAGTTTCTTCTTTTAGACCCATTTTCATGATGGTATCCTTGAAGAATTCAGCTTCCTTTTCTTTGACCTCTTCACTAGACAGCTGTTTTCCTTCTTCTTGGTTTGACACAAGAATAGGGTTATATGCTGATTTGAACAGTGCTTGGAGGTTTTCAATCTGCTGTTCAAGCTTCATCACTTGTTCATGCTTCTTTGAAGTGCCTGAAACAGTTGTCTTCCTTTTCTTCAGCCTTTCATAGGCTTCATCAGTCTGCTGCTTTGACCATTTTGATATGGCTTCGGCAATATCCATTTTTGCATCCACTAACTCCTGTTTCTTCTTTTTATATTCAGAAGTAAGATCAGCAATTAGCTTTTTATATTTGTTCCAGTTTGGAGCTGTCTTCTTCTTACTTGGATCACCTTTAATCCTTTCGATCCTGTTTGCTTCATGCTTCAGAGCAAATATTGGCCATTCTTCAAATTGGTTTTCTTCAGCTGGATAGATTTTTTCTTTCATGATATATGCAATAAGTTCTTTTCTCATCTCCTTTCTTTGATCTTTGCTCAGAACTTGTGCATAATCTTTCATCAGCTTGACTTTTGTAAGTAAGAATTCCAATTTCTCAGAAATGGCTTCATCACCTTGATCTTTGCATTCGAGTTTAGCTCGAATCTTTGCTTGCCTTGCTTTCATTTCAAGATATTCATCCATGTCTTCTGGAACTACGAAGCCTACGAGAGAAGGAAATCTTCTTTTTGAAGGATCATCCTCGGTGTAAAATTGTTTCATCTCATTTTTTACAGCATCTAGTTCCAGTGGATGTTTTGCAGCAACAGGATCATATTTTTCATCAGTGGGTTGAGTTGTTTCTCTTTTTCTTTTGTAAAGCTTTGTGGATGAAATGGATTTTGCTTGTGACATGGGAATGATAAGAGCAGTGGTAGATGATTGACTAACAGCTGTTGAAACAACTGGTGTTTTAACCGTTGTTGTCATTACAACTACTGATGTATCAGTAGATGTCTTCTGCTTTTGAGCAGGGGTTGTGATAGCAGTTGTTTGAGTGGTGATGAGTGACTGACTAACAGTAGTTGGAACAACAGGTGTTTCAACCACTGTTGTCATTACAACAGATGTTGTAACATCTGTTGTCTTCTGCTTTTTGGCAGGAGGTGATGATGGAGTGGCAGATTTTGATGGTGATGATGGTTTTGGTGCTGTAGACACAGATGGTGGTGGAGCAGTAGTTGTGGTGGTGTGTGGTGATGTAGTGTGTGTTGATGCTGCAGTTTTAGTTTGGCTATTTTCTAGCTCAACATATATACCATCATCAATTCCCTTTTTCTTCCACTTGATCTTCTCCCCCTTTTTGGCATTATCTGAGAAGGGTTCATTCATGAAGAGAACAGTGGAGGGAACTTTTCCAGAGGCACTTTGAATGTGAGCTTTGATAGCTTTGATATCTGCCTGGGTATCTTTGAACCTTGATTCCACCATATTTGTCAGCTTTTGAACATGTATAGCATGCTGCTGATCTGCCATCTGCTTTTGTCTTTCCAGCATTGGTTGGAACATGTTCCATAACTCATTTGCAGCAGGTGCTTGTTGAGCAGGTGCTCGAGTTGGAGGAGCAGTGGATTGGGCTTTTTGAGCTTTTAACAGCTGCTGCACCATATCCTTTATTTCAGCAACTGAGGTTTCCAGGTTTTCAACCCTGCCCGTCAATTCCTGGTATTTTGAATCATCACCTGAATTAACAGGATCATCTGAATCCCCACCAGCAGTGGTTTTACCAATGTATGACTTAGGAACAGAGTCCCAAAAATCAGCCATTGATGCCCCTTGTTCTTGGTACTGGGGACTTCTTTCTTCAGCACTTGATAACCTTTTGATGTTGCCAGTAGTTAAAACAATCTCACTGGTGGTCCTCAGTGGTGCTATCGAAGAAATTGCCTTCAAGGGAGTCTTATGAATGTAACCATTGTCCAAATGTAAACCAGTGGGTTCAACATTTGTAGTGGATGCTCCACTTGAACTACTGACAGGAATTACTTGTAATTCCTGCAGTGTGACCTCCTCAGTTGTTGCTGGGATAACAGAGATATCAACATCAGACCCAGTCACTTGTGGGAGTATATTCTCAGTGATAGGTGTTTGAGAAGAACTGGTTTGTGTCTGAGTAATACCAACTGTATGCAACAAGGGTATCATGGATTGTGGTAATATGGATGGTGAGGGTGAAGGGGTTGAAAGAGACATGTCCTTGGGATTAGGACTGTGGAAGATGGAACCGAGTGGGTCCAGAGCTTCATATTGTGGGGTCCCTATGCTTACAACCTGATCCTTTTGTGAGGATGCAGGAGGAGTTTGAGGCAAGGGTTGAGATCTTTCTTCCATCTGCTGTGAGGAAGTAGCAGCAGTGATTATTGGTGACTTTTGTGCTGTCACTGGCATTAACTCTGGGATCTCATCTTCCAGAGGTGCCTTTGGTTTGGGTTTGGTGGGCTTTCTGGATGTTTTCTTTTTGTTCTTTTTAGTGGTAGCAGGTGTGGGTTTCAAAACAGTGGGTGTGCTGCTTTGATCACCTGGAGCAGTGGGCTCAGCAGTAGATACCTGAGGAGCAGTTTCATCTGCTAAATTCTGCTCAGGCACCTCTGCTTTTGTTTTTATTGGTGCCAACATTCTAGAGAATGTTTCAGGTGTTAAACAATTTATTTTAAAAGCAGCACCTTGTTTGGGCAATTCTGCATCTTCCTTTATAAATTTTTGTTCAAAGTAGTAGCTTAAAAATCTTGGAAAGAGCAGAAATGCTTTATTATCAACGTTTTTTACCAAGTCATCAAATATTTCCTGAGAATAGTTAAAATTTTCTTTGTTTAAAATTGCATACCCCAGGCATTGAATTTTCGATGGTATTTCATTAAAAGACGTTGTTTTATTAGAAACACACATCAATAGAGTGTGAAACAAAAATATGGATGCAGAAGGGAAATAACCCTTTTGTAAGGTATCCCTTTTTGGTTGCTCTACATAGCCCCTGTTCATGAAATCCTTTTTCAACTCGGTTTTAGAAAATGAGGTTTTACCTTTCAAGTCATCGAGTTTGAAGACTTCAGAAATAGATTGTGGAGAGATTTGAATCTTCTTACCCTGTATCGAGGAGTTGATGGCTGTGATGATGTCGCCTTGTTTTTCAAGGGTGGCATTTTTCCAGAACTCTCTCTGGGTTTGAAGATAAATGGGAGCGTCTGCTATTAACATAGTTTTATACTTTGATGCAGATAAGGTATCAATGATGGAGTCGAAGGTGTTGTCAGTTGTGGGTTTCATGAGTATACCCACATAATTGTGAGGGTCTTTGCAATGGATTTCTATGGTTTCAGCGGCCATTTGAGTGGCGTCTGTTGGGGTGGAGGAAGAAGATGGTTTTGATTTTGACTTTGATTTTGGTTTCGTCATTTTTGCTGAAGAAGATCGAAGAAAGTTTTTGTGAAGAAAAGTGGGAAACTGCTTTGAGAAGAGAATTTTGGAATTCAATTCGACATTGTGAGCCCCTGTTTGGGTTTAATCAGGGTTTTATTTTAGGGAAAAAGTGAATGCTGATGTGGCAGCGGTTATAACGATCTGACGACTAAAAAGCTGACCACGTGTCAACACCTGATGAAAGAGTAAATAATGGAGGACAGTTGTTTTGACAGCCACTGATGGATCAACCATCAGTAGTTACAACGGTAACAAAATGAGGCAGTGGCTGATTTTTACTATCAGTGGATAGTATATCAGTGGATAGTACAATGATTTTGAACATCAGTGTTTTTCAAGATTTTCAAGGAGCAGGGGTTGACTTTCAGCAGTGGACAAACTTTAGAGAGCAGATGTTGAGGCACAACAGCATGTAAAGTACAACAATGGTAGAAAGCAATAATGAAGGTCATTAGTATAACAACTGTTTGTGCAGCAGTATTTTGACTTTTGACAAATAATTTTAGCATCTGCTTGATCAGATGTGGGTATTGATTTTGTCTTGTGTAAACACAATATCATGTCCAACCTCTGTTTAGTTTCAGAAATGCTATACTCAACAATTTACATTTTGGATGTAAATTGTCAAGTTTAAATTGCCAGCAGTTATCACAGAAATCTTTGTTCAAGGTTTTGCCACATGTTCATTATTCCTGACAGTGGTTCAGCATCCCAGATGATGAAGTCTTTTCTACCAAGGCTACTCAATTTGTGTCTAATTATTTGAATTAGAACATGAGTATCTTAGTAGTTGAAAATCAATTTGCAATCAATTTTTGATCTGTGACAAACGAACTTGAGCTTAACATGACTATGACATGTGTGCCATTTCCTTTTGATCAGATTTAGGGATAGAAATTTCACACAAAAATAAGGAAATTATATCCTGACCGGTGAGGAAACTTTTACTATCAAAAATGAGTAAAAGTCTAAAATATATAAAAATGAAGTAATATATCCGGTTTTATTTGAGAAAAACACCTTAAGAAATAGTTAAAGGATGTTTTGAAAATAACATCAAAAGGATCTGACAGCTTTTCAAGTAAGAAACATGATCATATCATTCTCAAGTTATTTTGACCATTGTTTGGGGTCATTTTCTAGACAATTGATTGTAAATACTTCTTTAAGGTCAATCACTGGAGATGCCATTGTTACCCGAACGATTCCTGTATTTGATGAAAGCACACAGTTGCATGATGACCACTGTTTACCCAACTTTGACCTCATAAGTGTTTTATGCTTATACTCTTTTTCTTTCGGCTTCAAGAGTTTTGAGATAAGCACACTTTTGAGTTTTGTTCATTTTCTTCTTCCCTTTTTATCCTTCCCATTCATAAGTAATAAGATACTTACTGGGAGGTTTTTATGAAAGAGTCCTCAATCCAAAATCATTTTCAGCAATGTTTTGAGAGACCTGGCTACATTTGTACATGTTTTATTACCAATTCTCACATTACATATGATTTGGACAGTTTTGACCCTAGATTTTCTTCATGTGTTTTAGCAGAGTTGGTTTGGTCCTTTTAAGAATTCTCAACCTGCCTTTTAACACATAAGATTTCATGACTAAAGTTTTATTTCCCTCTTTCTAAGTTAGCAAAACACTAATGTTTATTATGAACATAGATTTTGTTAATATGAGGTTCATACTTTAGCAAAAGCATGATGAAATCATCACAAATTCCATAACAATCATTTAAATCAATTTTGAATGAAGATAATCATATCATAGTTACCAGATAAGTTTCCAGATCTGGACACTGTGAGTGATTTGTACATGACATCACTTGTTGTTTGAAATTTGTGAATCTTATGACATCTTGCTTGTTTTACAGAGTGCCAGATTCATCATTTTGAACATGATTTCTCGTTGCTCTGTTTTTCAACTAAATATAATCAACCTTAGTATCAATGAATTTTGAGCTGAATTGTTATGTCAAATTGATTGTTAGATCGAATTTGACTGTCCGAGCTCTGATACCAATTGTTAGGATCAGAGGCTGTCATGATTGTGCTCGTTTGTGTAATCTTGACAAAACAATGAATATAAAATAAGATTAAGTGCAGCGGAAATGAAAACAAACTTTGTGAACACAATCAAAAGAGAAAATAGTTTAGTAAACAAATGCTTCTTATTAAGTTGAATGATTGAAATACAAAGCAAATGATTACAAGCATGCTTACTGAACTAAGCTCCCCCTCAGCCTGATACCCCAAGGTTGGTTGCACAAGATGAAAGGATTGGACTGAAGAAGAAGAATCCACTCAGTCAATCAAATGTAACAGTACAGGGTACTGCTCCATTTATAGGCAAACCTAACCACTGAAGCATCTTAGCTGACATCACCATGATAGTGACATCTAACAGACTAACAACCTATAAACACTGTTCTATATAAACTACTGATGTGTAACATCTGATTATAAGTACAATACAAAATAAGAGATAACAACTGCTTCACGTTCGACTGTTGTAGCCTGAGCACTGATGTTGAGTATCAGTGCTTTCTTCAAAGGTGATCAGTCTTTGAATGGGCAGTGCTTGTGTCTTCAGCAGTACTTAAGCAACAGCAGTAGATAGAGCAACAGTGTTTGTCTTTACCATTCTTTAGAATCTCATCAGTGTTTGGTTCATCAGTTGTTATAGTGAGCAGTACTTAAGCCCCATTAGCTGTTAGAATACCACTGTCAAGGGGAAAGCCAAGTGTAAACAGCTGTTTATTATGAGTCCACTGTTGTGATCTGGTTTTGGCTTTTCATTATCTGTTCCTCTGGTAGGGTTCAATCCCAACACTCACTATACTTCTCATCTTTTTCTTCACAATGTTTGCAAGATTCCAAACATTTTAAACAAGGTTTCATGATCTCAACAATTTTTTCAACTTCGATAATCTTTTCGACTTCGACTATCTTTTCAACTTCAACCACCTTCTCAACAACTTTAACTTCTTCACACTGTTCAAACTTCTCTTCCTGAGCAACCTTTTTGCATTTTTCTTTTTTCTGATTTTTTGCTGCTCGCTTCTCCTTTAGTTTCTCCATTCTATCTGCAAAATAAAATTTAAAACTATCAGGAGATAATTGAGTTTTTCCAATGTTTATTTGTATTTCTTCTTCATCATCACTGCTATCAGTTGATAATTGATCAAAGACTGTTGACTTTACTGAGCTTTCTTCTGAAGAGACAGACTCCTCATCTTGACTTTTCTCATTATTGGCAAACACATCCATCCATTCCTTTATAAAATCTAGTTCTTGAATAATTTGTGCAATGAATGCTCTGTCCCAGCTAAAACCTTCTGCCATTCTTTCATCATCTTGATTAACCAGATAAGCTTTCTTCTTTCCATCTTCAATAGCATTGGATGATGACGGTTGTTGAGCAACTTATTGATATATAGCTTTCCGATAATAATCATTATTCCCGAACGGATTCTGAGCTCCTCCTGCTTCTCGATTGGTACATTCCCTCTTGAAATGTCCTTTTTCCCTGCATCGAAAACAAGTAACTTTAGATTTATCAAAACCTAAGTAGAAACATTAGCATCACGGAAATCATCTCTTCCTGTAATCAGCTTAAATTTCTCAGCTCTCCTCAATACACTCGCTAAACACCACTTGATATCCATAAGCTCCATTTCATCAGCATCAATCTGATCGTAATCCTCTTTTGTCAACATAGGATTTCCGATCCTTCCTGCAACCAAACCCTCATATAATTCTAATACTGTAGCTAGTAATGCCATATGACCTTTGGCAACTTCTTCAGAGAAATTTTGACCGTTCTGAAGATGCAACGCGATGTTGCAGTGTAACACATGACCATTACCATTGTTTGAGCTTTGAGACTGATAACTTGAGGTTGAAACATTCGGATTAACATTCGAGTATGAAGAAAAACCAATGTTGCTGATTGGACTTTGATTAACTGATCCGGATGAGTTTTCTGCGCTGAAAGCGGTTTGGATCTTCGGACTTGCTTCAACATTCTGAACATTCCCTTTGTAATACATCTTGATGTCTTGTTGACCACTTGGATTGTTCATTCTAGCAATCTTTTGTTGTTCAAGATCTTGTCCTTCAATTTTTTCAATGAACTGAGAAATTGTCAATTTATCATATTCTCCAGTGTTCTTTAAAATCATCAGATATGTACCCCATTCTTTCTGAGGTAAAGCATCAGCTAATTTGTCAACCCATTCTTCTCGATCTTTGTTTATATCTAATAGTGACATTGAACGCACTAAATGACAATATATCTCAATGAGCTTCTTTGTAGATTCACCCTGCAAGCTAGTAAACAAATCAAATTCTTTCTTTAACAATGATTTCTTACTCCTGATCATTTTCGTACTCCCTTCAAACTTAATTCGAAGTGCTTCCCAAATCGAACGTGAAGTACCATCGTGTTGAAGTAATATGAAGATGTCTTCTTTCACAGCTTGCTGAAGTAGACTGATCATCATTTTTTCTGCCTTATAAATCTCTCTCTCTTTATCCGACAATTCAGAAATAGTTTTGACAACTCCCACATCTATACGAGGTTTAACATACTTCTTTTCAATACACTCCTAAGACCTCAAATGATTTGCCTGAACCCAATTTTCGAATCGGTCTTTCCAACAATAGTATTCTTCAATGCCCATCAACTTTGGAGGTTTCTGTAGCGTTCATGTTTCATTTTCCATGTTCACACTCTGAGCAATGGTAACAGGAGTACCCGGGGCAGTAGCAAACGCGTTGTAAAACTCTTCTTCCATGTTTCGGTAAAATGTTTCACAAACACACCTTTCAAACGAAATGGCACTATTCACATGAATTGGATTTGGTGCGGAATGGACCTCTTCAAACGAAATGGACCTTTCAAACGAAAAGGACCTCTTGATGCGAAATAGTTCACTTTCAAACGAAATGGGATCACTTGATGCGAAATGGACCTTTGAACCCACTTCGTGTGAAATGAAGTGTTGTTTCAAGCGAAATGAAGGTTCAATCCATGCGAAATGGTGCTGATGTCATCCAATCGGCTCGATTTTTGACAAATTGAACAAGTTTTAGGTCGATTTTAGTTCTAATTCTTTCAAGGATTTGTTAAAACAGAGTTTCGCACGTTATATGTGAAAATCAGTCGATTTTAACCGTGAAATCTCCGTTAATTTTGAAAAATGTAGAAAAAGAAGGTGTAGAAATCAGAATTTTGAATAAATCAAACT
Source organism: Helianthus annuus (assembly GCF_002127325.2). Lineage (NCBI taxonomy): Eukaryota > Viridiplantae > Streptophyta > Magnoliopsida > Asterales > Asteraceae > Helianthus > Helianthus annuus. The sequence goes on from NC_035443.2 coordinate 117,431,242, forward strand.
GAAATCGGTAAGAACTCTTCCTCCTGAGCTCTGATACCACACGCAGGATCGTTTGTACGACCAAAACGAGTCGTTCAGAAGAGTTCTAATCAATAAGAGAGGCGGAAACAAATGTATCAACTTTGATCAGCTTGATATACACTCTAAATGTCTTGTTTATTGATATAACAACGTTTTACAGCCTGGAGACACTTCGGCAGCACCTCGGTACCGGAATCAGAAAGTTACCTATGAAATGAACAAGGCACGTATTTATAGGCAACCATTCCGCACGAGATGGCTCATACGAAATGGACATCTCTATTTCGTACGAAATGAACATCTCCATTTCGTGCGAAATGGCCTCTCCATTTCGTGCGAAATGGTCTCACTCACATATTTCTCGTATTTCGTGCCTTGATCTATCTAATCAAATACAAGACTCGATACAAGATGAAGTCGACAGACATATGCACCAACATATCATATAAATCTTAAATAATTCATACAAATTTCAAAGTCATAAATCTAATAAAATCCAATTTATTAAACTAAGGCATGTCCTACATGTCTTTATCTTCAACTCAATCACACCTAATTACTTGTATCGTGCGCACAGAAAAATGGTTTTTGGGTAACATAAAGTTGGCGAATAGATCTAAGTTTAAATAAAACATTATTGCTTTATTATTTTTTTTTATTTAAAATGATTTAACATGCAACTCAAGTGTAAATGATATATCTACATCAATTCAAGAATACCAACAATCACCACAACCAAACATGATAATACGACAAAATGATAATGAAACATTATGAGATTCAAGCACTGAAGAGCGAATCTAAGTAATGGTGGCGATACCTAGTTCAACCCATGGTCGTAGGGAACCGGTCAAACAGTGTATCCACTTGAAACAATAGACACAAAGCGAGTAACAAGTAGATACATGTATATGAAACAATAGACACAAGTAAACGTAACACATAACGACACTTTGATTTACATGTTGATGATAAAAATATATGAAATATTTGATACACGATACGCCTCAAAAATGTTTAGTGACAAAAGAGGAAAACAAATAGATCTACTCACATGTTGCGAAGCTTTCCTCAAATAATTATGCATAATAAAATAATATACAAAAGAAAAAAATATATAAATCAAAATCTAAATAAATGGTACGATGAAATAGGACTAATGATTTGGGGACTTTTGTATAAAAATATCACTTGATATAAATTAATAATTGTTAATCAAAACACAAACACACACATATATATATATATATATATATATATATATTTATAAACGGGCTTAAAGGATTATATATATAAGTAAAAATAACTTTGATTAGGATTTATATTTCAAGGAATAATAAACTAAAAATTAATTACATGGTAGTATTTTATAGGTCTTGCACTTTAGATACAAATTCCTCCAATAAAACCAATAACTACATAATCAATTTCCTAAATAAATAATTCCCTAACTGTGTCTATAAATCCATTCATGAAGTACATGCGAATTTCCAATTGAAAATATAATTAAGAAATAATATGACGAAATTTTTATAGGAATTACTAACATAATTAATATAAGTTTATTCATATATTTTTATAAGTTTCAATTTTAGATTTTTATAGATAATTCATCTAAACAGTTTTTAACAATTAGGATATCATCACAACCTATATGGAAAGCCGTTTTAGCCCCAAAGATAATCTTGTAACAATTAAATTAGTCATAAAAAGTATATAACTAGTTTTTACAAGTTATCTAATCTACATTTTATGATCAATTACAAAATTAAACATGAAATTTGTTATTAAAAATCCACACTACAAGAACTACTTCAAATTCAGAATATATAACTTGGGATATATATTTTCAAAAGTTAGTATTTTTCCATAATTTATAAAGTAAGATAATATGCTAAATTCATAGTAAATCCATATGATGTCAGAAAATTCCCAAAATTTCCATGAACCAATCTAATATGATATTAAACACTACCCCAGAGTAAAACTCATAAAAACACGTCTCTAGGATCAAAAGCCCCACATTCAAGTGTTCAAAGACCCTAAAATCAAGATATTCTAAATTCGGATTTGTTTGCCCTCTATCACAGAAATAGATAAAAGGGTTTGTAGAGTATGCAAAATTATAGAGAAGAGACTCAAGAATTACCGAATTTCGTTAAGAAATTGAAAGAGAAATTGTAGAGAGAAGTTCCAACCCTAGCTTCGTTTTTCACTTGAATTCGTGATATTGAGTGTTTGTTAATAAGTTTAGTGAGTGGGGAAATTTGTGAAAAACTACAAGGACTCGAATGGTATCAAAATTAGGCTATGATGATATCGAATCATATGAGAACCGATCATGCTCTTGGTGTTCTTAAATGGTGCATTAATGGAGTTTTTAATTTGACTAAAGGATGAAAATTATGAGCATGGCCGACTCTGAAGGTGGGTGGGGACGACCACCGGCCAGGGCCCGATATTTCGAAAACCATGTTATTTTTTAAAAAACTCCGATATTTATATGTAAAAATAAATGAATTAATAGGATATACCCGTACAAACACCAACATAGCCCCACTTACAAAACTATTTTTATGGTTTAAATTAGTTATTAGCTCATTGGCATTAGGTTTAGACCTTTAATGAGCCTAATACCCAATTTCGTTAAGGCCTAAGGGCACGTTTTTCGAGCTCGAAGAGGGTACATGAATTCTCAAGGCCGACCTTGATTGTGAGATGTTAATGGAGCAATTAATGATGGATAATAAGTTTCTCCACAAAACTAACGACATTGGATCAATATGGAATGGAATCGTTGCGGTTTGGTCGAGTTTATGTCACACCCCGACCGCGTAAAACAACAAACCATGGCGGAAACGTCGGGGAGTGGAGCGACAGAATTATTGTTTCACAACCATGGCATTTAAAGTTTCGTTTTATTTAGATTAAAGTGATTACATTGTCTTAAAAACAAAGATAACATAACATAATTTAAACTATTCTTGCTTCTTTTATGTCACTAAGGCCCGGGTCCGCCTAAGTGTATCCTGATCAACCCTATGCATTAGCTCCTGAAACACATGCGAAAATAAATACGTCAGCATAAAAATGCCTGTAAGATACATAGGTTTTGTTGATGCAGGATTCATGACTTGTAGTTAAAAGAAGTGTTTAACAAAAAGTAGTCATGAACCTTATAAAAATGTTTTCTTTTATTAATCATACGAAAATCGATGAGAAAATCAGATGATATAAAAGAATATTGCATGGTTAAGTAAATAACCAAGTGAAAATGAATTTGTATAAATATATCGTTTGTAAAACAATGTTTTGTGAAAATATGTCATTTATATAAAATGTTACATGTTTTTGTCGAAATGATTTAGATATCTCTACGATATGTTATATCATAAAAACACTTATATATAGAAAGTACCAGCGGCGTATCCACCATGCTTTTATCATATTACACACGCCTCGTTATGTAAATCACTTATCAATAACCACCAAAATGTCTTGTTTAAACCAATGTCAAAATGTTTATGTGTAAACAATGTCTAATGTCAGATGTAAATCATGTTTTGTATAATCAAATGTTATGTATGACAAGCAAAAAAGTATTTACTCAAACCATATGTATAATGTCAATGTGTAATCAAATGTTATGTATGGTGAATAAAAAGTATTTACTCAATCCCATAGGTAAAATGTACAAAACAATGTATTTTATTAAATCATAGTTTAAGTCAAAAGTTATGTTTTGCAAAATCAATGCTTTACTGATACAGACATTTATGCGGTAATGTTTATCGCATACATTCAAGCCTTGAGACTGTCGGATAAATCTTTAAACAAATCAAAGGTTTATCAAAAAAATTTCGGATTCTGTCATTCCTTACGTCCAAACAAACCTAGGATTCCAGGAATGGGAGTTGTCAATTCCTATGGTACCACTACATACTACCGAGCGGCATGATCAGTGTTAATGAATGTATTTTAGTTTCGTTAAACAAACCAAATGTAAGCATGTTATGTGAAAATAATGTACTAAGTATGCTAAGTAAACATACGAAGCAGAAATGTTTATGAAATCAATGTGCTAGCATGCTAAGTAAACATACATAGCAGAAATGTAATGCAAATCAATGTGTCCATATGCTAAGTAAACATATGAAGCAAAAGTGTTTATGAAATCAATGTGCTAGCATGCTAAGTAAACATACATAGCAAAGCATAATGGAAATCATGTACTATATGCGTACTAATAAACATAGCAAGTATATGTCATGAAAGCACAAGGGACTATAACCATCGTGATTACGCTCACGTTGCAAAGTCCAAACGAACTTTGTGTTTACCAATCATGGTCAAAGCAGAAAGTCAAACACTGTTTGACTTTCATGCTTGAAAAACATAAACAAGCATGAAAGAAGCTTACAAAAGGTCCAAGCTTGAAGATAGAACAAGAATACTGAAGAATAGAGCCTTCAACCAAGAAGGGATAGCTCCAATAAGCAGATTTGAGAGGAAATGAGCAAGTTGGGTTTGAGAAATCTTGGGTTTATATAGAAATTCAAGAACCATTGAGATCATTCCAAGTGTTTTGAGACTTGATCATGGCCATACACTTGTAGCACATAGTTTAGAATACTAGGGGAGTCCAAAAACAAGTCCATAGAGTGTTAAAACCATGTATAAAACCCAAGGAACAGCTGCTGTTTGCTGAAAATAAGTTTCTGCACAGTGCACTCTCAGGCGACATGCGGAAGGTGACAGTGTTTCCGTCGCGACACTCCTGGCAGGTCAGGCTGAAAGTTTTTAGTTTTTGGCAGTTTTGGTCCCTGCATGCTAGAAACTTGGTTTTTGACACGTTTAAGCCCCGTTAACCCAATTTCAAGGCTCAATAATGATGTCAAAGTATAGGGGGCATGAAATATGCTTGAAAACATTTCGGATGTCGGTTCGTTTGGTCGTACGATCACGTTATTCGGTTAATTACGACGAAACACGAACGGACGCGAAAAACGATCCAAATTACACGACAAATGGTATTTTATCATTCCAAACAATAAAATAAAATATTTTAATGATTACAAAACTTTTGGATGTCCGGATATGTTCAGAACGTAAGATATGCGCGTAAATGCAAACTTATGCACTTTTTGACGCTTTTAGTCCCTGTTGATCAAATAAGTTTATTTCGCATACCGAACCTCTCAAAGCCTATTTCTAAGCTATGTAAAGAATATTTATGGTATGTTTAACTTATGATCATGTTCCGGAATGTACGTTACTATACGAATCGGCAGACTTTTGCAGTTTGTCGCAAATAGTTCCTACAATCGAATAAACTTGTTTTTGCCAAACCAAACCCTTCAAAACTTATTTCTAAGTTATGTAAAGGTTATTTAAGGTATGTTAAGCTTATGTTGATGTTTCGGAGTGTTTGTCGCATTAAACTGATTACGTTTACGCATCAGTTTGCGTATAACTTTCCAGAAAGCGATATAGAGTTTGAAATCGAACAAAAATCATAATATGCAAAATGTCAGACATAAATAAACAAATATTGGGATCAAATCACATTGTTTTATTGATAATTGAATTGTTCAGAGTTTATGCAATGATTACACAAGCACTGATGTCACAGTTTAGAACTGGGTTTGATGTTGGGTCGCGATTATGAAGCTGGGTGAAGAAGTTGAAGTGGGTTCCGGGTCTCGGGTTGGGTTTATAACATAATCAACGCCAGATTTCTCAACAACAATTTTGTAGCTCAGTTGGTTAAACGTGTTGCGTTAAGGTTTGGGCTGGGCAAGGGCGCGAGTTTGAATCCCGTCCCTGCCAGTTTTTTCTTTCATATGATTTAGGTTTCAAAAAATTACAAGTTGGTCCCTGATGTTTATAACATCAATAACAAACCTTGTTAGCTTTGTTTACTTGTTTCCTTTATATTAATTAATAGATCTAACAACGATTCATTATAAGATAACTGTATTTAACCTGAACTTAATTTTTTTTTTTACCCAAAAGTATTTATATTAATTAAATTAAGTCCATGGTTTTATAGCCTAGTGGCATCTTGGAGGTGAGATAAGACTTTAGGACCAATAAGTCCTGGGTTCGATTCCCACAAGGGGGGTTTTCCCATATTTATTGGGTTTCCTCCTAAATTGGTGTATAGGCGTTATGCCTAGTGGAGATGGATATGATCGGGTGGTTCCGCTGGTGGCACGATGATACTCCAGTGGTCCGTCAGCGATCCAAATTTGTCGTTCAAAAAAAAAATTAATTAAATTAATATATAAAATTATTAAAAATAATAAATAATGGAAATTCCAATTCTTTTATATTATCTCAAAATTCCATTTCTTTTATTTATGAATTAAATATTTAAAACTGAACTTAAATCATATGAATTAATTTAATATACGACATCAATACAAAAAATTAATAGATATACAAAATCATTTTCATTTATTACGCGTCAGGTCTGGTTTACAAAACGAGTCAGATTTTTAGGACCATTTTTTAGCGGATGTTACATGGCCGACCTCCTCCGATTCACTCTCTCTCTCTATCCGGATCCAGCTCTCTCTTCTTCTTTCTCTCTCTAGATCCAGAGTGTGGCATACAAGAGAGTGTGAGGACGGTGGAGACGGTAGTGGGGGTGGGGTGGTGATGGCGGTGCTGTGGTTTAGAGAGAGACATAGCAGATTCAGAGAGAGAGAGAGAGGGAGAGAGAGAGAGAGAGAGAGAGGGGGAGAGAGAGAGAGAGAGAGAGACAGTTTTAAGAAGATGGGTTTGGTTTAAATGGGTTTATTTTCTCTTTTAAGTATTATGTTTTTTATTATATTTTATTAGTGGGGCAATATTGTTTTTCCCAAAAAAAAAAAAAACTAATTGACTTATTGGACATAGTTAATAAATTGGACTCAATCGGTTAAAAAATGATTATATAGGTATTCAGGGTGCTAAACTTTTTAATTTTGTATTAAGTGGTTAAACTCACTAAAACACACAGACTTAAAAATTAATTTACTCATTACATTAAAAAAAATACTTTTTGTATCGGGCTTAACTTTACAAAGTTATAACTCTTAATAAAAGTTAATACACCATTATGCTATATAACTCTTAATAAAAGTTAACACACCATTATGCTATATCATTTTAACTAATTTGCCTTAAAATAAGTCTTTAATTAGTATATATGAATAACATTAAAGTTGTAACTTACTAATAAAGGTCAAGAAAATCGTTACATTATACTGTTTTGGTTACTTTCTTTTTGGAAAAACCTTTAGCTACTACTTGCCATAACTTTAAAGTTATAACACTGTAACAAAAGTCAAAAATATTAATTATATCGTTTAAACTATTAAAAAAACTTTCAATAGTCATGACTTATTAATAAAAATTAAAACATTATTTAAATATATCATTTATCAAGTGATATTTTTCTAAAATACATAACTGCCTTTCTTTAAGATACCTTCGATAATGATCAAATCGGCCCAAGTTGTCGATCTCACTCAAAGGTGGAGATTTGACTTTGAGTAATTTTGACTCCCCTTGATTGTTTTTAAAGTCAAACCTCAACAACACACCCTAATCCCAACTACATATTTTAATACCACCTGCGTAGTTGTCACCCTACCTATTGCCAATATTTTTTTTTTTGAAAAGTTACTATTATTCACAACGGCACGCCCCCGAAACAAGGGCAGCCAAAGAACCAAACCAAGCCGATTACATCAAAGAAAAAGAAACCCAATTCTCCCACGAAACATCTTTACATATAGATCTATTGCTATACCACAAAAACCCCAACGATTTAACGTCCTGCACGATTATATCCGCCGATTTGTGAGAATCCAAAAATCTTCTTTCGTTCCTAGCTTTCCAAATACACCACCATCCGATCATTATAACGCCTTTAAGAATATCTTTTGCTTTATTCCCCAATCCGGAGAACTCATGAACTTCGAGCAGGTCGGTCAACGAGAAGGCATAAATCGGCCCAACATGAGCCCAACTACCGAATATCTTTTGCTTTATTCCCCTATTGCCATCTTTTGCTTTATTCCCCTATTGCCAATATTTAATTACCTAATATTCGTCTAAAAACCGTTTACTATCGAAATATCATTAAATATAAGTAAATTATGAAGACATTATTCAAAATCGTTATACAAATTACATGAAATGATAATGATTGGAATGCATATTACTTGTTGCTTATAAAATATGATTTTTTATCTACCTAAAATATAGGTATATTGGTCGTGGTTGTGTTTGTAAACGTTGGATTGATTAGGGGTGAGGTCGAATATGTTTCCCTTTAAGAACATGAAATGGAAATAAATAATGCTCAACCCACGCCAATGCTTAAGTTGCAATCTCACAAGTTAGATGACTCGTAGGTTTTTACATTTTCCTTGTATAGTCAACGCATGTATCCTATTGACATTTGACGACATTGTCGTTGTGTGACAATAATGTACTAGCACACATGCACTATATACCCCAATTGTTATTCTTGCATAATCGCCTTTTTCAACCATATATCTTTGTCATAAGTAGAACCCTAGCCACCACAACATCGTGTTCTTATTTAGATGGCAAACATGAACGGTAGAACCCTAGCTACAACATTCACCTTTAGTCTGAAGGAAGGTGTTACGGTTTTCTACGCATGTGTATACCAACGTGTTTTAAAATTGTTGTGATCATAAAAGTTTTCATGTTCTCGTATATTACATTTGTTATAACCTATATATGTGAATGATCTTTGAAAATTTAGGGAGCACTTTTTGAAATATTTCTTGTTAAAAGCATTTTGGTGATCATGAAAGTTTAAAATCTCAAAGTAATCAACACGAATGTTAATTAACACGCCCTACATCCACTCAATGATATCCATCTAGAGTGTATCTTCACTTTTACTTCTTGATAAGCAAGTATTTATCACCTTTACAAATGTCCAACTAATCGGGTAGTGAGCACCATTTCAAAGTCTCACTAATGAGGTAGTGTGCACTTTTTCACCGTCTCACTAATCGAGTAGTGATCACCCTTTCAATGTTTTATCAATCATGTAGTGATCATACATTCAACATCTCGGGTGGGTAGTGATAATCTTTTTCAACATTTCACTACCATGGTAGTGAAATGTCCAACTAATCGGGTAGTGAGCACCATTTCAAAGTCTCACTAATGAGGTAGTGTGCACTTTTTCACTGTCTCACTAATCGAGTAGTGATCACCCTTTCAACGTTTTATCAATCATGTAGTGATCATACATTCAACATCTCAGGTGGGTAGTGATAATCCTTTTCAACATTTAATTACCATGGTACAGATCACCCCATCAACATTTCACTAATATGGTACAGTTCACCCCTTCAACATCTCACTGATAGGGTGGTGATTACCTTGTTTAACATCTCACTAAGTGATTGTGATGTGTGCAAATAGTAACAATGATATTAATGAGTTGCACAAACTAGTTTCAAAGGTAAAAGACGTAAAATAAAAACTAGACACGTGAAAAGGCAAGCATACCTATCATTTGTAGAGTATAACAAAGGTAAGTTACCGAGTATCAATCTCTGGACACGATAGCTCTTAATAATAAACCATAAATTAAAATTGGGTTATTGAATTTTAATAATCTTAAGTTTCACCATGTTGGCCAATAATAATCTCAACTTTAAAAAATCCCTCCAACGATCCCAACTTGTAAGAATTTAGCCCTCATTGATCCTTTGCTAACATAGGTGCACTTAAATCAATTAAGGAGTCTACAGGTGCACTTGAATCTATTGAGGATGCCAAATTCTTATATGTTTGAAAAGGATCAATGAGGGCCAAACTTTTACAAGTTGGGATCATTGGAGGGAATTTTTAAAGTTGGGATTATTATCGGCCAACTTACAAGTTGGGATTATTATCAGCCAACAGGTGAAACTTAGGATTATTAAAATCCAATAACCCATTAAAATTTAATCGATGTATGATAGTGTTTTAGAAAGGAAAACAATTTTATATAAGAAAAGTTGAAATTTAGAAAGTGATTTGTGATCAGAGATGTAAAGATAACCAGTCAGACACAAAATCATTCTAGTGATTGAAATGCTTATTAAATAAATCATTTATGAAAAAAAATCATTTTAATGTGAGTCAAAATGAGATGTGAAGTGCTAGTGAGATCAGAGCCCTGCTAGGGTTATCACATAATCTCAAACATCTAAGTTATTAAACACCCTAATAATCTAATGTTAGGTAGCTAGTTGTTTTACTAATCCCCTATGATTTAAAGTCTCTTGATTAGGTTCTCACATGTTAACGAATCAATGTGGTTTACAACTCGTAGAGACCAATTTAACGAATACTATAGCTAATTTTTAGATCGATTTATTTAGACCCTTCCCATAGGTAACTTATACGTTTAATCAACCCTCAGATAAGTTTTTCTATAACCAACTAGGTTTCAAGTCGTAACTTGATGATTGGTATATAACTCACAAATGAAATAAATCGGATCTAGCATGCATAACCTCATAGAAACATCCAAATCATCCACACAGGCTCATTCAAATACCAATCTTTTACGTACAATCGTATACATCACAAGGTCAACGATAAACACTAAAGAAATCACACTTTCATAAACAAAGTCATCTAAAACGTATCAATCAACTAGAATTCATCTTGTCTAACCGGCTATAAAGCGGTTAACTAGCCATAAATAGGTCTAAAGAACAAGAATTCATTGAAAACAGGATAACGGCTCAAAAATATAAAATAAGAATCTCAAACCCGATAAAAATCGTGAATACAATAAACCAGATGTTAGATCTTTGGTTTCCAAGCTTTCTTTGTTGGGTTATGTAAGATCTGGTGATGATGAAAACCAAAACCCAAAGGAACCATCTTCATCGCCTGTGAAATAAGGTTAAAGAAATCATCAAAGTACTAGAAGTTCCCCCTGAAGGCTTCACAAACAACCACCCAAAACAGCTGGAAAAGAACTACTATGATTAAAGAGCTGGAAACCAAGTCAAAGTGTGGATCTTGTGAAAGTACTGGTCAACACGTGTTGGTCAACAAGTCAAAGTTGTAGACAAGTGTTGGTCAACAAGTCAAATACTGAAAACTAAAGTACTGAACTCTTCCAGCATTTTTGGTTTCTAGTAGCTTCCTTGTAATTTCTAGTAGTTTTAGCCTTTCAGTTGTTTTAGTCTACTGTCTAGTAACTGCTGGCACTTACACCTTTATCAGGGTTGTTTGGGGTCATTTTCATGGTAACGTCACCAACAGTTCTGCCCTCTACTAGAAATAAAACAATACATGATGTAATTTATAACTCTTACAACTGAATATCCTCTGATCAAAGAATCTAGAGATAGAAAAACACAAATAGTAAGAAAGAGAGAGAGAGAGAGAGAGAGAAAGAGAGAGAGAGAGTGCACCTGGTGAGGGGAGTGAAATTGTACTTTGATAATTGTTGTAATCAATGAATATGAAATAATTTAACATTCATTCCTTACAAATCCAACTTGTGTATATATTGATGTGTTTATTAATTACGTGTATTAATGAACTTTTGATTTGTTAAACTGTTATTATTAAAAACACACACAAACACACACTCTCAGATCCAAGAATTGGTATCAGAGCAAGGTTACACTAATTTGACTTCATCGTTGATTCAGAAAACAAACCTAAGCTCAAATTGATAACTAGTTGAAGAGATCAGGACGTGAGAAGAATTAGACAATCAGAACAACTAGTTTGTTCAGACACTCTGTTTTATTAGAAAAACTCAATAGAATTCCGAGAAGACGTCAATCACTCATGATCCTCGTAATACTAGATTGGCAAACAAGCCTCTGACGCTCGCCATGAATTCAAATTTTTGGCAATGAAGGATGTGTCACCACGTATTCTAGTAGAACACTAGTTTTATAAGTATGTGGTTTATGGTCCTTATATTTCTTCTGTGTCGAGTACTAAAAAACCAAACACAAATGTCCCTAAGAAGCCCATAGACTATTCCGAGCAGGATTTTTCAAAAATTAGAGCTCGATGCTAAGGCATTCGGGATACTAGCCATGGCCTTACCTAATGATATCTATGCTATATTGCTCTACTATGAGAATGCCAAGAAATTGTGGGATGCTTTGAACGAACAGTTTGGAAGTACAAATAAGGTACAAGATAACAACTGAGAAATTTTAAACCAACATTATAAAACATTCACTCATGTCAATGGAGAATCTCTGACTCAACAGTTTGAGAGATTTAATTGCTTAAGGCTAGTTGATCAAACTTATACAAATGTTGCTCTGAGCCACAATTTTTTGAGATATCTCCCTGATAAGTGGAATACAATTGCAATTGTTTTGGAAACTCTGTTGGATTCAAAGAGATGACTCTGACACAACTTCATGGTAAACTCCTCATCTATGAGAGAGAACTTGATCAAAAACGGAAGTTGATGTTATCAGGAAAGACAACTGATGATTACACCTATGGTAACATGGCTTTAATGAGTCATGATGGATCTTCATCAACCAACAAGATGAGTGACCAAGACTATGATCATTTTGTTGACTTAACTACTGGATTTGATTCCCAAATTAACTCATCATTTGTTGGAAACCAAAACCTTGCCCTAATGATGAATGATCTGCAACCTATGGACCCAATTAGCCAAGATGAATTCGATCTCCTTGACCAGCTTACCCTACTAAGCATCAACAACAACAACCATACCCACTAATATCCCACATATATCGAAGCTACTAGCAGTGTCTAGGGTGGGTGGGAAGTAGGGAAACTATAAGGACCTGCACGAAAATGTCCTAAAACACTTCGTAAGTGAAAACCCGGACCCCTAAAACCCTACATTTCATGAAAAATCAAGAAAACCAAGTTTTAATGATCGGTCGCGGGTCGCGTAAGAGTTAAGCAAGGCTTACGCGAGGCGCAACAGCCTTGCAACCCTCCGGATAAGCTTTAGGGCCACGTGTCAGACACGTGGCAGACCTACGCCGTGACACGGCAGCCCTAGCCGTAGCTAAGGTGGCCCTCGCGGGGCGCGTAAGCCGGCCTTAAGGCCTACGCGGGCCGCGACAAACTCGAAAAACAGCTATAAATTGGACATTGCATGGCCTATCCTCTATGTTCGAAAATTTTCATAAAAAGTGCCTTCTTTCTATTCGAAATCAACTTTGTAGTGTTGAAACGCTGCTGCGATAACAGGGTAATAACTCGATCACTGCTACGATACAATGTCCGATCGATTGAAACCGATCCGATGGATGTTTAAGTGCTGCCCGAATTCGAGCTATACTTTGTCTTTCATCGTGAGAGTTTTGATTTCATGAGCTTATCGTAAATGTTGTATTAAGTTACTAACCTAGTTTCGTTTACATTATTTAACTAGGTTACCAAGCTTAATCAGTAGGCAAAATCTGTCTAGTAAACTTGCAATGTGAGTCATTCTCTTTTTACCAAATTGTTTCCAAAACCCTATTTATTTTCAAGGTTATAATTACAGGGATTAAGTCTTTGTAATCTTCAATTACAGCCGGTATGTGGGGTTTTGTATACATTACTTGATAACCGTCACCATTGGACAACGAGTTAGCCAATGGGTGATATGACCATAGTCACAGATACGGTCGAGTGACAAATACCGTTTGGGTAATTGGTTGATATAAACATTGTATTCGCTCTTAATACTGTAATTTATAACAATGTGTCGTTTTGTACCCATTGAATGACTCGCCAATATTTCCCCGCTGATAAAATCTTTTCAAACATGTTTCAGGTGATTTACTGTGAACAAGGAAAAGTGCCGCATAGCACTACCAGCTTGAATGAAGTGGCTCGGTAAATAAATAAACATGTTTTTGTAATCAGGGGATTTCCCAGTGAAATTCCTTTATTGTAAATTTCGGGGTTTGTCCCAAAACTCGAAATAAAATAATTGGGTATTTTCAGTTTTAAACGATCCTGTTAAAATTTCCGCTGCCAAATTAAATACTAGTACCACGGGGGTTCTCTCCCACAGCGTTCGAACCAGGAAACTGGGTCGGGGGCCGTGACAGAAAAAGGTGGTATCAGAGCCACTGATTTAAGCCAATTAAGTATTTAGAAATACTTAATTTTTCAGATTGCCATTTTGTGATTCTGTGGAAATTTAATTTACAATAAATAAAATTTTAAATTAAATTTTTGTGTGTTTCTTCATGTGTGCTAACAGCATGAATGAACTGTCGGAAGCACTCTGAAACTTTACAATCCATACAACTGATACGTATACAACAGGAACCCAGTCTGGCTATTAGGCAGATACCGAGGAACCACTAGTGTTTCAGGCCCAATCTCAGGAGAAACCCAAACCTAAGAAGAGGAGAAGACTTCTGGACTGGAAACGAGGACGAAGGAAGAAACTCGCTGCCCCAAAGGTGAAAAAGATGGAGGATCCAAAGGGAAAAGGAAAGGAAGTAGGGGAGAGCTCTGGTCAAGCCCAAGAGTTGCCACCTTGGGAAGAATTGGATAGAAAACTTGCAAATTGTGACCTCATCGGACCGGCTAACAAAACCCTTTTCAATTTCCCCGCCCAATCAGAACTTCCAATTAATTTGGAACCTGCTATTCCGGACCCTATTGTCAACCCTCAACTTTTTACAGGGCAGTTAGAAGAATGGTGGACGAGCGACTGGCATTTTCAAAATTTTATGAACAATCCAAATGTTTACTTTCCCCAGTTTGATCCTGAACCTGCACCTTTCCCACCTATGAGCTCGGAGAACGTTGCTGAATTACGCCGCTACGGTGAGGAACTGGTGGATGCGGGAAATCGAATTCGGGAAGTGGGGGAAAATATCATGTGGAAGTACGACGAGAGGGAGCGTTGTTTTTGAAAAAGCCAGTTAACCATAGTTGAAAGTTTTGTATAATATTAATATGTGAAAAAAGGTATATCTATATATAATAATAATAATAATAATAATAATAATAATATAATGTATAATAATATTAAAATAACATATCTGTAAAATATATGGCTTGTACTGATGCATAATATTATATAAAATATAAATGTCGCAAGGTTGACGATTTTGGCTATATGTGTTGACTTAATTATGTGTGATTGCCCTATTGTGTTTGGTTGCTATCCATTTTGTGACAATAATATATATATATTGTTAATGATTCAGATGGAAAACGCAGAAAATCAACCAGCAAATGATGTTAATCAATCTGAACCCAATAATGAAGACCATTTTCTTAATAGACAAGATATAGAAAATATCGTTGCTCAGGGAATAGCCAATGTTATCCCGACAATTGTTGCTGCTGTTAAAAATCCTGCTGAACCTTCCCAAGCCAACCATAGTAAACGCACTCGCGACGATAATTTCAGTAACAGTGTAAATGGAGGCGACAATAATAACAATAATGTGGTTCAAGCCCCAATACTTAAGAAAATGAAAGTTGCAACACCTGGTTGCACTTATAAAGAATTTCTTGCCCGTAAGCCAGTCGAATTTACAGGCAATGAAGGGGCGACTGCCGCACTGCGTTGGTTAGAAAAGACCGAAGCGGTAATTACAATCAGTAAATGCGCAGAGGAAGACAAGGTTATGTATGCCTCCCACTTTTTTAAGGAAGAGGCGTTAGAATGGTGGAATACGGTGCTACAAGCTAAGGGAAGTGACGTGGCTTATGCCATGAGTTGGGATGAATTCAAGGAATTAGTAGAAAGAAAGTTCTGTCCCTCCTATGAAAAGGAACAAATGACAAATAAGTTCCTGAACCACCGGATGGTGGACGTGGACTGTCGAGGGTATACTTCGAAATTCTTATAGTATGCCAGAATTGTACCAACTCTGGCCTCGCCAGAACCGGTACTTATTTCTCGCTATATATGGGGACTAATTAGCGAGATTCAGGATATAGTCAAGGCTGCGAGACCCCGCACAATTGACGATGCGGTCGAACTGGCCAACACCTTGACTGACGGACTGGTGCAGATGAGAGAAGAAAACAAGAAAAGGAATTGGCCCAAAAGATTACCCAAGGATTTCGTGGGGGTAATAATAGTAG
The DNA here is from genome assembly GCF_002127325.2 of Helianthus annuus. NCBI lineage: Eukaryota > Viridiplantae > Streptophyta > Magnoliopsida > Asterales > Asteraceae > Helianthus > Helianthus annuus. The sequence continues at coordinate 117,447,373 of NC_035443.2, forward strand.
TAATTTCAAGAAACAGGGAACTGGGCAATCGTCCACACCTCCATTATGCAGAAACTGTCGAAAGAAACATTTTGGTAAATGTCAAGAAAATTGTAATTTCTGCAAAGCGTCGGGGCACCGAGAGGAGGAGTGCAGAAAGAAATCAAAGATCTGCTACAATTGCGGAGAAGCTAGACATTTTAGACCAGAATGCCCTAAACTGGTCAAGCCAGCTGACAACAAGGCCAAACCTGTGGAAGGAACTAATAAAAAGAATGCAAGAGCCTTCCAGCTGACTACACAAGAAGCAGATCTGATTCCGGATGTGATAGCTGGTACGTTTCTTGTACATGATGTTTACGCAAAAGTATTATTTGACTCTGGTGCAAACCAAAGTTTTATAAATACTTCATTTTGCCAAACCCTTAACCTAACATTAACCAAACGTAGGCAAGTCTTTATGGTAGAAACGGCAGATGGAAATTCTGTTAAAATAGATAAGGTTTTGCAAGAAGGAAAGATAGAACTCTCAGGCCATAAATTTTCTACAAACCTGCTGCCTATGAATTTAGCTGGATTCGATGTCGTGTTATGAATGGATTGGTTAGTAGCCAACCATGCTCGAATCCTATGTGATAAAAATTCTATAGAAATTCATACACCAGCAAGAGAAGTAATTGTAATTTCAGGAGATAAGCCGCGTAAACCAATGAAGTTCATTTCAGTAATGAAAGTTGCAAGTTATGAACGAAAACAAGGACAAGTGTATATGATTTCGGTAATCATTAACACTAAAAGTAAGGAGCTTAAAGAAATCCCAGTAGTGTTAGAATACCCGGATGTATTCCCAGAAGAGTTACCAAGATTACCGCCCAATAGGGAAGTAGAGTTTAGAATTCCTGGAACTACACCAATAGCTAAGACACCTTATCGATTAGCACCCACGGAAATGTTAGAACTGAAAAAGCAGTTGGATGAATTGTTAGGCAAAGGATTCATACAACCTAGTTCATCCCCATGGGGAGCACCAGTGTTGTTCGTGAAAAAGAAGGATGGTTCGATGCGAATGTTTATCGATTATAGGGAATTGAATAAGGTTACAATTAAGAATCGATACCCATTACCTAGGATTTATGATCTTTTCGATAAACTTCAGGGAGCTAGATACTTCTCTAAGATAGATTTGCGCTCCGGATACCATCAGCTGAAAGTACAGGAAGAAGACATACATAAAACTGCTTTCAGAACTAGGTATAGTCACTACGAGTTTACAGTCATGCCATTTGGACTAACGAATGCTCCTGCAGCATTTATGGACATGATGAATAGAATCTGTAAGCCGTATCTGGATAAATTTGTAATTGTCTTTATTGACGATATACTTATTTATTCCCAAAGCCAGGACGAGCACTGTGAACACCTACATGCACTCTTAACCCTGTTAAGAAAGGAAAAGTTTTACGCCAAATTTTCAAAATGTGAATTTTGGCTACAAGAAGTGCAATTTCTAGGACACATGGTGAATCACAAAGGCATTCACGTAGATCCTTCCAAGATAGAAGCAATCACAAATTGGAAGATCCCGCAATCAGCTACCGAAGTTAGAAGTTTTCTGGGATTAGCTGGATATTATAGGCGCTTCATAAGAGACTTTTCTGAAATAGTTGTTCCATTAACTAAGTTAACCTGTAAAACAGTTAAGTTTGAAAGGGGACCTAAGCAAGAAGAAGCCTTTAGGGTCTTGAAGCAAAGATTAACAAATGCTCCAATTCTCGCTTTGCCAGAAGGAACAGAAGATTTTGAAGTCTTCTGCGACGCTTCTAAGCTAGGGTTAGGATGTGTGCTAATGCAACGCAAAAAGGTAATTGCGTATGCATCAAGGTAGTTGAAAAAGCACGAGGAAAATTATACGACTCATGATTTAGAATTAGGAGCAAGAATTTTTGCCCTTAAGATTTGGAGACATTATCTGTATAACACCCCAACCCGGATAGGGATGACGTGTCACTATTACAGATATCAAAAACCAAACATAATCCATTTAATGAAGAAAAGTTGAGTTCGAAAGATAAACAAAAGTCTTAAAACAGACCAAGAAATCCTACGTCTTAATTAATTTGAATACTGAAATAAACAAATTCTTTATTCTTGAACCACATTTTACTCTTATCATCACTGGTTCCCCAAATTCCCCTGATTACCTGACAACAAAAAAGACAACACAACAAAGAAAACTACGGCTGAGCCAAAGGTTGCTCAGTAACGGAGAAATCAACAGTACAAGTAAAGAACATACATAAAGAAAAAAAATATGAAATTCAAACAGACTTTATTTCAGATCAGAAACCAAACTTCTACGAAAACAAAACTGAACAGAGTCCGAGGTATAACCCAATATCTGACTGGAACATAAATGAACACATATCGAAACATATCATGGCAAAATCAGAAACATATCAAACATATATAGATGTCACACTACATGACTACACTTAAAAATAAATTAAGTCACGTCAGACGGAAGCCCCCACGAACCTAAACAACCAAACAGGTACACGGCTAGCTAGTCCATGCACCTATGAGACAGTGAGTGCGGTGTGCACCCATTGTTCCATCTCCACAAACCAAACCAAACCAAACCAAACCGAACCAAACCAAACCAAACATGCTCGGGTGACAGAGTATATAAATTAAAGCTAACGAGAACGTGCAACACTGATTACAATTACTAAGGTATAGTGAATGCTAAAACCAACCTATCAGACCTATGATACGAATATGGGACAACAAATGGAAATAGTAAAATCCGTACTATAAAGTAACAGACATGATAATAAAAATGTACTAACATGAGAGAACCAAAGAATACGTACCAAAGAGTGACCAAGATAACAAATAAAAATACTACGATGTCAAAAACGAGAATCCGTACCTTGTTAGCAAGCAAAATCAAATCGTCTTAAATCTAGTCGTCCACAATAGCCAAAGACCTATAGTCCCGTTATAACCCAAATCAGTTTTATGAACATTATTTGATTAGGTTGTTAAGGGATATCCGGCGACCAAAGGTTTTAGGGATCTTTATTTATTATGTACTCTTGAGCTTAAACATTTTATTATCTTATAATACAAAACTTATGTCAATTTTCATTTAGTTGCAAACATTTATTATGATTATATTTTCCTCTTTATTATTATAAAACAAAGTAAACAAATATGTACAGTAGGTAGGTGGTTATCATGCTAGAGATACTAATAGAAGAACTAATAGAAAATCATTTCCAAATGCTACTGTACATGTACATTTACGTGGTTTGGTATAGTGGGTTTTCAAAATTTTGACCTCATGTATTTGATGTTGTGAAGACCAGGCCCAGCGATCTCCATTCTTAAACTGAAGTTACAGATTATGTTTTCTTCTATTTATAAAAATACGATATTTAAGCGTTTGATAAAATAACAGATTGGTATTAGTACTACATCAAAACAAGGCGAAGAAGATGATGATTACTTGATACCTGCTCGAGATCGGAGAATTACAACGACGGGACCAGTGGCGTCAAACGGAGGTAACCGGAGACACACAATAAGCGCTTCGGACGGTCGCGCGGAATGGAACTAAAGTGAGCGGCAGTATGGGGAAATCCGAATCAGAACTGTTACGATAGTCGGAATCAATTAATAATATACGAACTAGATTCCTAAAAATATAACGGTTAGTTTACCGGAACAAGATTACCAACTCTAAAATAAAATTGGCACTGAAACCGAATTGAAAAGAAAAACGCAATCGCATTCGGTACCTAAATCGTTAGTCAAAAGGGCGGCGGTTGTCACAACGGAGTGCAAAGATGAGCTTCCAGTGGCTGTATGGCTGATCGAAGGAGGATGTTCGATAGAATATTAACGTCGAACAAGTATTCAAAACGAGAATTAAACGAGGAAAAAAAGATCAGAAAGTCATACCGAATACGTAGAAAGAACACGAGTTCCGATTGTTCCCGGTGACGTTTTCGAGTTCCAACGTAAACTCCGGTGTGTTCCGTGGCTCCGGTGAGATCCCGACTACGGTGAAGGTGCTTATGGTTTGGAAAGAGGTTGTGGCTGAGTGGTTATGTCGAAATGGCCTGGTATAACTATTATATCATTGTTTCAATCTTGTTTTGGAAATCCGAAAACTTCCGAAATAGATAAAGGTGTCGGTTGGTGCATTTTATTTGAAATGGAGACTAGGTTCTTGAATCATTCAAAAATGGAAACGCGGAACAATCTCTCAATCATAGCAAAAATTAGGAAGGGTTGAAAGAAAAAAAAAAGAAATATACTGTCACTCGTTTTTGGGCGGCAAATTTGGTTCTTCAACATCAAGTGTCTCATTTACATGAAAGGTTTCAAAATATTATAGTTTGACCCCCTTAACTAATATAACTTGACTAACTTGGTTATTAACTTAGTTTAACCTAAAAACTCATTCTAACAAACTAACTAGATTATATATATAAATTTTAAATTAATTAAATTGATTGATTAACTAAATAAATAAACAACTATATTGAAAATTAAAAGAAAAAAAAATCTTTCAACAATTATTTATTTCGCAAATTCATTTAATTCATCCACCATTTTATTTAACCGTCAAATTTAAAATACAACCATTTTTTTCTTATTTTTTTTTTAATTTCTGTATAATATGTATTTTTTTCGGATATTACAATTCTTCCCCACTAAAAAAAAATTTCGTCCTCGAAATTGCTAAGTACGGATAAAGAGCAGAATTCAAACATATGCATATGCTACGAAATTCAGGTATTATAGTTGTATAGCGAAGCACCACGCACAAGAGAAAATTCGGAGTGACAAAATGACAGGTAGACATGGACTTAAACTAGTGAGAACTTTTACGAGATCAGACAAAATCAACATATCAAACATCAGAGCAAGCAAACTGTTCAAATAGTGAGAACAAATAAAAAGTCCAATTGGATGTTATGGAACGGATAATGGACTATGTTCAAACTGGATAATCTTAATAAACATCAGAGATAACGTCGCCTCTCAAGGAGTTAGATGTAATTAATGGGTACCCTAAAGTAGTGGGCCTAGTTATCAAGCACTTAGCAAGTAGAAGTGATATCACATATTGATGCAAGAGTGTCAGCTAGAGCATGCATTTCACGTTAACTAATATGCAATTAACCGAAAATCATACCTGGGGTATTAGTTGCATCATTAGCAGCAAGTCTGGCATTTCCCCTAGTATTAGCTCTAGGGTTAAACTTAGGGCACTCTTTAACCAGGTGAGCTGCATCTCCACAATTGAAACAGGGACGTTCAGCTCGGCGACAAACCCCGCTATGAGGTTTCCCACAAGTGGCACAAGGAGGGTCACGATATTGTTGCAGGTTTTGTTTGTCTTGTTGTATTTGATTGTCGTAATTCCTGTCAGAACGGTGCCTACGGTCTCGAGATTGATCATTGCCACCTTGAAAAGAAGAATTACTCTGGTTATCTTCCTTTGGTCGCTTACGATTATCATCCAACGTCCACTGGCGATGCTTCTTATCATTATCCAAGTTTTTGACCGCATCAACAATTTCATTAATATCAGTGAAACGAAGATTCAGAATAAACTTCCTATCACGGTCACATATAGCCCACTTGAAAGTGTTGGTTTGCTGCTCTAGCGTACCTGCAGACGGACCTACAAAATTGACCAAACGACATAAACGAGTTTTAAACTCCATAATAGGCTCATCGTCCCCCTGCATGATAGAGGAATACTCTCTTAGATATTCACTACGGTCAGCATCAGTGAAATACTGTTGATAGAACAATGTGCGAAACTCATTCCAAGGAAGTGTGGTTGCATAATTATCTCCTCCACGAGCATTCTTCAAAGTCTTCCACCACCTATGAGCATCGTCCTCCAATTTGTAACTAGCAAGCCTGACCTTGAATTCGTCACTCACACCCAACACTTCAAAATTTTTCTCGATATGAGCAATCCAGTTTTCCGCCTCAACCGGGGTGGTAGCAGTACTAAACGATTTTAGCTTTAGCCTTTGGAAGCGATCAAGCCAATCATGAATGGCAACAGGAGGGTTAACATTACCGCCATGAGGGCCGTTATTGTTATTACCCCCTGGAGGTCCGTTGTTATTTGGCTGAAGCTGTCGCAATAAGTTAGGGATTAAACCCGCGATAGCTGTATTAACAGCATTAGCAATGAGGGTCTCAATGGGAATGTCGTCATCCTCATTACGGTGCGTGTTCACAATTCTTCTAGGAGGCATCTGAAAAAGAAGATGTGTGAGACAAGAAAATTTCAAAGTGACGGGGAAGATGGAAGAGAGAGATCCTAACCCGACGTCTACCCATTACCTTACATGTTTAATTATTAATGTTTAAGTTTTCTACAGGAATGAGCCTGGGCTCTGATACCATAACTGTAACACCCCAACCCGGATAGGGATGACGTGTCACTATTACAGATATCAAAAACCAAACATAATCCATTTAATGAAGAAAAGTTGAGTTCGAAAGATAAACAAAAGTCTTAAAACAGACCAAGAAATCCTACGTCTTAATTAATTTGAATACTGAAATAAACAAATTCTTTATTCTTGAACCACATTTTACTCTCATCATCACTGGTTCCCCAAGTTCCCCTGATTACCTGACAACAAAAAAGACAACACAACAAAGAAAACTACGGCTGAGCCAAAGGTTGCTCAGTAACAGAGAAATCAACAGTACAATTAAAGAACATACATAAAGAAAAAAATATGAAATTCAAACAGACTTTATTTCAGATCAGAAACCAAACTTCTACGGAAACAAAACTGAACAGAGTCCGAGGTATAACCCAATATTTGACTGGAACATAAACGAACACATATCGAAACATATCATGGCAAAATCAGAAACATATCAAACATATATAGATGTCACACTACATGACTACAGTTAAAAATAAATTAAGTCGCGTCATACGGAAGCCCCCACGAGCCTAAACAACCAAACAGGTACACAGCTAGCTAGTCCATGCACCTATGAGACAGTGAGTGCGGTGTGCACCCATTGTTCCATCTCCACAAACCAAACCAAACCAAACCAAACCAAACCAAACCAAACCGAACCGAACCAAACCAAACCAAACATGCTCGGGTGACAGAGTACAAAAATTAAAGCTAACGAGAACGTGCAACACTGATTACAATTACAAAGGTATAGTGAATGCTAAAACCAACTTATCAGATGTATGATACGAATATGGGACAACAAACGGAAACAGAAAAATCCGTACTATAAAGTAACGAACATGAAAATAAAAATGTACTAACATGAGAGAACCAAAGAATACGTACCAAAGAGTGACCAAGATAACAAATAAAAATACTACGATGTCAAAAACGAGAATTTGTACCTTGTTAGCAAGCAAAATCAAATCGTCTTAAATCTAGTCATCCACAATAGCCAAAGACCTATAGTCCCGTTATAACCCAAATCAGTTTTATGAACATTATTTGATTAGGTTGTTAAGGAATTTCCGGCGACCAAAGGTTTTAGGGATCTTTATTTATTATGTACTCTTGAGCTTAAACATTTTATTATCTTATAATACAAAACTTATGTCAATTGTCATTTAGTTGCTAACATTTATTATGATTATATTTTCCTCTTTATTATTATAAAACAAAGTAAACAAATATGTACAGTAGGTAGGTGGTTATCATGCTAGAGATACTAAAAGAAAAACTAATAGAAAATCATTTCCAAATGCTACTGTACATGTACATTTACGTGGTTTGGTATAGTGGGTTTTCAAAATTTTGACCTCATGTATTTGATGTTGTGAAGACCAGGCCCAGCGATCTCCATTCTTAAACTGAAGTTACAGATTATATTTTCTTCTATTTATAAAAATACGATATTTAAGCGTTTGATAAAATAACATATTGGTATTAGTCCTACATCAAAACAAGGCGAAGAAGATGATGATTACTTGATACCTGATCGAGATCGGAGAATTACAACGACGGGACCGGTGGCGTCAAACGGAGGTAACCGGAGACACACAATAAGCGCTTCGGACGGTCGCGCGGAATGGAACTAAGGTGAGCGGCAGTATGGGGAAATCCGAATCAGAACTGTTACGATAGTCGGAATCAATTAATAATATACGAACTAGATTCCTAAAAATATAACGGTTGGTTTACCGGAACAAGATTACCAACTCTAAAATAAAATTGGCACTGAAACCGAATTGAAAAGAAAGACGCAATCGCATTCGGTACCTGAATCGTTAGTCAAAAGGGCGGCGGTTGTCACAACGGAGTGCAACGATGAGCTTCCGATGGCTGTATGGCTGATCGAAAGAGGATGTTCGATAGAATATTAACGTCGAACAAGTATTCAAAACGAGAATTAAACGAGGAAAAAAAGATCAGAAAGTTATACCGAATACATAGAAAGAACACGAGTTCCGATTGTTCCCGGTGACGTTTTCGAGTTCCAACGTAAACTCCGGTGTGTTCCGTGGCTCCGGTGAAATCCCGACTACGGAGAAGGTGCTTATGGTTTGGAAAGAGGTTGTGGCTGAGTGGTTATGTCGAAATGGCCTGGTATAACTATTATATCATTGTTTCAATCTTGTTTTGGAAATCCGAAAACTTCCGAAATAGATAAAGGTGTCAGTTGGTGCATTTTATTTGAAATGGAGACTAGGTTCTTGATTCATTCAAAAATGGGAACCATAGCAAAAATTAGGAAGGGTTGAAAGAAAAAAAAAATTACTGTCACTTGTTTTTGGGCGGCAAATTTGGTTCTTCAACATCAAGTGTCTCATTTACATGAAAGGTTTCAAAATATTATAGTTTGACCCCCTTAACTAATATAACTTAACTAACTTGGTTATTAACTTAGTTTAACCTTAAAACTCATTCTAACAAACTAACTAGATTATATATATAAATTTTAAATTAATTAAATTGATTGATTAACTAAATAAATAAACAACTATATTGAAAATTAAAAGAAAAAAATATCTTTCAACAATTATTTATTTCGCAAATTCATTTAATTCATCCACCATTTTATTTAACCGTCAAATTTAAAATACAACCATTTTTTCTTATTTTTTTTAATTTCTGTATAATATGTATTTTTTTCGGATATTACAATCTGTATGGAAGTAAGTTTACTGTCTACATAGATCATAAAAGTTTAAGGTACATATTTGGGCAAAAAGAATTAAACATGAGGCAAAGAAGATGGATGGAGATTCTAAGTGACTACGACTGTGATATTCAGTATCACGAAGGGAAGGCAAATGTAGTAGCAGATGCCCTGAGTCGTAAGTACCATGAAAAGCAAAGGCGAGTTTGTGCTTTTAGATTAAATCTCCAATTAGATTTAATGGAACAACTGAAAAACGTTCAAGAAACAACAATCAAGGATGATGCTGAAGGAATGAAAGGACTGATAAAGGAATTAGGATAAGGGACTGATGGAATTTGGAGATTCCATAAGAAAAAGATTTGGGTACCTAGGCAAGGAAATTTAAGAGATAAGATTTTAGAGGAAGCCCATAAATCTAGGTATACAATGCACCCTGGTAATAATAAGATGTACCAAGATTTAAGAAATAACTTCTGGTGGATAGGAATGAAAAAGGACATAGCCAGGTACGTTTCTAAGTGTCTAACTTGTTCCAAGTTAAGGAGAACACCAGAAACCTTCAGGTTTACTTCAACAATTAGAAATGCCCATATGGAAATGGGAACTCATAACCATGGACTTTGTTACTAAGCTACCCAAAACCAAGAAAGGTAACGATGCGATCTGGGTAATTGTAGATCGATTAACCAAATCAACTCATTTCCTGCCAATGAAGGAAACCTTTAGCACGGAAAGATTAGCAAAGTTATACGTAGACGAGGTAGTATCCTTACATGGAGTTCCACTCTCCATTGTGTCGGATAGGGATAGTCGTTTCACTTCGCATTTCTGGACAAGTTTCCAAGGGGCAATGGAACCCGATTAAATTTAAGTACTGCATACCATCCCCAAACAGATGGACAAAGTGAAAAGACGATCCAAACCTTGGAAGACATGCTCAGGGCATGTGTAATAGATTTTGGTGGAAACTGGGATGACCACCTACCATTAATAGAATTCTCCTATAACAATAGTTACCACACCAGCATCAATGCTGCCTCGCTCGAAGCACTATATGGACGAAAGTGTCGAACTCCCTTATGCTGGGCAGAAATAGGAGAAAGTAAATTATCAGGTCCCGAGATTGTACAGGAAACCAACGACAAGATAACTCAAATAAAGGAAAGATTGAAAACGGCTCGAGATCGCCAGAAAAGTTATGCAGATAATCAACGTAAGCCATTAGAATTTCAAGTTGGAGACAAGGTACTTTTGAAAGTTTCTCCTTGGAAAGGAGTAGTTCGGTTCGGTAAGAAAGGAAAGCTAAGTCCAAGGTACATAGGACCATTCACACTTACCCAACGAATACGACCAGTTGCCTGTCGCTTACAATTACCAGAAAAATTAGCCGGGGTACATGATGTGTTTCATGTATCTAATCTCAAGAAATGTTTGTCTGATGAATCACTGATAGTACCTCTTCAAGATATAGAGGTAAATGAAAAACTAAAATTTGTTGAGAAACCTCTCCAAATTGAAGACAGAAAGGTCAAACACCTTAAACATAAGAGATTGGTACTGGTCAAAGTCAAGTGGGATTCAAAAAGAGGACCTGAGTACACATGGGAACTGGAATCGGAAATGAAACGAAAATATCCTCACTTGTTCCAGCAAGTCTCGAGGATGAGATTTTAAATAAGGTGGGGATGATGTAAGGACCTGCACGAAAATGTCCTAAAACACTCCGTAAGTGAAAACCCGGACCCCTAAAACCCTAAATTTCATGAAAAATCAAGAAAACCAAGTTTTAATGATCGGTCGCGGGCCGCGTAAGAGTTAAGCAAGGCTTACGCGGGCGCGACAGCCTTGCAACCCTCCGGATAAGCTTTAGGGCCACGTGTCAGACACCTGGCAGACCTACGCCGTGACACGGCAGCCCTAGCCGTAGCTAGGGTGGCCCTCGCGGGGCGCGTAAGCCGGCCTTAAGGCCTACGCGGGCCGCGACAAACTTGAAAATCAGCTATAAATTGGACGTTGCATGGCCTTTCCTCTGTGTTCGAAAATTTTCATAAAAAGTGCCTTCTTTCTGTTCGAAATCAACTTTGTAGTGTCGAAACGCTGCTGCGATAACAGGGTAATAACTCGATCACTGTTACGATACAATGTCGGATCGATTGAAACCGATCCGATGGATGTTTAAGTGCTTCCCCAATTCGGGCTATACTTTGTCATTCGTCGTGAGGGTTTTGATTTCGTGAGCTTATCGTAAATGTTGTATTAAGTTACTAACCTAGTTTTGTTTGCATTATTTAACTAGGTTACCAGGCTTAATCAGTAGGCAAAATCTGTCCAGTAAACTTGCAATGTGAGTCATTCTCTTTTTTACCAAATTGTTTCCAAAACCCTATTTATTTTCAAGGTTATAATTACAGGAATTAAGTCTTTGTAATCTTCAATTACAGCCGGTATGTGGGGTTTTGTATACATTACTTGATAACCATCACCATTGGACAACGGGTTAGCCAATGGGTGATATGACCATAGTCACAGATACGATCGAGTGATAAATACCGTTTGGGTAATTGGTTGATATAAACATTGTATTCGCTCTTAATACTGTAATTTATAACAATGTTTCGTTTTGTACCCAATGAATGACTCGCCAGTATTTCTCTGCTGATAAAATCTTTTCAAACATGTTTCAGGTGATTACTGTGCACAAGGAAAAGTGCCGCGTAGCACTACCAGCTTGAATGAAGTGGCTCAGTAAATAAATAAACATGTTTTTGTAATCAGGGTATTTCCCAGTGAAATTCCTTTATTGTAAATTTAGGGGTTTGTCCCAAAACTCGAAATAAAATAATTGGGTATTTTCAGTTTTAAATGATCCTGTTAAAATTTCCGCTGCCAAATTAAATACTAATACCACGGGGTTTTTGTCCCGCGGCGTTCAAACCAGGAAACTGGGTCGGGGGCCGTGACAGAAACCTTACCTCTATCCATAGGGACATAGAGATTGCTTCCATAGTAACTCCCGACACTTAAAAAAAAAGACTGTGACCAAATAACAAACATAAGGTTATCTATGAGTAACATAGTAAAGTAGGAACAAAAGTAGAAGTTAAAAGAACACTGATGTGCATAAAATACAATATATAAATTACATCAAACAAGGCATAAAATCAACTCTTTTTCGGTACAATATTGGAAAAAGCATGTTTCTTTGTTTACTTTTAATTTACAGGATCAAAAGAGCTTAAACGAATAAAAGGCATAAATTAACAGTAGAAACCAACATAAATACAAAGAAGAAGGATTGACACGACCCGCAAAGCCCCCATCCACTTCCAAATCAAAAAAAATAACACAAACAGAATGTTAGGAACGGGGGCGTGCCCACCAGGCATGGGTCTTGCCCAGTCAAGATTCCCTGCAGAAAAAGACAACAGGAAAAAGACAAACCAACACGGGGCCGTGCCAACTCAACATGGGTCGTTGTCAACTCTAATATTCGCAGAATCTGAGATAGTATAGCAAGTACATTCACCACGGGCCGTGCCGTTGACACTCGGGGCCGTGTTAGTACAAGACCTGACATCTACAGTTAATGAAGGGAGAGAGAATGAAGGCCACGGGGCCGTGTGAACACTATGATTTCACCTATAAATAGGGGTGCTTAGTTTCATTCCAACTCATCCCTTGGCAAATCACTTCTCTCACACTCGTCACCACTCCACCACCAATACAACACCAACACCCACCACCATCATCCATCTTTCATCTTTTAGAGTGTGTAGTAGTCTCAGGATCCAAGATCGATCGTAAGAGTTCTTGTCAAACAAAGGCCATGCTTGGCTAATCTCTTACATCACTTGGTGAAGACGAATATCTTATGTATTACTTTTGATTTCCAATCTTTGGCAACTTTTTATTTGGGTGTGTATTAATGAATTTAGTAACTAGTTTTCTATATGGAAGGTGAATTTTACTTAATCATTTCTTCATGTTTTGTTGATTCACTCATCTGTATCTTTACGGTCTATATAAAGCGCGTTAACAGCCTGGAAGGGGGGTTAGAAGGGTGTTTAGGTAAAGTTCTTGACTCGTTCAGTGTATAGATCCTGTGAGGACCTGATTCAAGCTTAGTAGGACTGCCCTTGAGGCAGATAGCATCAAATCGGGGGAAGTAAGAACCGCTTGTAATCCCTTATCTATAAACTACTATTAAAACATTAAACCGACCTTGCGGGACTGTATCCTTGATGACTCAGACCAATAGGTTGAGGGTAACGCTGCCTGGAAGGGGGCCTACCACTTTTCGCATTAATAACTTACTTAATTGTCTTTCAATAATCCGACCTTGTGGGACTATATCCCTGCTGACTCAGACCAATAGGTTGAGGGTAACGCTGCCTGGAAGGGGTCTACTACTATAACTTAAAGATAATCTCTTAAAAAGCCCAAAGTGCGGAAATCATCAAAGGATACATAAAAGAGGAGTTGGAACCAAGTGATTCCTTCTTGTATATTTGTTTTTCCATATATTTTTATTTTTTTTTTTTATTTTCAAGTTTATCTTTTAAAAACTTTCAAAAATTTTTATCAAAATTTGGTTAGATTAGACGTTAACGATAAGCAGGTACTAAAAGCCCTTGTGTCCTTGGACGACCTCGTTATCTTACCATCACTATACTACGTCACCCCTTCTAAAAGAGCCAAAATTAGGACTACTCAAGAAGATGAGGGCCTTAAGAGTCCAGCTGAAACACAAACTCAATATTTTGTAACTTATGTTACTTCTTCACATCATATTTCAGAACCTCAAACTAGGCAAACTCCTCGGAGGTTCTCTCCAAATAGCCATGTTGTATATCCAAATGCATATTCACCAATTACTAGTTTTGGTAAATCACCCATGAAAGAAGGAATGCCTTTGTACAATAAAATGGGCACAACTCAATCACAAGTCACTGAGATGCAGCCACAGAAAGATGCTCAGGTATATAAGGATCCTAGCCCACATGAGGAAGAGGCACATCCTACCTAGGTAGATCCTGTTATTGTAGAGGTGGCTTCCACTATTCTTGTTAAACCCATTGGTTTACAAGAAGACAGAGGAAACATACTTAGTACCGAGAAAAAGGAGCAACAGAAGGTGTTCATGTGACTGAAAAGCCACATACATCCACTGATAAAACCACTGTTAGTGGGGAAGTAGATGAGTCCATTAATTTGGATGATGCCCAAAAGCAGCAGTTTGAGGAATTGACAAAACAACTGGGAGCTGCGGTATCCAATCTCAAGCAGATGGTCGCCAAAATGCCCCATGCTAAAGTCCAGCTGAACCCCAAATACACCCAACATCTGGCCTCCTCACAAAAGGAGCTTCAATCTATATACACAATGCTCACATCACAAAAGCTATCTGTCATAGAAAGCTAGACTACTGAAGAGGACAAAACCACCTCATCTGTAACAGTAGGGGAGCTCCACCATTTTGTCAAATAAATCCTTGAACCCATGTTCTAGGAACCCTAAGGAAGTGTTGATGCCAAAAAAAGGGAGAGATTAGAAAAGCCAAACATAATAAATTATTGAGCCACTACAGCAAGAAAAAGAGCAGTTAATGCAAGAGCAATTGCTTTGGTTGAAAAGAAAAAAGGGCCATATGTTGGTGACATTGATCTGGCTGAAAGTACTAATGAATTTAAAGAGATCAAAGAGGGTTACGTGTTGCTTTAGTAAAGGATTAGATTGAAAGACAAGAGTAGAAGAAAGTACTATAAGACAAAATATGATGATAAGCACAAATGTGAAAATTGATATGAGACCCTTAACAGTTATTCAAGGAGCCAAAACACTTGCAAATTTGGAAGCTAAAAGAAGACAAGATCAATCAGCAGTTCAAATTGCCTAAGGTCAAATAACTGGAGTAAAACCTCAAACAGCTGGACCAGGTAAAGTTACTTAAACTATTGGAACTTCTTTAGCTCAACCAAGAATGACAAGGAGCTCAACCCAAAAGCACAGTCTAAAACAAAACCAATTATTGCTAAAACCCTTGGTAAAAAACATAGTATCACAGAACCAACAATTCCAGACAAACCAATAAAGCAACTAGTCCATTTCACAAGAAAGAGAAAGTTGGTTCTACAAGATGACCCTAGAAGATTCCTCACCAACACCAACTGAAGCAACCACAACTAATCCAATTTCATCTGCCACCTTCACTGAAAGTTTCAAGCCCGTATCTTTTGAAACAACTAGAGATCTTCCTCCATCTTCAAAGTTCACTCTTGAATTGAAAAAGCTGCCTCTACTCAAAATAGATGTCACACCCCAACCGATGGCGGAATCATTGAGGCGCGGCACTGAGCGAAACAGATTGTCCAGAAGTTTCCATAACAATTATCATTACTATTCAATTTAAATAATACGTCCCATACCGTATCTCAAACAGCAAATAAATCATTACAGACAAAATCTAGGCAAATATTCTGTTCTGACAACTCAGATTCAAATAAACAGCAATTGTTTATCTGCTTCTAGAGACCCTTAATTTGACCACTACAGACAACTATTTGTTGGGCTCTAGAGCTTTATTCTAGCCTCGCTTTCCTAGCAGCTAAGCATCTTAAACACCTGTCACATACGTTAAAATAAAAGTTAATACATAGAATGTAAAGGTGAGCACACAAGTTTGATAATAGCATAATAGAGTTCAAAATAGTTTACGCATAACCAGCACGTACACAGAGGAAAAAGATGCATGTTAATTATCGACATGGATCTATCGATACCAATGATTGCGGGTTGACTGCCCGAGGCAGTTCGCAATACATGATTACCACCGTAATCCATACAAGTAATTGTCCTTAACAACCCCCGTGTGAACGGGTGCTGAGTCCAAACTATAGTACTATCGTCGTTAAGGCAGGTAGACAGCATTCAACATGTAAACATAACAACAAGCATTCATTTAGTTACGTAATACATGCGATAATGGTTAGCGTTTAAAGTATTGCGTAGTGTGTTCGATTGTGATTTAGAATAAGTAACGTATGTAACACCCAAAAGTGCGAAAGCAAAAAGGGTTCGAGTATACTCACAGCGGTTGATGGATTGAAGGGAGCGCTTGAGAGTAGGGTTAGCCTGAATAGTTTGATAGCATAACGATAAGCAATGCGTAAAACGGAAACAAGTGTTGGAGAGTCGGACAGCTGGTCGATCAGACGGTAGTCCGATCGGACGGCTGACCGCTCGGTTGACAGTCCGTTCAGACAGTTGTCCGGTCAGTCGGTAGGCCGCTCAGATGGTTGTTCGAGTGGATTGTTTCTTCCTTGGAATAAGATGTTTTTGTGTATGATGGTTTGACTTTTGAAGTTTTTGCTGTAGCATTTGAAAACATTGAAGTATCTTTACCTTTCAGGTCGTTCGATCGTCCGGCAACCTGATCGGCTGGGTACTTCAACAAATCAAGTTCTCAGTAGGGTGTCACCTGATCAGACGGCTGTTCGATCGGGTGACACTCCTAGTGCGTCGAACATGTTGAAAAATCGATTAAGTGTTGAAGTATAGTATCTCATGATCCGAAGAGTAATCCAATCGGACGGTAGTCCGATCGAACAGCAGTTCGTTCAATACTCAACTTCAAAGAATAAACTAATTAAGTGTGGGACCATGTGCTAGCCAATCGGCTGGCCAGTCGATCGGCTGACTGTCCGATCGGCTGGCTGTCTGTTCGGACAGCACTCCGATCGGTCAGCACCCTGACCTGATCAGCCTGTTCGTCTAACACTTGGTTGTTCTGACTGTTTTGTCATTTTATCGAGGTGCTTTGAGAACGAGTCGAACCGTAGAACCCTCGTTCTTACTTGTTTCCCCTGAACGGACAGGAATCACGCAAATCCGGCCGGTGAACTGATCGGAACGGAGTTTAACGTTTAACCCGGAATCGGTGAACCTCGTGGGTAGAATCCGGATCTTGAGCCATGCAACCACCCGAATGATTAGCAAGTCGGCACAAGCTCCGTTTCTATCGGTTTGAAGGCATTGAGTGTAAAAGAGTTGAAAGAAAGTTGGAAAAACCATCTTTCAATCCTTTTCACCGTGTAAATGGTTAGATCTATGAAGGATCTTTGTTTGTTTATGTGGAAATCGGCTAGATCCAAGTTATTCTTGGTGGATTGAGGCCAAAACATGAAGTTCTTCAAGAACCCATGATGACATCATCCTAGAACACTTGAATCTTGATGATTTCACGGTTAAAATTTAAGATTTGAAAGATAGAAATGTGTAGGAGTGCGTGTAGATCAAGAAAGTACAAGATTTAGGACGAAATCTTACCGGAATCGAGAGAAATCTGAGAAAAGTATGAGCTAGGCGTGCTGGTCGGACAGAGATTTCCAAAAGTGGAAAGGATGACAATGACAGGGGTATTTATAGGATGCCAAATGAGGAAAGTGCTAGCCGATCGGCCAGTGTCACACCCCAATTTCCACGTGTATCACCGGTGGGCCCGGTGGGGGATTACCGTGACGTAGTTGGCAATAATATAGTCAAACCACACAATTATATAAATGCACAGCGGAAGCTTTAAAGATAAATATATACTTCAACCTCTGGTGGTAATATCAAATGTATTACAGAAGTCGAATGTATCCACAGCGGATCAAATAATAAAATATTGTTCATTCAGATACGGCATCGAGTTTGCGAGACTATTCGTGATGCCTAGGAAGCTATTACCAGCCCATTTCGTATAGTACCTGCACTTAATCTTTTGGGGAAAAATACGTCAGTTTACACTGGTAAATACATTCAACTGACACATTTGAAAAATGTTTATTAAAATTGATTTGAATGCACAAGGCACAAACTCTTTTGTAACTTGGGAAAATTATTAAAATCTTGTGAACGTTTTACATGTTCTTTTATGCGTTCAGTAGCCCGGGTCGTGCCGGGTTAAAGATTTATAGACACACCACATTGCGTAAAACTGTAGTATAAAAACCAACGGCTACGTCTTTTAATTTAATGTCGACAATGTATACCGGGTGTACGCCTACACCGGGATGTCGATGGTCGTGGCCATTTCGTAAAATGATGCCAAGGATATCCGGGACAATGGTCATTAAACCCCCCAAAGGCTTTTAAGAAACAAAACTGTTTAAATGAGCCAATCATATTATTTAATTAACCACCTAAGCGATGGAAAAATATAATGCTCAATCAAGCGGTATTAACATACCGTAACCCAAGCCCATATAGGGGAAATAAGTTAAAGTATTTACCTTTACAAGTATTATTCCTTAATTTGATTAAATCACCGATAGCTTTTACTGGGGCTCCTAATCTGGAACGAAGGTTTTAATTAACCTCTTAGAATCCTAACGGGTCTTTTATATTGGCCGTAGCCTAGACCGGTTGGTTCTGGAATATAAATATGGTTTAATCACGCGAAAAGGCGAAAACCGGGAATGGAATGTGATTCTGCCCCAAAACAAGTTCAGAGACTTGTTTTATGTGGGTTCAAGGTTCACACTCTGGATTTTGGGGTTCAAATAATATAATTTGACCCGTATCGGCTAATTTATGAAAACTAGTTTCATAAGCCGAACCGTGCGCGCAATAGGCGAAACGGTTTACCATGAGAGTCTTACGCTTATTTCCTAAGTCAATATGCCTTAAGGAGGTTGTGGTATCAGTAGGATACCTTCCGTGATGCCCGTAACGAGTTTTGGTTAATATTATGCCCCGTAGGGGTTTTTCGGTTATTTTTAAAGGCTTTTAAAAGAGCTTTTCGAGTTCTACAGGAAATCCGAGTTTCCCGAACAGTTTATAAAGTTTAAAATACTTTATTTATTATTTAAAATCAGTAGCAACTGGAATCGGGTCAAAAGACCTTGTAGAACTCCAGTTTTGGCCAAAAAGGGCATATTCGGTATTTACCGAACCGTATCCATAACCGCAGGTTATGAGCAAGGTAAAATTTATTAAAAATCTTTAAAATTCCCAAAATATTAATTTATAACAGTGGGTAAAAGTTTTGGTGGCGAAATCTTGGTTTAGATAGGCGTTATGCTAATTGCGCCGTTTATTACAAAAGTTTATTTTTAATTGCGTTAATTAGCATAACTCTCATTCTAAACCTCGGATTGACGTGAAACTTTAAGGACATGCTTATAATTTAGTAAGCAAGGTTCTGGTCCGTTCACGTGTCCGAAATACTCGTTTTATTTTTAAAAGGCCGTTACGGCCAACTTTTAGGCGATTAATGGAAATGCGTAAAAGACTCGGACAATTCATGAACCGATCAGAGAGGTCTATACCATCATGTAACCTGGTCCTAAGAGAGTCCTAAGGCATATCTATACCTCACTAAAACGGGTCAGAACTGAAGTCAAAGCAAAAGTCAAACTTTTGCGACATTCGGCTCCGAACCGGTTCAATATAGCAAATGATCGATTCAAACGAGCGCAACCAAGTTTATATACTTAATATCATGTTTTATGAGGGTCTAAACAGGTTTCATAGCATATATATTACAGATTATGCATAAATCGCAAAAATAGCTTTCTGTTGACTTTTTAACCGACCGTTTGACTCAACATTTGAGCTAGTTAGAGTGGTGATCAGAGGGAACCCTTTTAGAGGTTTATTACCCACATTAATACCAACTCATAACTACCTTTGATTCATTATAAGACAGAACCATCACGGATTTATTTAATAGTCAAACCGTATTTACGACGGTTTGGTTTTTAGCTATATACTAAGCACAATTCAAACCACAAAGGATCTAATGAACTTACAGAAGTTAAGACTTGATTATAGAGCAGAGAAGAAGACTTGAAAGCTCTTGGAATAATCAGATAAGAGTGTTTGAGTTGTGATGAAAGTTGTGAGCATGAGCATGGTATTTATAGCCAAGGCCAAGCCCTTAGATCATTACACAACACTCTACAACTGATATGGGATGAATGGCATGTGTCCTAGAGGCTTATGGGTCGAGTAGGGGGCAACCATACCTCTGAAAAACCCATTACTTCATGTTTGGCCGCTTAAAACAGCCAACAGCCACATTTCTGTCGCTAGGCGCTGCTTACGGACCGTATGGCTTCGGCCTTGCGGTCCGTAAGCCATAGGCGGATCTCAGCAATCATTCCCCCTCCTTACGGTCCGTAAGGCATACCCTTTACGGTCCGTAAGGGGTTAAAATTAAATCTTTTTCAAATCTTTTTGTAATGATTAAAAATCTTGGTAATTAATTACTTGGCCTTTCGGGTTTGAAGGGGTAACTTTGCGATAAGGCCCTTGATTAATTACGATTAGGGACCTCGCGTTATTTACCCGTGTCGTTAAGCCCCTGGTTAATTTATTTATTATTCAGAAGGCTTTAATTTATTTTATTGACGCTTTTAACCCTTCTCACACGAATTCGATCGTAACTTTCTCGTTTTATAACGGAACTTCGCGGAATTTATTTTTTACATTCTAGTAAGTGTATAATACTGTTACAAACCTTGGGAACGTTAAAGGGTCACTCAGAGGTATAATTAAACATGTTGACACAGTTAACCCCTGTGGTTTGTAATCTCTCACTTTCTTCCGCGTTTCACTTCCGTACGATCTATTATTTACTCGTTTTGAAGGTACAAGCATTATTTAGGGTTACTATACAGTATATTTACCCTTGACTGACATTTATAACCCTCGAATTTATATACTTTCAAGGTTTGTCAATATTAGTCCTTTATTTAATATCAATGCCACGTGTAATCAATTGACACGTGTTAACACATTATTGGACACAAAAATTCGAGGTGTTACATCCTCACCCCCTTAAAATAAATCTCGACCCGAGATTTACTCAAATAAATAGGGGTATTTTTCTTTCATTGCGTCTTCGACTTCCCACGTATATTCAGGACCTCTACGAGCATCCCATTTGACTTTTACAATCGGTACGTGCTTCCTGCGAAGCTTTTTCACCTGTCGATCTTCAATCGACAACGGTTTCTCTACGAATTTTAAGCTCTCATCTATATGCACATCTGTGTGTGGAATCACCAATGATTTATCGGCGAAGCACTTCTTGAGATTGCAGATGTGGAACACATTGTGAATTCCATTGAGCTCTTCAGGCAAGTTCAGCTTATAGGCGACTGACCCGACCCGTTCAATGACCTCAAAAGGTCCTATGTATCTCGGACTCAGTTTGCCTTTCTTGCCGAAACGCATCACCCCTTTCCAGGGTGATACTTTAAGCAACACCTTTTCACCTACATCAAAGTGAAAATCCTTACGCTTTGGATCAGCGTAACTTTTCTGCCTATCTCTGGCAGTCTTGAGACGTTCCCGAATCTGGACAATCTTGTCTGTTGTCTGGAAAACAATCTCTGGTCCCGATAATTGGACCTCTCCTACTTCCGCCCAACAAACAGGCGATCTACATTTCCTACCGTATAATGCCTCGAAAGGCGCAGCCTTTATGCTGGTATGGTAGTTATTATTGTAGGAGAATTCGATTAGGGGTAGGTTCTTATCCCAGTTACCACCTAAATCGATTGCACATGCGCGTAGCATGTCCTCTAACGTCTGGATAGTACGCTCACTTTGACCGTCCGTCTGTGGATGGTAAGCCGTACTGAAGTTCAAACGCGTGCCCAAAGATTACTGGAAACTTTTCCAGAAATGAGACGTGTATCTAGTATCCCTATCGGAGATAATAGACACAGGTATGCCGTGTAAGGCTACAATCTTATCAACATAAAGTTGGGCTAACATATCGGAGCTATACGTCTCCTTGATGGGTAGAAAATGAGCTGATTTAGTCAGCCTATCGACTATGATCCATATTGTATCGTTTCCTTTCCTGGTTTTCGGTAACTTGGTAATAAAATCCATAGTTACACATTCCCACTTCCACTCGGGAAGTTCAGGCTGTTGTAGCAAGCCAGACGGCTTTTGGTGCTCGGCTTTGACTTGAGCACAAGTCAAGCACTTTGCTACATGGGCGGCCACAGACTTTTTCAAGCCTATCCACCAATAGTTTTCCTTTAAGTCTTGATACATTTTGTCTGCACCAGGATGGACTGAGTATTTGGAACTATGGGCTTCCTGGAGGATAACATCTGGTAGTCCTCCATAAATCGGAACCCATACATCCGTTCAGTCTAAGGATTCCATCCTTGCTAAGAGTCAACTGCTCCTCAGTTACTCCTAACTTTTCATTAGGATAATTAGCTTCCAACACAGCCTCTCGCTGTGCAGCTAATATCCTCTCAATCAAATTGTTCTTGACTTCAATGCTCTTGGCATTGATTCGAATAGGTTTTACCCTTTCTTTCCTGCTCAAGGCATCAGCGACTATATTCGCTTTGCCGGGATGGTACCTGATCTCGCAATCATAGTCATTCAAGGTTTCCATCCAACGACGCTGCCTCATGTTCAACTCTTTCTGATTGAACAGGTGCTGGAGGCTTTTGTGATCAGAATAAATCACAAATTTAATACCATAAAGGTAATGCCTCCACAATTTCAGTGCAAATACAACGGCACCCAACTCCAAATCATGGGTGGTGTAATTCTTTTCGTGCACCTTTAATTGTCGTGAAGCGTAGGCAATAACCTTGCCCTTCTGCATAAGCACACACCCCATGCCTGTGTGTGATGCATCGCAGTAAACTACGAATTCTTCTGTACCCTTAGGTAAGGTCAACACATGTGCGTTGCTCAGCTTTTGCTTCAGGATTTCGAAGGATTCTTGCTGCTTTAGGCCCCAATTGAACTTTTCTTTCTTCTTGGTTAGGGAAGTCAAGGGCGCAGCAATCCTCGAAAAATTCTCAATAAACCTCCTGTAGTATCCTGCTAACCCCAGGAAACTACAAATTTCGGTAGGCGTCTTTGGCTCTTGCCAGTTCATGACTGCCTCTACCTTAGCGGGATCCACTTGGATACCACGTTCACTTACAACGTGACCTAAAAACTGAACCTCTCGTAGCCAGAATTCACATTTCGAGAATTTGGCGAAGAGTTTCTCACGCTGTAGTAATTCGAGAATGCAACGGAGGTGCTTCTCGTGGTCAGCTTGGCTTTTGGAATATATAAGAATATCGTCGATGAAGACGATGACAAATTTGTCCAAATACGGCTTGCAGACGCGATTCATGAGATCCATGAACGCAGCCGGTGCATTTGTGAGCCCAAAAGGCATCACTAGAACTCGTAATGACCATAGCGAGTCCTAAATGCTGTCTTATGTACATCTTCATCCCTGACCTTTAGTTGATGATAGCCCGACCTTAAGTCGATCTTTGAGAAGTAACTCGCTCCTTGCAGCTGATCGAACAGATCGTCGATCCTTGGCAAAGGATATCTATTCTTTATGGTAACTTTGTTCAGCTCACGATAATCGATACACAAACGCATCGATCCGTCCTTCTTCTTTACAAATAGGACAGGTGCTCCCCAGGGAGACGAACTAGGTCTGATAAAACCTTTTGCCAACAGTTCATCCAACTGGGTCCTTAGTTCCTTCATTTCCGTCGGAGCTAGCCTGTAGGGTGCTCTCGCTATGGGAGCTGCTCCAGGTATGATATCTATTCTGAATTCCACTTGTCTATCTGGTGGTAAACCAGGTAGTTCTTCAGGGAAAACCTCGGGGTATTCAGAAATAATAGGAAGATCCTCGATCTTCGGCTTAGGTTCTTCTATTATCACCTGAGCCATGTAAATTACACAGCCTCTGTTCAAACACCTAGAAGCTTTTAGCATAGATACGTCCTCGGGTAATCCGTACTGCGTATCTCCTCGAATGGCAAGCGATTCACCACTCGGAGTCTTTAGCACTATATGCCTTTTGCCGCAAATAATCTGGGCCTGATTACGGGATAACCAGTCCATGCCTAGCACTATGTCAAAACCCGCAAGTTTGAAGGGAAGTAGAGATAGAGGAAAAGAATGGTTCTTAATGGACATTTCACATCCTTCTAGAACAGTGGAGACGGTTTCTATCGTGCCGTCTGCTAATTCTACCTCGTATTTCATATCTAGGGTTTTGATCGGCATGTTCAATAGTTTACAAAACTTTTGGTCTACAAAGGATTTATCGGCGCCTGAATCGAAAAGTACTCTTGCAAATATATTATTTACGAGAAAAGTACCTGTAAGCACATTGTCGTTCTGTACTGCCTCCTTTGCATCCATGCGGAAGACTCTCGTGTTTGTCTTCTTGGTCTCCTCCGGTTTCCTGGCATTCTTAGGGCAGTTGCTCTTGATATGCCCCTTCTCATTGCAACCGTAGCAGGTTGCGTCCTTGATTTTCTTACAATCCACTGTCTTATGATCCTTGGACTTGCATAGTCCACAGGAGGAAGTCTTTGGCTGCGACTGTGAATTCGACGCAAACCTACATTTCCCAGAGTGGGGTTTCTTGCAGATTTTGCAATTGGGTCTTTCACCAGTCTGCCCATCCTTCTTCGTCTCAGCCCCTCTCTTGCCGTCACCGTTTCCACGGTGCTTCTTTCCAGACCTTCGTGAGGTTTCATCCTCACGTTTCCTCTTCTCAGCCTCCTTGCTCCTTAGCGTCCTCAGACAGACAGCATCTAAAGTTAGAGACAAGGAGAGGTCAATAACTGACCTGAAGGTCGTCGGCCGAGAGGCCTTCACGCTAGCCTTTATCGCAGGCTCCAAGCCCCCAATGAAACGGGCGATTCTTCTAGACTCTGGTGTCACAAGGTATGGAACCAGGCGAGACATCGTATTGAAGCTCGTCAAATAAGCCTGGCAGTCCAGGTTCGTCATCACCAGTGACACAAAGTCAGCCTCAATCTTCTCAACCTCATGCTGAGGGCAGTAGTTTTCCTTTATGAAAGCAATAAATTCCTCCCATGTCATTTTGTATAAAGCAGACTTACCTGATGCCTGCACCAACGCTCTCCACCATGCCAGGGCCTCGCCCTTAAATGACTAGGACACAAACTTCACCACATCCTTCTCTGCGCACCCACTGATGTCCACAATAGTGTCCATCTCATCCAGCCAGGTGATACAATCAACAGCACCCTTCTCCCCTGTGAATTCCCGGGGCTTACAAGACACGAAGTACTTGTAGGTGCAACCCTTGGCACCGGATGCATCAGTGTATTCTCGTTCACGACGAATACTATTCTCAGCTGACGAGTGGTTGTCGTCATCTTTCTTGGGTTGAGAGGGTGGTTTGGAGTGTGTTTTTGGTTTGGAGGGTGGTTTTGATACGGTTCTGCCTTGGGACTCAGTATATTGACGATCCAGAGCTGCCTGGACAGCATTGTCAATTAGAGCCTTTAACTGTGCGCCTGTCAAATGCACTGGCGCATTGTTGTAGTCATCTTCATTTGTATGGCTATTCTCTCCATTGGGATCCGCCATTGTAACTTGAATCTGTTACAGAAGATAACAAAATTTTTATTCAGGAGATTATTATATAATTGTCTTTTATGACAATTTGTCACCCATGGTAACAGAGACCATATTTGGTTAACTTATTACTCATTAAATCTTAGGATTTGAATACATCCTATTTTAGCTATATCAATAATATTGGCGGCATAAAGCCTAATCACGAGGATGTTTTATAATATTTGCCGAGATTTCAGAGAATCAAAGGCATAGAGGTTTGAACCGTAGTTCTCTTACCCCGTTCTGGCAGGGAGTCATAGACCACCACTGTCTTTTGTCTTTATAAGACAATTATTACGGCCCATAGGCACTACACCTCTAATGGATGTTTTAATATGGTTGGCCCGTAGGCACTGCATCACTTAATGGATGTCTTAATAGGATTTGGCCCGTAGGCACTACATCACTAATGGATGTTTTAATAAGATCGATCACCTTCATTGGTGATTTAACCCACGATTTATAAATCATTTAGTTGGGTTTTGAAATCCTTAAAGGATTATTGTATAAGAATGACGCGCGTGATTTTAACGAATCACATCTGCCATGATTGTTAACATGCTTGCAGCGGTTAACAAGGAATCTGAATCTTTTAATTAAGTCCTACCATCTTGACCGGATCTTAAAAGACACCAGGCTAGGTTTCACTCGTAAGATTCTTTATTTAGGCAGATCAATTTAAAAGGAATGGTTTTGATTTATTTCATACATATTAAAACAAAACTCATAACATGCATTCCATAATCATAAATACAATCACATATTGCCCTAAACGGGTCTTTTAAATAGTACATACCTCTATAGAGGTTTAAAATAAGTGACAAGTCCACGCAGGGACTAACATAAGATAAGTGTCCATGCAAGGACTAAAAGATAACTCCACGTAGGGACTGAAATACGATAAATGTCCATGTAGGGACTTCTTTTAAAGTAAATATTACATTAGTACAACTATTAAGGGCTAATGGTCACGTTTCTTCTTTTTGCCCTTTAGTAGGTTCGCCAAGCCTTTGAGAAATCCTCGGTGGCTCTTTTTCTCTTCTTCGAACTCTCTCTCCACACGATCTAGTCGATGGAGTATCTCTTCCTGTTCAGGAGGAGAGAAACGTGGTTGTGGCGCTTGTTGCGGTACTGGAGGTCTGGGAGGTATTGGATACCCATGAGCTGAGTAGTCCGGAGCTCCCATGTTCCCATGAGCTCCGTCAGGATAGCGTGCATTATATCTAGCCGACACCACATATGGGTCGCGCTCATAATTGTAGTTGTATTGTGCTTGTGACGGTTCGAACGGGTTGTAAGCCATTGGACCCGTGTAAGCAGGTATGGGTTGGTCATACCCAAATGGTGGCGAATTTGGTGCAGCTGGTGCGGAGTTCGCCTCCTGTATAGGACTTGAAGGTCCTTCTTCTTGTAGTGGCGGATAGTGGCTACTACTAGAGTGTCGAGGGGTGCTGAAATGGATACCCCCTCCTCCTCGTGTGGACATACGAGCATTTGTCCTCCTACGCCTTGGCGGATCAGGCATTACTGGTTGCGCCAGTGGCGGAGGTGGTGGCGTAACTACCACAAAGCGTGAATCCTCAGAGGGATCCTGTGGATGTCGCGGTTGTTGTGATGTTTGTTGAGGTGGCGTTTAGTACCACTCATGTCGGTCAAACAACGCTTGGAAACTGTCTGGCCCCTGATAGGGTGTGCCATGGAAGGATGACCCATCAGAGACTTCTATCGGATGTGTGGGCGTACCACGAGCAGGTTCTGTTGGATCAGTATCTTCATCCATATGGTCTTCGGAGAAGTGATCTTGTGGCCCTAATGGGACAAAACCTGAAGGCTCCTGTATGTAGTCAGCTGGATTAAACTGACCTATGAAGTATGGGGTAGGGTCGTCGTAATTTCGGTGCGATACCGAACGTTGTAGAGGTATGAAGGAAGGTTGCGGGTTGTTGGGATCATTCTCTGAATTTGGCCCAAAGGAGTGCCGGTAGGATGGCGTCGAGCTGTGCGAGGTGGAATGCCTCGCAAGTTCGTAAAGATCTCTTCGTCGTTGTGGTTCTTCGCTCCTTGTCATTGAAGGAGGTCTTGTACCTGACGGTCCAGCTTCGTGATCGTGATGTGTCACGATATCTCCTCTGCCTCTTCTTCCCCTTCCTCTTCCTCGGAATATAACAGGTGGCATTTTTCCTGCTCCAAAACTTATTAAAAATCGAAATGAAAATAAAGACAAAAAGGAGTATTAATCCGGATTTGTCCTAAGTTATTGTCTAGACTCAAGTATGTGCAATTGTGTCATTGAGATTAAACACAATAGGATAGTGTTTAATTCACTCAATGTTGGCTCTGATACCAACCTGTCACACCCCAATTTCCACGTGTATCACCGGTGGGCCCGGTGGGGGATTACCGTGACGTAGTTGGCAATAATATAGTCAAACCACACAATTATATAAATGCACAGCGGAAGCTTTAAAGATAAATATATACTTCAACCTCTGGTGGTAATATCAAATGTATTACAGAAGTCGAATGTATCCACAGCGGATCAAATAATAAAATATTGTTCATTCAGATACGGCATCGAGTTTGCGAGACTATTCGTGATGCCTAGGAAGCTATTACCAGCCCATTTCGTATAGTACCTGCACTTAATCTTTTGGGGAAAAATACGTCAGTTTACACTGGTAAATACATTCAACTGACACATTTGAAAAATGTTTATTAAAATTGATTTGAATGCACAAGGCACAAACTCTTTTGTAACTTGGGAAAATTATTAAAATCTTGTGAACGTTTTACATGTTCTTTTATGCGTTCAGTAGCCCGGGTCGTGCCGGGTTAAAGATTTATAGACACACCACATTGCGTAAAACCATAGTATAAAAACCAACGGCTACGTCTTTTAATTTAATGTCGACAATGTATACCAGGTGTACGCCTACACCGGGATGTCGATGGTCGTGGCCATTTCGTAAAATGATGCCAAGGATATCCGGGACAACGGTCATTAAACCCCCCAAAGGCTTTTAAGAAACAAAACTGTTTAAATGAGCCAATCATATTATTTAATTGACCACCTAAGCGATGGAAAAATATAATGCTCAATCAAGCGGTATTAACATACCGTAACCCAAGCCCATATAGTGGAAATAAGTTAAAGTATTTACCTTTGCAAGTATTATTCCTTAATTTGATTAAATCACCGATAGCTTTTACTGGGGCTCCTAATCTGGAACGAAGGTTTTAATTAACCTCTTAGAATCCTAACGGGTCTTTTATATTGGCCGTAGCCTAGACCGGTTGGTTCTGGAATATAAATATGGTTTAATCGCGCGAAAAGGCAAAAACCGGGAATGGAATGTGATTCTGCCCCAAACAAGTTCAGAGACTTGTTTTATGTGGGTTCAAGGTTCACACTCTGGATTTTGGGGTTCAAATAATATAATTTGACCCGTATCGGCTAATTTATGAAAACTAGTTTCATAAGCCGAACCGTGCGCGCAATAGGCGAAACGGTTTACCATGAGAGTCTTACGCTTATTTCCTAAGTCAATATGCCTTAAGGAGGTTGTGGTATCAGTAGGATACCTTCCGTGATGCCCGTAACGAGTTTTGGTTAATATTATGCCCCGTAGGGGTTTTTCGGTTATTTTTAAAGGCTTTTAAAAGAGCTTTTCGAGTTCTACAGGAAATCCGAGTTTCCCGAACAGTTTATAAAGTTTAAAATACTTTATTTATTATTTAAAATCAGTAGCAACTGGAATCGGGTCAAAAGACCTTGTAGAACTCCAGTTTTGGCCAAAAAGGGCATATTCGGTATTTACCGAACCGTAGCCATAACCGCAGGTTATGAGCAAGGTAAAATTTATTAAAAATCTTTAAAATTCCCAAAATATTAATTTATAACAGTGGGTAAAAGTTTTGGTGGCAAAATCTTGGTTTAGATAGGCGTTATGCTAATTGCGTCGTTTATTACAAAAGTTTATTTTTAATTGCGTTAATTAGCATAACTCTCATTCTAAACCTCGGATTGACGTGAAACTTTAAGGACATGCTTATAATTTAGTAAGCAAGGTTCTGGTCCGTTCACGTGTCCGAAATACTCGTTTTATTTTTAAAAGGCCGTTACGGTCAACTTTTAGGCGATTAATGGAAATGCGTAAAAGACTCGGACAATTCATGAACCGATCACAGAGGTCTATACCATCATGTAACCTGGTCCTAAGAGAGTCCTAAGGCATATCTATACCTCACTAAAACGGGTCAGAACTGAAGTCAAAGCAAAAGTCAAACTTTTGCGACATTCGGCTCCGAACCGGTTCAATATAGCAAATGATCGATTCAAACGAGCGCAACCAAGTTTATATACTTAATATCATGTTTTATGAGGGTCTAAACAGGTTTCATAGCATATATATTACAGATTATGCATAAATCGCAAAAATAGCTTTCTGTTGACTTTTTAACCGACCGTTTGACTCGACATTTGAGCTAGTTAGAGTGGTGATCAGAGGGAACCCTTTTAGAGGTTTATTACCCACATTAATACCAACTCATAACTACCTTTGATTCGTTATAAGACAGAACCATCACGGATTTATTTAATAGTCAAACCGTATTTACGACGGTTTGGTTTTTAGCTATATACTAAGCACAATTCAAACCACAAAGGATCTAATGAACTTACAGAAGTTAAGACTTGATTATAGAGCAGAGAAGAAGACTTGAAAGCTCTTGGAATGATCAGATAAGAGTGTTTGAGTTGTGATGAAAGTTGTGAGCATGAGCATGGTATTTATAGCCAAGGCCAAGCCCTTAGATCATTACACAACACTCTACAACTGATATGGGATGAATGGCATGTGTCCTAGAGGCTTATGGGTCGAGTAGGGGGCAACCATACCTCTGAAAAACCCATTACTTCATGTTTGGCCGCTTAAAACAGCCAACAGCCACATTTCTGTCGCTGGGCGCTGCTTACGGACCATATGGCTTCGGCCTTGCGGTCCGTAAGCCATAGGCGGATCTCAGCAATCATTCCCTCTCCTTACGGTCCGTAAGGCATACCCTTTACGGTCCGTAAGGGGTTAAAATTAAATCTTTTTCAAATCTTTTTGTAATGATTAAAAATCTTGGTAATTAATTACCTGGCCTTTCGGGTTTGAAGGGGTAACTTTGCGATAAGGCCCTTGATTAATTACGATTAGGGACCTCGCGTTATTTACCCGTGTCGTTAAGCCCCTGGTTAATTTATTTATTATTCGGAAGGCTTTAATTTATTTTATTGACGCTTTTAACCCTTCTCACACGAATTCGATCGTAACTTTCTCGTTTTATAACGGAACTTCGCGGAATTTATTTTTTACATTCTAGTGAGTGTATAATACTGTTACAAACCTTGGGAACGTTAAAGGGTCACTCAGAGGTATAATTAAACATGTTGACACAGTTAACCCCTGTGGTTTGTAATCTCTCACTTTCTTCCGCGTTTCACTTCCGTACGATCTATTATTTACTCGTTTTGAAGGTACAAGCATTATTTAGGGTTACTATACAGTATATTTACCCTTGACTGACATTTATAACCCTCGAATTTATATACTTTCAAGGTTTGTTAATATTAGTCCTTTATTTAATATCAATGCCACGTGTAATCAATTGACACGTGTTAACACATTATTGGACACAAAAATTCGAGGTGTTACAGCCAGGCAGCTCGATCGGACAGCCTGTCCGATCGGACAGCAGTCCGATCGGCTGGCTGTTCGATCGGCTGGTAGCCTGATTGTTCAGCTGCCTGATTCGAGTGTTCGGTGCGACGATTTTTGATATTTTGATTTCAATTGAGGACGATGCGAGTACGATAGAGTTTCCTATTCAAATTACTTTTAATCCCAACTACTATATCTAACATACAAGTATCTATATCTCGCGCTATCTCTTCTTCACCAATTTTCATAATTCGCTTTCGATTGAGTTCGATTGCGATTGAGTTTCGATTGATTACCACACATAACATAAAATAAACATGCACAAGTAACACATAAGGCACACACACATGTATAATAACGACCAAAATTGCGTAATTCGAGTTTCGAGTTCGATGGTGATTAGATTAGTTTGATTATTGATCAATTGACTTTATCGCATTGTTACTTCCTATTATTCATAGTCGTAAAGAGGTTCGCTTTGAGAATTATACTTCGATTGTAATTAATTACTCCACATAATACAACTAAGTAAAAAAACATAAAATAGACTAATTACAGTCAAAGAAGTCAAAACAGAAATTGAGTATGGAGTGACAGATCGTAATTAGCGATCTTTTCTTCCTTTGACTTCAATCTTGACTTTGACTTTGACTTTCGGAAACGCGGGGTGTTACAGCCTCCCCTTGTTTAGGGAATTTCGTCTTGAAATTAGGCTGATAACTGCACAACACCGTGAATCGCTTTTGAGAACTTCCTCTCTCTAGACTTTCACTTAAACAACTGCGGGTACTTTGCCTTCATGTCGCTTTCGAGTTCCCAAGTGAACTCCGTGCCTTGTTTGCCTTCCCATCGGACCTTCACAATAGGAATGCGCGAGCGTTTGAGTTGCTTGGTTTGGTGATCTATGATTTCAACAGGCTTTTCCACGAAGTGTAGTGTTTCGTTTATTTGGAGATCATCGAGAGGTACAATTAAATCATGCTCAGCCAGGCACTTTCGGATGTTTGACACATGGAAAGTCGGGTGGACGTTACTAAGTTCCTCCGGTAGTTCGAGTCTGTAGGCGACTTTCCTGATCCTTTCTAGAATCTTAAAAGGTCCAACATATCGAGGCGCTAGTTTCCCTTTCTTGCCGAATCTGACCACACCCTTCCAAGGTGATACCTTTAGGAGTACGTAGTCGCCAATGTCAAATTCAAGGGGCTTGCGTCTTCTATCGGCGTAACTTTTCTGTCTACTTCGAGCTTTCAACAAGTTGTCTCGAATTTGGAGGACTTTGTCGGTCGTTTCTTGCAGTAACTTAGGACCGGTTAATTGCGAGTGACCGATCTCGTGCCACACAATAGGCGATCGACATCTTCTTCCATACAAGGCCTCGAATGGTGCCATCTGGATGTTGGTATGATAACTATTGTTAAACGAGAATTCGACTAACGGCAGGTATTTGTTCCAATTACTACCGAAATCTATGACACACGAACGGAGCATGTCTTCAAGAGTACGGATCATTCTTTCAGTCTGTCCGTCGGTTTGAGGATGGAATGCGGTACTTAAGTTAAGCGACGTACCAAGAGCTGCTTGAAACGTTTCCCACAATTGCAAGGTAAACCGAGCATCACGGTTAGATATGATGTCGCGAGGCGGACCATGATTACAAATGATCTCGTCGGTGTAGATTTGGGCTAATCGCTCCACCTTGTAGTCTTCCCGTGTTGGCAAAAAGTGGGTTGATTTGGTCAGACGATCAACGACAACCCAGATGCTGTCGTGACCTGATGACGTGGGTGGAAGCTTTGTTATGAAGTCCATAGCTATGCTCTCCCATTTCCATATAGGGATTGGCGGTTGTTCGAGTAAGCAAGAGGGTCTTTGATCTTCAGCCTTGACTCTTGCGCAAGTCAGGCACTTCCCAACGTAGAGAGCGATATCTCTTTTCATTCCCGGCCACCAGTACTTGTAGCGAAGATCCTGGTACATTTTATCGGCACCAGGATGAATAGAATATCGGGATTTGTGGGCTTCGTCCATTAAAATCTTTCGCAATTCGGCCTGCTTAGGATCCAAATTCGATCCAGAAAATAGAAGATCCCATTCGATTTGCTGACAAGCTGAGCTCCATCGTGATAGATTCTCTCCTTCTTCAAAGTGCGTTCATTAAAACAAGCATGTTGGGCTTCGCGGATGAGGGTTTCGAGATCGTGTTGGGCTTGGGTATTACGAATGCTGAGCAAATAACTCCTTCTGCTGAGCGCGTCGGCAACGACATTTGCTTTGCCTGGGTGATAACGAATCTCACAGTCGTAATCGTTGAGAAGTTCTACCCATCGGCGTTGACGCATATTAAATTCTTTCTGATCAAAGATATGTTGCAGGCTCCTATGATCGGTTTAGATCGTACACTTGGTACCATACAGGCAGTGTCGCCAAATCTTTAACGCAAAAACAACCGCGCCTAGCTCGAGATCATGGGTTGTATAGTTCTTCTCGTGGATTTTGAGCTGTCGAGAAGCGTAAGCTATAACCTTGTCTCGTTGCATGAGAACACAGCCAAGACCAAGGTTGGAAGCATCACAGTAGACAATGAAGTCGTTGTTTCCATCAGGCAATGTGAGAATAGGAGCATTGCAAAGCTTATGCTTGAGGGTTTGGAAAGCAGACTCTTGTTCAGTTCCCCAAACAAAAGACCTGTCTTTATGAGTAAGAGCGGTAAGCGGCACGGCGATTTTTGGGAATCCTTCGATAAATCGTCGATAATAGCCCGCTAATCCGAGAAAAGAACGGACTTCAGACGGGTTCTTAGGCGTAATCCAACTCTTAACTGCTTCAATCTTCGCGGGATCGACATGAATACCTTGACTATTAACGATGTGACCCAGAACTGAACCTCCTCCAGCCAGAATTCACACTTGGAGAACTTGGCATAGAGTTGATTCCCCTGGAGTAACTCGAGTACCAAACGTAGATGTTGCGCGTGTTCGGCTTTCGACTTGGAATAGATCAAGACATTGTCGATGAACACGATGACGAAACGGTCAAGATATGGCTTACACACGCGATTCATCAGATCCATGAAAACCACGGGTGCGTTGGTTAAACCAAAAGGCATAACAACGAACTTGTAGTGGCCGTAGCAAGTGCGAAAAGCGGGTTTAGGTATATCCTCTTCTTGAATGCGTAGCTGGTGATAGCCTGAGAGTAGATCGATCTTTGAGAAACATGTAGCACCTTGCAGTTGGTTAAACAAATCGTCGATGCGAGGTAGGAGATAACGGTTCTTGATGGTTAACTTATTCAATTCCCGGTAGTCGATGCACATCCTGAGCGACCCATCCTTCTTTTTAACGAAGAGGACTGGCGCGCCCTAAGGAGAAGTGCTCGGGCGAATAAAGCCTTTCTCAAGTAACTCCTGGTGTTGGTTTGAGAGTTCACGCATTTCAGACGGCGCGAGTCGGTAAGGAGCTTTGACAACAGGGTTGGCTCCAGGAATGAGGTCGATACGGAAGTCGATATCACGACTTGGCGGTAGTCCAGGAAGATCATCAGGGAACACCTGAGGAAATTCACGGACCACGGGAACGTCTTTGACTTATGTCTTCCTTTTCTTTTCCTTCTCCGCTACTACAATGTTGGCCAAGAAAGCTCTGCATTCCTTGCGGAGATACTTGCTAGCTTGGACACACGACATGAGCTTGAGACCTTTCAAAGCAGTTTCGCCATAGACACATAGTAAATCACCATTCGCAAGGGAGAATCGAATCATCTTGTCGAAGCACACAACTTCAGCATGGTTTTCTCGGAAAGTCCATGCCTACTATGATGTCAAAACTTTCGAGTTGCATCGGAATGAGGTCGATTGGGAAGATGTGATTGTTGAGCTCGAGGGTACAATCACGAAGAACAGAATTAACGGCGACAGTTCTTCCAGTAGCGACTTCAACTTCGAATGACGAGGACAAATAAGAGCGCTTACGACTAAGGAGCTTCTCGAATTCAAACGACACAAAGCAGTTATTGGCTCCAGTATCAAACAAACATGACGTATAAATACCATTAACAAGGAACGTACCATTAACCACGTTGTTGTCAGCCAGGGCTTGACGAGCATTGATGTTGAAGGTTCTGGCGCGTGCTGCTTGTTGCTGCTGCTGGGGCTCTTGCTTCACAACCCTGTTCGGGCACATGTTTGCAAAGTGGTTAGGATCACCACATGCAAAGCAGACTCGAGCATTGATCACGGGTGCCTGAGCCGCGTGTTGGCCTTGCGGGGCTAGGAGTAGAGCTTGATGAGTAGTGACAGGAGCTGTGGTGTTACGGGGACCA
Source organism: Helianthus annuus (assembly GCF_002127325.2). Classification (NCBI taxonomy): domain Eukaryota; kingdom Viridiplantae; phylum Streptophyta; class Magnoliopsida; order Asterales; family Asteraceae; genus Helianthus; species Helianthus annuus. Next base: position 117,482,979 of record NC_035443.2, read on the forward strand.
TAGCGACAGTTGGTAGTGAAATGACCATACAGATTGCAATGAGCGCATAAACGACAGGCAAGACCCACCGGATGATGATATGAGCATGTCGGGCAAAGCGGGTGGGGACCTGTGTATGCACGCTTTGCTGGTGGTGCATGAGTAAGTGGTGCTGGTCGATGATGAGACTGTTGCTGAGCCGGTACGGCTTGTAGAGGAGCAGCAGTGGTAGTGACAACACAGTTCTTGTTGCTGGAGCTGCTGTTGTTGTTCTTCTTCTTGCAGCGTGATGATTTCGATGGTTGAGCAGTGGCGGTGTCGACGGTCGGTGCGGTGGTGGCTTGATGCAGAGACTTCGAGGGCTTATCCCAAAAACCATCTTTTACTCGTTTGTCGTTGATCTTGGTGGCAAGCAAGTAAGTCTCTTCAATTGATGATGTCTTCGCGGCGTGAACAAAATCGGCAACACAGTCGGGTAGAGCTCGAATGTACTTCTTGATGGCCATGTCTGACGTCTTGACTTGATCGGGACAGATAATGCTGAGCTGCTTAAAGCGAGCAGTCAGGGCAACGTTGTCTCCATCCTTCTGCTTAATGTTCCAAAATTCGTCCTCCAGCTTTTGGCGTTCATGAGGAGGGCAGAATTCGTCCATCATAACGGCTTTTAGCTCTTCCCAGGTCAGCTCATAAGCTGCATCATTCCCGCGTTTGTTTCGTTCGGCCGTCTACCAGTCTAGAGCTCGGGACTGGAAGACGCCGGTTGCGTTTAGGGTACGGAGATTTTCTGGACAGCCGCTTTGGCGCAGAGTGACTTCAACGGAATCAAACCATTGAAACATAGTTGTTGGGCCATCTTCTCCGGAGAATTCCTTTGGTCCGCATGCCTTGAACTGTTTGAAGCTGAAAACAGTTTTGGCAGCATTCTTGGGAGCTTCAGTTCTCGACTCCTCAGATGACTTGCTGACGTTCTCATAGACATCGCTCACAGCTTTTGCTACTTGTTTGGCGATGATAGCAGCAAGACGTTTGTCTCTCTTTTCTTGGCGAGTAAGTGGGGTTCGGTGTCCAGATGACGACATGGTCTGCAACAGACATTGTCGTAGGTCTCAGACACATCATAATCGAATCTCACCTCACACGTCTAGTTCTAAGGCTCAGTAATACGCATAATCACATAACATATATGCACGAAATCACAGATTCACATAATCACAGAAGCACATAAGCACGTAGAGCACAGAATCACAGAGGCACATAATATCACGCAATCCTCCTATCAGTACACAGAAGCACATACAGTATCCTGACTGCGTATAGTATAAGCGTATCGAATATAGCGATCCCGCATAGCATATCGATTAGTATAGTATAAGCGTATAGTATAGCATAATGTTGTCCATATTGTAGCGACTTGTCAGCGTATTGAGATAGAAGTGCAGTGCGAGTCGTGCGTGTCGATCGAAGTGGGTGCAAAAATTGAACAAGTATCAAAATTAAACAGTTAAACACATATAATCTCATAAAATCAGTGAGTCATCAGAGTCAGCAGTTGCGGGCTCGGAATCGAAACATGTAAAAATCGAGAAATAGATTGTCTGCGGCTATTAGACATTGACAGACCAAAGCGATTCGACTATTCTCAAGGACTTGTCATCACATTCTGACTTTCGGGATCGCCCTCTGCCTCGATTCTTGGGCATTCAGCGCGCATCCCTTGAGCCGTATTGTGAGTTCAGGTCGTTGGAGTCCGTCGAGACTTTGGTTAGAATTTTGGGTAAAATCCATGGACAAGCCGTCAAGGTTAGGGTTTCACCCCTGGCTTGACAACTTCCCCCTAATTTAGTAAAATAGAGGAGATTATCCATCAAAATATGGATTTCACTCCTGATTTGGTATAATTCTCCCGTTGAACAAGCGTTCGTTATTGAAAATGAATAATGAAGATATCATTGATAAGTTGATAATACAGCATTGATCAAGCAATTTAGTCGAGAGTTTGCGGTTTTCACACCTAATCTTGACTAATAACGGGATATAACATGTATGCTCGGTCTGTTGGTTCCTAACTATAATCTAGGTTTCAAAGACATCGACCCGGACTAGGTCGAGTCTGCCTAATTCCCTATAGTTATGGCTCTGATACCAATCTGTCGCACCCCAACCGATGGCGGAATCATCGGGGCGCGGCACTGAGCGAAACAGATTGTCCAGAAATTTCCATAACAATTATCATTACTATTCAATTTAAATAATACGTCCCATACCGTATCTCAAACAGCAAATAAATTATTACAGACAAAATCCAGGCAACTCAGATTCAAATAAACAGCAATTGTTTATCTGCTTCTAAAGACCCTTAATTTGACCACTACGGACAACTATTTGTTGGGCTCTAGAGCTTTATTCTAGCCTCGCTTTCCTAGCAGCTAAGCATCTTAAACACCTGTCACATACGTTAAAATAAAAGTCAATACATAGAATGTAAAGGTGAGCACACAAGTTTGATAATAGCATAATAGAGTGTGAAATAGTTTACACATAACCAGCACGTACACAGAAGAAAATGATGCATGTTAATTATCGACATGGATCTATCGATACCAATGACTGCAGGTTGACTGCCCGAGGCAGTTCGCAATACATGATTACCACCGTAATCCATGCAAGTAATTGTCCTTAACAACCCCTGTGTGAACGGGTGCTGAGTCCAAACTATAGTACTATCGTCGTTAAGGCAGGTAGACAGCATTCCACGTGTAAACATAACAACAAGCATTCATTTAGTCACGTAATACATGCGATAATGGTTAGCGTTTAAAGTATTTCTTAGTGTGTTCGATTGTGATTTAGAATAAGTAACGTATGTAACATCCAAAAGTGCGAAAGCAAAAAGGGTTCGAGTATACTCACAGCGGTTGATGGATTGAAGGGAGCGCTTAAGAGTAGGGTTAGCCTGAATAGTTTGATAGCATAACGATAAGCAATGCGTAAAACGGAAACAAGTGTTGGAGAGTCGGACAGCTGGTCGATCGGACGGTAGTCCGATCGGATGGCTGACCGCTCGGTTGACAGTCCGTTCGGACAGTTGTCCGGTCGGTCGGTAGGCCGCTCGGATGGCTGTTCGAGTGGATTGTTTCTTCCTTGGAGTAAGATGTGTTTGTGTATGATGGTTTGACTTTTGAAGTTTTTGTTGTAGCATTTGAAAACATTGAAGTATCTTTACCTTTCAGGTCGGTCGATCGAACGGTCGTTCGATCGGCTGGTAACCCGATCGGCTGGGTACTTCAATAAATCAAGTTCTCAGCAGGGTGTCACCTGATCGAACGACTGTTCGATCGGGTGGTACTCCTAGTGCGCCGAACATGTTGAAAAATCGATTAAGTGTTGAAGTATAGTATCTCATGATCCGAAGAGTAATCCAGTCAGACGGTAGTCCGATCGAACAACAGTTCGTTCAATACTCAACTTCAAAGAATAAACTAATTAAGTGTGGGACCATGTGCTAGCCGATCGGCTGGCCAGTCGATCGACTGACTGTCCGATCGGCTGGCTGTCCGTTCGGACAGCAGTCCGATCGGTCAGCACCCTGACCTGATCAGCCTGTTCGTCTAACACTTAGTTGTTCTGACTGTTTTGTCATTTTATCAAGGTGCTTTGAGAACGAGTCAAACCATAGAACCCTCGTTCTTACTTGTTTCCCCTGATCGAACAGGAATCACCCAAATCCGGCCGGTGAACTATTCGGAACGGAGTTTAAAGTTTAACCCGGAATCGGTGAACCTCATGGGTAGAATCCAGATCTTGAGCCATGCAACCACCGGAATGATTAGCAAGTCGGCACAAGCTCTGTTTCTATCGGTTTGAAGGCATTGAGTGTAAAAGAGTTGAAAGAAAGTTGGAAAAACCATCTTTCAATCCTTTTCACCGTGTAAATGGTTAGATCTATGAAGGATCTTTGTTTGTTGATGTGGAAATCGGCTAGATCCAAGTTATTCTTGGTGGATTGAGGCCAAAACATGAAGTTCTTCAAGAACCCATGATGACATCATCCTAGAACACTTGAATCTTGATGATTTAACGGTTAAAAGTTAAGATTTGAAAGATAGAAATGTGTAGGAGTGCGTGTAGATCAAGAATGTACAAGATTTAGGACGAAATCTTACCGGAATCGAGAGAAATCTGAGAAAAGGATGAGCTAGGCATGCTGGTCGGACAGAGGTTTCCAAAAGTGGAAAGGATGACAATGACAGGGGTATTTATAGGATGCCAAATGAGGAAAGTGCTGGCCGATCAGCCAGGCAGCTCGATCGGACAGCAGTCCGATCGGCTGGCTGTTCGATCGGCTGGTAGCCTGATCGTTCAGCTGCCTGATTCCAGTGTTCAGTGCGACGATTTTTGATATTTCGATTTCGATTGAGGACGATGCGAGTATAATAGAGTTTCCTATTCAAATTACTTTTAATCCCAACTACTATATCTAACATACAAGCATTTATATCTCGCGCTATCTCTTCTCCACCAATTTTCATAATTCGGTTTCGATTGAGTTCGATTGTGTTTCGGTTGCGATTGAGTTTCGATTGATTACCACATATAACATAAAATAGACATGCACAAGTAACACATAAGGCACACACACACGTATAATAACGACCAAAATTGCGTAATTCGAGTTTCGAGTTTGATGGTGATTAGATTAGTTCGATTATTGATCAATTGACTTTACCGCATTGCTACTTCCTATTATTCACAGTCGTAAAGCGGTTCGCTTCGAGAATTATACTTCGATTGTAATTAATTACTCCACATAATACAACTAACGTATAAAAAACATAAAATAGACTAATTATAGTCAAAGAAGTCAAAACAGTAATTGAGTAAGGAGAGACAGATCGCAATTAGCGATCTTTTCTTCCTTTGACTTCAATCTTGACTTTGACTTTGACTTTCAGAAACACGGGGTGTTACAATAGATGGCAAGCTTAACTATTTAGAAAATGCTAAAAGTATGGAAGAATAGGCAATACTGGAGTTAACTTTAAATCAATCAAAGATGATTGAAAGAAAGGCTCAGTACAATTTGGAAAGAAGAATGAATGAGGTCAGGGTTTATGAACAACATATGTTTGAGGAATCTCAAAGGCTCTTACTGATAACACCTTCCAAGGATCCAGAAGTTGCAAAATCATCAAAAGAAGAATGTATTGACTGTCTCAAAAATCCAGTGAACTATTTTTATATCTTTAACTATTGGAGTCTTCAAAATCTGCTGGATGAAATGAAAAGGGTAAAAAGGATGCTTGTTAACCCAATAATCAAAGCAACACCTCCCAACTAGAAGCTTGCAACACCTCCCAACTGGAAGCTTGGCTGGAAGAAAAAGCCAACACCAAAACTAGCATCAACAATGCAAGAGCTTATTCAGGAACACCATCAAAGAAAATCATGAATATGTCAACTGGAATTCGAAAGTTGGTGATGAGACAAAATTCTTCGTGTTATACTACACGCCAGAAGTTACACATGTGTTTAAAACAAATAAAGACAAGGCTGTAGAAATCCAACAATGAGCTTGGATCCTCTAGAACAGGTCTCATACCACTCTGTTCAACTGAGATCTAAAGGGTAGCCTCCAATCTTCCCTAACCCAAAGATTGAGAGAAAACAAGCACTTGTGGATTTAAAGGTATGATGTTGAGTTCTTTTAAAGATCAGGATAGTTGACCACGATGAAACAACTTTAGTGTGTAAAGGGACACTCAAACAAATCTGTTTTGAATCTCTAATTAACAAAATAAGAGAACAAAAAACAAGCCAAATAAGAGAGATTTTGGCATCAGCAGATCTAAGGGGAAATTGTTGGGTTATGTAAGATCTGCTATAGATGAAAGCCAAAACCCATAGGAAAACATCTTCCTTTCCTGATGGAATAAGTTGGAATACATATTAAAGTCCAAAAATTTCCCCCTTTGAAAGTTTTCCAACAACCACATAAACTACTAGAACATAACTGCTGCTTAGAAGAAACAAGAAGACAAAGCACAAAATGCCGGAAGTGTTGGGTCAATTAAGTCAACTTGTAACACCTCGTAAAATCACGTCCAATGATGTATTGACACGTGTAATAAACCCTAATAAAGTCAAACGTTGAATTTGAGGGACTAATTTTGCAAAAAATCAAAAACTTTGATTATAGAAGGACTGGAAATGTTAACATGATTATTATAAGCCTCTGAATAACATTACATGGTAATCATATTCACAAATGGGCCACTTGTTGATCATGAGTAGCCGTTTGCGTAATTAATTGAAAGTTTGCGCAATGAAGGGTTAAAAGTGTCAACATGTTAATTCTTACCTCTGAGTGACCTTTTAACAAACCGAGAGCTTCATGATAATTGATTACACTCTCAGGAATGCCTAATATTGGCCATTAAGGGCTTTTATGCCTATAAGTGAAGTTACGCGCAACTTTGCAAGTTTAAGGGGTTAAAAGTGTCAATATGTTTAATTATACCTCTGAATGACCTTTCTACGAACCCGAAGAATTATGATGTTTTATAATACTCTCAAGAATGTCTAATATGGATTAGATAAGGCTTCGATGCTATTAAACGATGATATGCGCAAGTTTGCGCATTTAAAGGACTAATTGCGTCAAACTGCAAAAGTATACCAATTCATATGGTATCGAACCTTCCGGAACATAATCATAAGTTAAAAATGCCTAAATATCCTTTATATAGCTTAGATATAGGCTTAGAGGTGTTTGGTGCGCAAAAATAAACTTTTAAGTCAAGCAGGGACTAAAAGTGTCAAAAAGTGCACAAGTTTGCATTTTCGCGCATATCTTACGTTCTGAATATATCCGGACATCCAAAAATTTATGTAATCACTAAAATATTTTATTCTAGTGTTTGGCATGATAAAATTCCATTCTTCACGTAATTTGGATCATTTTTCGCGTCCGTTCGCGTTTCGTCTTAATCAATTGCATGACGTGGCTCGATGAGATGGACACCGTTGTTGATATTAGTGGATGTGTAGGGCAAGACATTATGAAGTTTGTTTCACAATCTTTTAAAGGAGAAACTCTAGCTTGGTGGAGGTCACTAATCCAAACTACAGGGAAGATCCCGTTGTACAACTTGACTTGGGGTCAGTTTGTTGCTCTTATCAAAGAAAATTTATGTCCTCAACATGAAGTTGAGAAAATCGAGACTGATTTCTTGACATTGGTCATGAAGAACTTAGATTGTCAGGCATATCTTACAAGTTTCAATACCATGTCTCGATTGGTTCCTTACTTGATCACACTGGAACCGAAGCGTATAGCTCGCTTTATTGGGGGTCTAGCCCCAGAAATCAAGGCAAGTGTGAAAGCATCGAGACCTACTACATTCAGGTCAGCGGCAGATCTGTCACTATCTCTCACACTCGATGTGGTCAGAAACAAGGCTGCCAAAGCTTCTGAAGATGGAAAGCGTAAAAGGGAGGATGAGAATTCTCATCGCTCCGATAAGAAAAAAAAGGGGAACTCTGATCATAAGAAGACTTCCGGGTTTAATAAGGACAACCAGCAGTCGGGTGAAAAGAGCAGGTGCAAAACCTGTAGGAAATACCACCTCGGGAAGTGCAGATTTGAATCTCAGCCTCTACCTTGTGGGATCTGCAAGTCTAAGGAACATAAAACCTTGGATTGCAAGAAGTTGAAAGATGCAACCTGTTATGGTTGCAACGAGAAGGGCATATCAAGACTAACTGCCTAGGAATCAGAAGAAGCCTGAAGAGGCCAAGAAAACAAACGCTTGAGTCTTCTAGATGAACACCCAGGAGGCAGTACAGAAAGATAACATCATAACAGGTACCTTTCCTTATCAATGATGTTTATGCGGGAATTTGTTTGATTCTGGCGCAGATAAGTCTATTGTGGACAATAAATGTTGTAAACAGTTGTATCCGCCTGATTAGGACTCTAGACATATAACGCGAGGTAGAATTGGCCGATGATACTTTAGAGACTGCTTCAACAACTTTAGATGGATGCTTTATATCCATTAGGAATCACTCTTCTCCAATATCCTTATGACAAGCTTTCAAGTTATCCAAAATCATCAATATGATCAAGATAGATGTGACATTTTGATCTCCTGTCAAAAAGATGATGGACTAGGTCCAAACCTTAAATGCCATTTATGGTCTTTTATGACCTAGACTAAATAGAATTGATCTATATATATCTAAATAAACATTCATTAAGGATGTTCGTACTATATTAGCCTGTATGGTTTAATGATACCATGGTTAGTATATGTTAGGTCATCAGGATGATGAATAGCGGTTGTTGGATTACAACTAAGTAATTGTTTCATTTGGTGTTAGGAACCAAGTCTCGAATATGACAAACTCGGATAAGACAACCGTCAATCGCGCCATTGATGATGCGACACATACTAGTGATGCTACAATTGTGAACCTCAGAATTGACAAAGATGTTCTCCAACCTATGATAGACGCAGCTGTTGGAAAGGCTGTGAGGAAGGCCGTGAAAAAGTTCAAGGAGCCCAATGCTACTTGCTCCAAATCTCATCTAAGACCACACTTCCTTACTCACGAGAAGGATCTTGTTCATGCCTTAAATGCAAAGGATGAACTAAAAAGGAAAAGGGAGGAAGATAACTCCCAGAGTTCTAAGAAAAAGGGTAAGCAAGAGTCCAACAAGAAACCTATATGCAAGACCTGCAAGAAGCGCCATCGAGGGAAGTGCAGGTTCGAACCAAAATCCCAATCGTGGCCTAGGGCTTGTGGGATCTGCAATTCAAGAGAGCATAGAACGTTGGATTGCAAGGACATGAAGAATGCAGTCTGTTTCGGCTGTGGTGAGAAAGGCCACATCAAGACTACACGCCCTACATTTGTCAAGGGAAGTGCGGCTAAGGATGGAAAGCCTAAGAATGAAAGCGCTTAAGCTCTCCTGAAGAGTGCCAGAGGTAGTTCATATCAATAATGACATCATGTACATTCTTTAACATTTATTGGAATATAAATGCTAAGAGTTCTGTTTTGATTCGGATACCAATAAATCCTTTATAAATTGTAAGTATAGCAGACTCTTAAAGTCTTCCATAAGAACCCCAGGGATTAAGCGTAAGGTAAAACTTACAGACGAAAATCATAGGAACCATTTCTTCTGTTCCGGTCAGAAATCTTCAGTCGTAAAATTTTAGAGTACCCTCTCTCCAGATGAAGTACGTCAGTATATGTTAGTTGATATCTCTTTGATCTCTATCAATTGCAAATACCAGACTGTATGATGAAAGTGCCATATGAGGATTGGTGTATCTTAATATGTCCCATAGATTGCTTCCATGCCTGATCAGTATGGAGGTTTAATGCATGGAACCACTGAGATATCCCAATGGTCATATTGTCCTAAAGTCAGCTAATGGTATTCAAAGAAGATATCCAGAAGGGAAATGTCCAAATAAGTGTCATTGAATAAGGTATCCATGGATTTGTAAAGCAAATGTGTCACTTATTTGACACAGGCAATGATAAATGAACCAGAGCCTGAGATTTGGAAAATCTTTGTAATCTCCTTGTGTTTTGATTATCTTCTCCAAAGAAGTACCCTGTCTACCTCCGAAGACTAGTAGAATTAAGAATAATACCTCGCTTAGAGTTGCATCTATTGGAAAGTCCCATATAGGTTAGTACCAACAGGATGGAATGACTAAGGGTCAACCAGGAAAGCTTTTTAGAAGGGGATTTCATAAAAGCCTAAATCATAATTCTGAAAGTTCAGTATTATTAATTAAGAAAGATGGTTCATTCTGCTTATGCATTAATTACCGCAACCCTATTTAGGCAACTATTAAGAATCGTCTTCAGCTGCCCAGGATCGTCGATTTGTTCGACTAACTGTAAGGATTAGCTATTCCTTAAGATGGGTTTTAAGCTATAGTTGGAAAGATTATCCCACCTTAAATAAGCTCTCTTGTAACTAATAGTTAGCATGTAAGCATCAAGGCTGCTCCTTTGGAGACTTTGTATAGATGGGATGTTAAACATCTATTGTTGGACAGAAGTTTGGTAAGTCCGAATTAGTAGGACCTGAAAATTTCTTGGGAACAACGAATAAGATCATACGAATTTGTAACCGTCTGAAAGTTTCCAGTTATCGGCAGAAAATCAAGGATTTATGAAAGTCGCAACCCTCTTAAGTCCTTAATAAGGAATAAGGTTCAATTGAAAGTATCAACCTAAGAAGGGTGAGCTGAATTTTTAATTTATCGGGCTAGTTAAGCTCTGATATATAGAATCATTCGATGAAATCGAATATATCAAGATTGGTAAACTATAAGCTAAAACTTATCTGGGGAGCTTGCTGGAAATCAATGTATCCCACACTAGTGATTTAAGGATATGTTTCGCCGATAAGATAAGAAGCATTATCACATAATGATATGCAGACTAATAAAATTTTATGGGTTGATGAGAAACCTGTGTAGATTAAGAATCAACAGGTTAAGAAGCTCCGAAAGAGAGTATGTACCTATTGTATAGGTCAACTGAGATGCCTTAGAGGCCCAAATATGCTATAGAGGTTAAGACCATGATACGTCAGAAAGTACTTCCATTACTTTAGCAAATCTCGAGGTCGAGATTTCTTTTAAGGGGGTGAGGATGCAACACCTCGTAAAATCACGTCCAATGATGTATTGACAGGTGTAATAAACCCTAATAAAGTCAAACGTTGAATTTGAGGGACTAATTTTGCGAAAAATCAAAAACTTTGATTATAGAAGGACTGGAAATGTTAACATGCTTATTATAAGCCTCTGAATAACATTACATGGTAATCATATTCACAAATGGGCCACTTGTTGATCATGAGTAGCCGTTTGCGTAATTAATTGAAAGTTTGCGCAATGAAGGGTTAAAAGTGTCAACATGTTAATTCTTACCTCTGAGTGACCTTTTAACAAACCGAGAGCTTCATGATAATTGATTACACTCTCGGGAATGCCTAATATTGGCCATTAAGGGCTTTTATGCCTATAAGTGAAGTTACGCGCAACTTTGCAAGTTTAAGGAGTTAAAAGCGTCAATATGTTTAATTATACCTCTGAATGACCTTTCTACGAACCCGAAGCATTATGATGCTTTATAATACTCTCAAGAATACCTAATATGGATTAGATAAGGCTTCGATGCTATTAAACGATGATATGCGCAAGTTTGCGCATTTGAAGGACTAATTGCGTCAAACTGCAAAAGTATACCAATTCATATGGTATCGAACCTTTCGGAACATGATCATAAGTTAAAAATGCCCTAAATATCCTTTATATAGCTTAGATATAGGCTTAGAGGTGTTTGGTGCGCAAAAATAAACTTTTAGGTCAAGCAGGGACTAAAAGTGTCAAAATGTGCACAAGTTTGCATTTTCGCGCGTATCTTACGTTCTAAATATATCCGTACATACAAAAATTTATGTAATCACTAAAATATTTTATTTTAGTGTTTGGCATGATAAAATTACATTCGTCGCGTAATTTGGTTCATTTTTCGCGTCCGTTCGCGTTTCGTCGTAATTAGCCGAACAAACGAACAGACATCCGACATGTTTTCAAGCATGTTTTATATTCCCTATGTTTAGGCATCATAGTAGAGCCTTGAAATGAGGTTAACGGGCCTTAAATGAGTCAGAAATGACATTTAACAAGTACAGGGACTGAAACTGCAAATGCTGAAAGTTTGTGCTGATCTGAGTTGAGTAGGCGGGCCGCGTAAGACTCTATCTAAGTCTACGCGGGGCGTGTAAGCCCATCAGACCTGCAAAAACTAGTTTTCAAATCAGCAGCTGGGTTTTACTGAATTGCAAATGGGTTTTTATCAATCTAGGGGCTGTTTTGGGCACCCATAGATTACCAAAACAATGGGTAATACTTGTACGGTCCAGATTGAAGCACGGGTTACGAGAAACGATCCTAACGGTTCTCAAAACCCTATATATACCCCCTTGTTTTGGCTTTCTTCTCTTCATTCCATTCCAATCATCTTGCTCTCTGATTCTAAGAGGATCTTGAACTTTTTGAGAACCTCCTTCAGTCCATTGGACCCTTCGTAAGTGTCCTTTCGTGACTAGTTAATATTGCTTGGCTCTTAAAGCCGAAAAGTCAAGCATTCGCGATAAACGCTTTGACTTTTAAACGATCGAGCCATTATTCGCAACGAACATGGCTACATGATCGTAATTAGGTGGGTATTAAACCCTCAATAGGGCACCTCCTAATTACCTTGTTTGTTTAGTTAATTGTCGGGTCAAAGTAATTAAAATAAAAGTCAAACGAGTCGGTTTTTAACTAAAATTCATAACTAATGATGTAAAGGCAATAAAATCAGTTTTGTCACTTTAATAACTTGGTAAATATTCATTGAACATGTTTAGGCATGTTCAACCCGACAATTCTGAGTTTAGGCTTGGTTCGCAACCAAAAGTCGCAAAAGTTGACTTTTGCTTTGACTTTTAGTTTTGACCCAATTTAGCTTAGTTTAAATATGCCTCAGGATTCCTTTAGGACCGTATTATATGTTAGTATAACCCTCCAAGGTTATACAGCTTGGTTCCTTAGAAATCCTAGATCATTGCATGTTTCCGTTAATTGCTTAAAAGTTTACTATTATGCCCTTTTGATATTAAAACAAGATTTTTGAAAATGTGAGAGGACAGAAACCTTTATTACTGATTTATAAACATGTCCTAAAAATTTGACATCAGTTTGAAGTCTAAATTAGGAGATATGCTCGATATCGTAAATTGAAGCCTTGTATTAATTAAACAACATTTTTTGGCATAAAACCTAAATAAACCCAAATTTTGACACCAAACCTTTTACCCACTGATGTAATATAATATTTAGGGATTTTTGAAGATTTTTGTTGAATTTTTCATAACATAGGATTCTTGCATTGATTCGGTAATTGACGGTTATGCCTTTTTTGCTAATAAAATGAGTTTTACACATCCTTTACATATCAAACATTTTTCTACTAACTTTATATATTAAATATATTATTTTAAACAGTAAAGGCTGTTCAAAATCTCATATTTACTTATTTATCCCGAATACCGTCAAATACCGACTTTTTGCGATTTAGGCGCATAGTATGGTTTAAAACCATATTTGGCACCTAAGGCTTGTTATCTACTGATGTTATGAATAAATTTGTATACTTTAACAGTAAGTAAAAGTTTTGAACTCAGATTTCCAAATTTGACCCTTAAAGCCTATGTGAAATGACCAAAATGCCCCTACGGTGCATAGTATGGTCATAAAAGATAAATTTCACATATATATGATATCTTACTGATATAACTTATTAAAATAAATATTTTTACTGATCATTTTAGATCAGAACCTCAGAAAGCTATTTGACCTCTTTTATGATCTTTAAAATGACCAAAATACCCCTACGGGGCTTAAATTGGTTTTAAACTCGTTTTGGGCATAATGGAAGATATCCTACTGATATCACAACATATTAAAAGCATATTAACTTGTGGAACCTATTCATGACTCATTTGGTTACCCGTTATGCATTTTTCGCGTTCGGTACGATTTATGTGACTAGTTTGCATAAATTGACCGAAACGGGTCAAACCTTATGATTTTTGCTTCAAAATCCAGAATGTGTTTAGTTTACCCATATTATACAAGTCTTCATACTTGTCGGGTCTAAATCATATTCTAATCCGATCTTCGCTTAATCTTGCGTTTTGAACCGTAAACCTTTCATTAAAACTAACCGGTCTAAGTTTAAACTTAAGTAAGACCCGTTAGGTATCTAATAGGTTAATAAAACCTTCATTTCAGATTGAGAGCCCAGTAGAGGTACTTGTGCTTGCTGATTTGAATATACGGCTGAGAATAAAATTACATTTTAGCTCAGGTTAATACTTTTAACTTATTTTCCCTATACGGGCTTGGGATACGGTATTATAATAATACCGCTTGGTCGGGTATTGAATGTTTAATCGATTAGTGGTTAAATTATTGAGGTAACCCGTTTTAATCTGTCTTGTTTGAAACAAAGCCTTTGGGGGTTAATGACCATGTCCCGGATATCCTTGGCATCATTATTAAGAAATGGCCACGTCTTAAGCACGGGGTGTAGGTATACACCTGACAATTGCGTAAGAAAAACGGTATCTCACTCTCTTGTGGGCCTATACTTGTGGTGTGTCTATTAATCTTGACTCGGTTTCTACATCGCCCCCTGAATGTGTAACGAACATGTAAATCTGTATACAAGATTATTTTTATATAATTGTCCCAAGTTATAAAAGGATAATTGTGCCGTGTGCATTTAAATCAGTTTTCTTAAACAACTTTTCAAAAGAGTCAGTTAATTGTATTTACCAGTGTAAACTGACGTATTTTCCAAAAAGATTAAGTGACAGGTACTGTACATAATTGGCTGGGAGCTCAGGGTGTTAATAAGGAATCTTGCAAGTTCTAAACGTCTTAAGTCTGTTGAACAGTGTTTATATTTCTGTTTTAAGATCCGCCTGTGGATCCATCTTACAATCCGTTTGTAATATTTGATGTTACTTTTGAATCGATTTGTAATATATTTACTTTAGACTTCCGTTGTGCATTGAACTGTTATTATTGACTAGGACGATATCAACTACGTCACGATACTCCCCACCGGGCCCACCGGTAATACGTGGAAATATCGGGGTGTGACACAACTAGTCAAGACTATAGGACTAGAAGCCTAAGTCAACAGGACTAGTTGTACAAGATTCTAATAACGTTGGAATCTTTCCATCGGTTTTGGAATCCCAGTTGTATCTTTGTATTTACAACAATTTCATTTTTTAGTGTTTAAAACTTAACTGTCCAGCAGTTTTGGGCAACTGCTGACAGTTACATCATTTATTAGGTTGTTTCAGGTCGCTTCCATGGGGATGTAACAACCAGTTCTCTGCTCTATATATAGTTCGATTTGTAACTTGTAAATGTAACTCTAAGAGCTGAAAATCGGAAGAACTTAAAGAGAGAATTCACCTGGTGAGGGGGGTACTTTTGTATGATTGATTGTATTTGAACAATTAATTAATATATGAATCTTTGACAATTATTCCCAAATCCAATAGTGTATATGATGGTGTGTTTATTATCACTGTTCGATTGATTACTTGTTAAATTTCAAACTATTTTTATAAAAAAACACACAATTCACTAACTCTCAGATCCAACAAAGTTGAACGTGTCATCTGTAACGCTTCGCATTTTTGTACTTTCATTATTTAGAAAGTGTAATCGTATTTCTATTTTTGGAAACTTGTAATTGTATCGTATTCGTATTTCCTTTCCCAACATTGTAATCTGAGGATTTGATCATAATGAAACTCCATTATTTTATACTTATACATGTTACATACTTATGTTAGACGTTGCAATCTTGAATACATGTTTATACGCAAAAACCAATACTTGGAATATTTAAAACATCAGCTATATGTGCATTATACTCATACATTACACTTTTATGCTTGAAATGCCTAAAACCGGCTAAAATACGTGATAATGACCCAACTTATAGCTTTCGAACGGATGAAGACCCCCTCATGCGGACCTGCTTCCTTCGCACGAACATGCATTCCCTCGCACGAACCTACCTTCCTTCATACGAATGAACCACCTTTCATGCGAATGAACCCTCTTTCGCACGAATGAACCCTCTTTCGCATGAACGTCCCTCATCTGCACGAACCTCCCATCTGCACGAACGGAGCTGGCAACGGGTTACGGGTAGAAAACACAAATAGCCGCGTTTTACCTACTTTTGCACCTTTTTACAACACCCGATCATTTTCTACTTCATTAATGACCTAAACCTTAATCCCATCCTATAAATAAGAGCCCTCTTTCACTCCTAAACACTTTCCAAACACTTAAATCAGTCCTAAATCCTAATAATCTCTCTAAATTTACAAACTTTAGGCAGAAATTTACAAGCATTCTAAGTGATTTTTAGCTCACTTCTCTTCTTATTTCTTCATGTTTCTTCTACCATTCTACTTGGACAACCTCTAGGAAGGTTTTCACAAGTTTTCCATGGTAAACTAAGGTGAAACCTCACTACATTTGAGGTCCAAAGTGGAGTTAAAATTTTGTTTTCGTTCATGCTTTTATACATTACATTTCTTGATTAAAACTTGGTGGAATCTTGTACCCACCAAGCTCACAACTAAGTTCATAGTTGTGGGTTTGTGTTGTCGTTGATTTCCACCAAGAAACAAGTCTTAGAACTCTTTTAAACTATGCTCATACATGTTCCAAGTGTTGAAACCATCCAAGGTTCACCATCTTCAATATGGATAAACTTGTGATTTGGTAGAAGTGTGAACCGTGGGAGCCTTGGCTTTCCAAACTAGTTCCACTACCTCACTTGTTACATTGTTATGTTTATCCAAGTAGCTTCCAAGACTCAAAGTAACACAACCCCGCCGCACCTCCAACATTTACCATGATGGGTATGGAACCCTGATTTGATTTTACTTGGCTACTTGACAAAATTTGTTAGTTTATGTTTTTCTTATTCATGACCAACCGAGTTTATCAACTATGTTTATAAACTTTGTGCTTTGGTGAATTCATACAAAGAGGTATGCATACCTCCATGCTTGACCTACATGATATCTATAATAATACATGATAGACCAAATACAATAATATTATATAATATAAGATATAAAATATATAATTTTGGGTCGTATTCATGATACTAACCGGTTTATGGTTAGGTGTTATGAACTTAGGTTATTTTATCTTTGTTCTAAATTTCTCGTTTATGATTCTAGTAGGCAAGTTAGGACCCATGAAATCACATAAAAACTTAGTGTCAAAACGAGTACTTAGAGGAGATATATATTTTCATGTATACATACTTTTCGTACTTGAATTCCAAATCCAATTCCTTCATCAAAATCCAAATATTCATACACCTTCGTCTCCCTATTGTAGGGTAACATCAGTGTTCCAACTCCCACGTTCGTCAAACTCATGGATTAATCGGAAGGCTAGCAAAACCGTGAGTATACATGACTCCCTTTTTACTTTTTACACTTTTGGGTGCAATACGTATATGCTATTAAACACACGCAAAGCACATACTTTATGCTTAAATTACAAACAAACAATCCAACATACATGTTTAATACATTATACTTGAACTCTTCTATGCTACAATTTTTATGCATTATACTTGTCATTAACTTCGTACGAGTCTCCCTTAACATGTATAGCGCTATAGGATTAACGCACCGCCTATATTCTTGAGGTCATGTTAAGTAAACAAAATGGTTTATTCATTGCTATGATTAGATTACGCTAGCAGGAATCTTTGGTTGACATGTTTAGTTGCATGCTGATATTGTATGTTAGTTTTAAGTTAACAATTATGCCATGTGGATTCGTTTAAACTTTTATACTTATGCTAGTAATCAAACTTATATACTAGCCAATACTTTTGTGTTGAACTATATTTTAATACGTGTTGCAGGAATTTGATGACGATGATGATGAATGGAATCTAGTAGGATGAACTAGAAACCCATTTTAATTTTTGTATTGTTGTTGTATTTTGCTTCATGTTCCTTTGTTGTATTTGTTCCAAACAATGTACTTTGATTTTACAATGAAATGACACATCGTTATTTAAATACTTACCATAAAAGTGTTATGAAGTCTCTTGCAATCTCATTTTCGTCTCACTCTGATGTTTCCGCCATCGGTTGGAGTGTGACATCATCTTCTTTTCAATGATCAAACGTTCAAAAAATATAGAAAAAAGTGAAAATTCGAGACGGAAAAAGGATTACCTTTGAACTTCTGCAGAAGAGAGATCAAAGGAGTGGTGAATAATGATCAACTAGAAGGAGTATATGCCACACCATTAAATTCCACATACGGGGTTTTACCGCGAGGCATGCTACTGACCAAGATCCAGCCACTAATCATGTTGAACCAATTATTAAAGTTATAAAATCATCACAATCAACACGATTAGTGATCAAAGTTTAAAAGTCCAAAACAAAGTTTAAGTTAACAGCGAAAGCAAAGTTTAAAAAAATCCAGACACAAATAAAAAACCACAAGTTCGTAGCATAAGTAAAATGTAAAGTTTGATGACCCACGACACTCCTCAAATTGCAAGCCTTCGTGCAGTTATACCTAACGACCTGCAAAGCATGCAATAGTGTGTCAACATAAAGTTGGTGAATTCACAATTTTAGTTAAGCGTAAGGTAAGTTCACATGCAAAAGCGTTATAAACCATGACTCGAGTAGCAAACCCTCACCAAGACAACTAAACTGTGTGTACGGAATGCTGACATTATAGTTTATGTGCCCTCATCAATGTCTATCCACATTGATGAAATGAAAAGGTCAATAGTTCATGTATGGCTCCCAACACGGTGTGAGGTTTGTCGAACCTAATAGCGCTATCAACTAATACCCCGCTTGCCAACCCAGCATACTAATCGGTAAAATGTGTAGGGACTTCCAGACAGAGTTTGCGTTTAGTTAAGTGTACTATTCCCACATCCCAGGATAGTAGAGTATATGTGATCCCAATCCAGGATGCGTGTGTAGCCCCAAACTAGGGGTACCGTATGTGTTTACCAAACCAGGGAAGTAAGTGTGTTGTCCCAAACTAGGGACACATGCTTTTAATAAAGAGTTGTAAACTCACCTTAGTTTTGATCGACTAAGAATATTAAATGATTTGTAGTAGCAGTGGTCAACCACATCCTGATATGGTTACCGTTTTAGTTAAATTGTGCACACTTAAATTCTATACGTAACTACCACATAATATGCAACACGTTGACGCTTAGTTATCCGTCCGTGTGATTATGAGTAGGTGTACCTCTCATATTATGTATCACGCTTACTTAAGTTTTAATTATGCATAGACACTTTATATTTACTAACACAACCAATAACAAACACAAAATCATGTTTCAGCTTACGTATTTCATATCAGTTTTAGAGCTGTTTTTCGGAATTTATTTAAAATGGTAAACATACTATAAAAATTCCAATTAAATTATGAGACAAGTCACTAAGTTGAGTAGACCTTGTGTAATTTTCTCAAAGCCTAATAGTTTACAGAAAAAACACTAAAAATCATATAGTACACATAGGTCTGATTCGTCACATTCTGTCAACAGTTTACGGTATAATTTATTTAAAACTCCCCGTTAATCCTTTTTAAAAAAATTACAGTTGGAGAATTTTCTAACCTCCTAGGACTATCCACTGTGAAAAAATTCAAATATTAAGTCCAATCCCAGGCCAAGTTATGGCTCTCATAATAGGCTGCAAATTCTGTAGGAATATGCAACCTGAACCGTTAATACCATAAAAATCTTTTGATTGACTTAAACTTGTCGAAAAATTATGAAACCAGTGAGTTTTGAAGCGTATTTCAAAACACTACGTTTTAGACTAAAGCACCAAACGTTTTAGTTAAGTTTTGATCGCATTACAGCCGATACAATTTGGCTGTAAAATCTGGACGGAAGCTGAAACCTTTCAGCTCTTATTAAAAACAGGCTTAAGATCATCCTTTAACATTGTTTCTTTGTTCTAGCATGTTTAACATCACATAAATCAGATTTATCACAAATTCCTATTAATATCATGCGTCTAATCAAAACCCTAATCTTTAAATCATAAGAAACATCAAAATTGATAGAGAAAACTTACTTGTAAACGTTAAGGGGTATTGAAATCGATAAAGAAAGCTACAAATTGCAAGATCCAAGCAACAAATCAAAGTGGAATGGTGTTTTTAAGGCACAAAGTCGAAATTATGGTGGATATGGGGCTGCCATACGTAATTTGGGGGGGGGGGGTGTTTAGGGTTGGGTTATGTTTTTATAACTAATTAAAACCCATGGGTGGGCCTTTTGGTGGGCTTTTGTAACTTTTGGTGGCCCTTTCTTGCTAACATAAGCCCACCAAACCATTTCCTACTAATTTTTAATAGCCCAAGTCTTTAAAAATAAAACCCACTAGTTTGTTTATAAAAAAAAAATTTTATAACGCTAGATCACACAAAAACGTACATTGTTCGCAATTACGAGAAACAACCAACAAATAGTACATGTAATCAAATAACATATAATTCCACTCAATTATATTATTATTTTTAGGTTTGCAACACTATATCCATGTTTCACCAATGTTCGGGGTCAGACTTGTGTGAAGTTTGGTAATTCGGTTAATTTGCCGAACTATTGTTACGTGAGTGTTCGTGTACTAACGGGCACACTTAACCAATCAATATGAAGTGAAATGCTACAATGAATGTTGAAATCATGTTAAAGATAACTGAGTTGTGTTAACGGAGTTAACTTGAAAAATATCAGCTGTCACAGTATATATATGAGATAATTACCACTGCCCCAAACAATGTCGTTTTAGCTCCTTGGTTACTGCTCCACGCCGCATCCTTTATGATTATTATTTAAAAATATAACAGTTGTAACGGAACATACAATTGTCATAATTTTGGGGACAATTTGTTAAGGGTGTATACAATTGTCATATAATGGTTGTAACAGTACATACAATTGAAAATATAACAGTTAGTTCAGCATCCTGAATACTAACCGATTTTTGTTCTCTTGCTTTTGACTCGTTTTCACAGATAGTTGTTGTTGACTCATTCTAACCTAAAAAATGGGAGGAATTAGTCGAACAAAACGTGTGGAAATGGTTCCAACGATCATAAGTGAAGGGAGGACATTCCCCAAATTTATCGGGATATTTATTATTTCTATTTTCTATATAAACAAGGCATGGATGATCGTAATAGGTCACGGACTACATGAATTTACACTGCAACACACTTGCTTCATGAATACACGCTCATATTTGCTCTGTAACACTTAGTTACGATCATCACTTGTTCTCGAGTTGTACTTTATTCTATATTGAATAAAAGAAACAAGAGGCAGCGTGACTTTAGTCACCACCCGAGGTTTTATGCCGGAGATCCCCAAGGATCAAGGACTTTCTTCGTAACCAACCGTGTCATTTTATTGCTTTTATATTATATTTATTACACAAATTGAACTAACTAACTACCTCGCTTGCAAATTTGATCACAAAGTTATTCTTGATAACTTTTTCACCAAACACATGATCGATGATGATAAGTGACAGTGGTGGTGCTGAAACGAGAGAAAGAGAGACATATGAGCAGGGCCGTCTCCGAAAATCTTCGAAGATCTGTGGGGGCTGTGCGAAGATAAAATGCGGGCCCCTAAAATATAAACTTCTTTTTTAAAAAAAGAATATACAAAAAAGGTTTAAATATATGAAAATAAATTAAAAAATTGTGGAATGACCCGCATGTTGCGGTAGACTGCTTTTTTACGTGGAAACATAGATAAAAAAACACATCACACGCGCTTTTGGACAATGAAATGTAGAAAGAAAACATATTGTAAGGGTAAATTCAGAAAATACGGAATAGTTACATCGTAACTTTAAAAATCGTTATTAACGATCATGTAAAACCATCGTAACCTATCCAAATTTATTTAGAAAATACACAGAGTTGAAAGAAAAAAAAACAAAATAAGACTTTTTTCATAAAAAATGAAACACACAAAACTAATTGTAGATTGAATAATATTTTAAGAAATTAACATAAATAACCATTTTTAAACTAGATTTAAGAAGTAATTATGATTCCCATTTTGATTTAATGTAATACAAAATTAGTCAATTAATGTCATTTGCATTTAAAGCATAGATAATAAACATTAAGGAAAAAATCAAGTAAAAATGAAGCTATTAGGAGCAGAACCAAGGTCTGCTTGCTAATAAAGTGACTTGGGGAACCACCAGACCAAACGCCTCATCATGTCATTTTCTAATTCAGTATTTATATATTCTAAGTTCTACAACGTAACTTAATTAAAAACTAAATTTTCGGGCCCCGGAGGATTTGGGCCGTCGCCCACCCCGCACCCCCTCTGGACCGGCCTTGCATATGAGGGTGGGGGGGGGGGTGTGTGTGTGGGGGGGGGGGTTATTATAGTATTTAAATCACTTAATTTTAATAATAATTTAAGTGCATGGGTAATATCGTCATTTCACATGAATTTAACTAAAGTATACTAATGGTGTTAGTAGTGTAGACTAAAATTGAAACAAACCCTGAAACTATTAGAGTATGAATGCAATCTAACTTTTATTTCCATTTGGTTCTTCATTCAATTTGGCATAGGAGGTTGAAACAAACAAATTGGTTTTAGGGTATGTAAGTCAATTATGAGGAATTCATTGGCATAGGATGTTGAAACTAACAAATTGGTTTTAGAGTATGTAAGTCAATTATGAGGAATTCATATTTTTATACGACTGAAGAAATTTGTTGAAAAAAAAAAAATTAACTCTAACATCATCATTAAGTTAACATGATTATGAAATGTTTTATATTCTATGTTACTAGAAACAAGATTTCTAGCTTCAAACCTAAATTATACTATGATTTAATTATTATCCGATTAAAATAGAGGTGTACATTTTTTTTTTAAAACTGGTTCGAGTTATAAACCGAACCAGGTTCTTCAACTTTGTGCTGGGATGAAATCGGTTTTTTTGACATGGTTTTCAAATCACGAGACATAAACCGATTACAAGGACAAGAGTACAAACCGGTATCCAAACCGGCAGGTAGGGTCGGGTTAGAATTGGTTTGGGCAAACCACTTTCAAAATCGGGTTAGGGTCAGGTTAGAAACCGGTTGAATGGCCCAAACAGGTCATTTCTGTCCATCTCTAGTTTACAAGACTTCCTAACAACTCCTAGTTTGGGCCAACCATAGATAACCATAGCCCAAAGAACCTAGTTTGGGCCAATTCAAAAAACCATCACCAACAGGCAATATCCCAAGCTGAAACCTCCACCGTTAGATCTAACCACACAGTTCCATCTTACAAGACTTCCTAACAACTCCCCTCATCTTCTTCTCTGAACCCTAACGACACTTGCGGCCAGATCTGTCACAAATTCAAAGGTAAGTTGCTCCATTTTTCAATCGTACTTCCGTTAACGAACTTCCGTACGAATACTGTATGTATTTCTATATCAATTTCATGTTTCCGTTATTCGGTTACGTTAGGTTAAAGTTCGATTCGTGAAATTTCATATTGAAATGTTATTTGACGTATTTTCGATCGAAACGTTACGGAGATTTGTTGTTTGTTTATTGATTGTGTGCTACAACTGTTTGATTTTGACTCTGTAACTTTCTGTATCAAACTTTATGTTTCGGTTAAGTTAGGTTAAAGTTTGATCTGTGAAATTTCCTTTATTCTGATGTTTTATGAGATATATTTGATTGAAACGCTTCGGAGATTGTGATTTGTCTAATGCTAATGTATTAGATGTGTTTGATCTTTGAATTTTGTAACTTTATGTATCAGTTTCATGCATTTTCGAATGTTATGTAACTTTATGTATCAGTTTCATGCTTAGGAATGTAAAGGTAGATGATGCTATGGCTAGATTTTAAAAATGAAACTAGTAGAGGTAGAGAACGGCCTTAGATACATCCATTTGTATTGACGTTTCATGTACTTTTGTTAATTATATAAAATTTAGTTCGATTATCTTTTTCATATGACTTGACCCGTCCGACCCAAACCGGGCCCGAAAATATATTCTATAGCGATAATCTAAGCAGTCAATAGCAGTGCTATAGCGGTTACCGGACCTCAGGGTGTGTAGCGGTCCGAATAGCGGTGGCCTATAGCGGTTCCGCTATTAGCGGCGCTAAATACCGCTATAGCGGTGCTATAGCGGTACTATAGTGGTGCTATAGCGGTTATAGCAGTAAGGGTGTTTGATTCTGTTAATTCTACATTTAAATACTTCAAAGTTACTATTAGTATTTGATTTGCAACAGGTTTTTGATAATGGGATGATATTACTATGAATTTTGATATTACTATTAATATTTTTCAAAGATATATTTAGATATATATATATATATAAATACATAAATTATGCATGGTATAAAAATTACCGCTATATCACCGCTATAACCTATATATCATATAGCGGACCTTGACCGCTATTCGATTTTGGACCGCTTTAACTGCATAGGCGATAATGATAGACAAACAACCTATATATATAAACTTCTGCTCCCCCATGAAAATTTATTTACTCGTGACGGTCATGAACAAAGTTGAATAGAATAAAGTCTTCCTTAATATAGAATTCAAGAGAATCCCCAATGTTCAAGTTGTGAGCTGAGATAACTTGATCGAACCTTTCAAAATAATATTTCAATTTTTTCTTGTGTATTTCTCGAGTAAACAATATATTGGTAGTTCTTTTATCTCTATGGTTGATCAAAACAACTTCAACTGGTTGTCGTGTAAATAGTTTGAATTGGGCATCCTCCACGTATGGTAATAATTCTTTTTCAACCATTTCTGTTGGCAGCAAAAGTTTTCCAGAGGTGTCAGTGAGCTTTGTACTAATGACACCGTAATATGGAGTTAGAATCGGATCGTCCATTTTCTATGCCTCGCAAGTTATATTCTCGTGTGAAGTATTCAACGAATATCATTCTCTAACTTCTATATTAAGTAGTAAACTTGAGTATGAAATATATTTGATATTTATTAATGTTTATTACACAATATGAAATACACATCATCCAAAAACATATATTTTATAATAAAATTTAATTAATGTTCGAGGATTCTGGATTTTTGACGTAAATGTGGTTAACAATTCTCTTCACATACATTTTTTTTGTTGAGTTGTCTCATCTGGAAAGGATCTTGTACAAGAGGAATAATCATGCGAAATATAGGAGACAATATGAACCTTTAATCAAGCAATTAAATGGTTGAGATTGAGTGGTCCCAAATCTATAAACTAAACAATTCTCTTCATATACAATTTTTTGTTGAATTGTCTCATCGGGAAAGGATTTTTAACGTAACCTTTAAAATGAACCTTTAAGTTATATTCTCGGTTACGTTAGGTTAAAGTTTGATCCGTGACATTACATTTTCGAATGTTATGTGACGTTTTTTTCGATTGAATGTTACGGTGATTTGTGGTATGTTCACTGATTATTTTTTAGATGTGTTTACTTTTTGAATAACTATCTGTATCAGTTTCAAGCTTTGGTTCCCTGAAATTTCATATTCAAATGTTTTTTAAGCATATTTTCCATCGAAACGTTACGGAAATTTGTGATTTGTTCACTGATTGGGTGCTGGAACTGTGTGATTTTTGAATTTGTCACTCTGATCAATTTCATGCTCTGGTTACGTTAGGTTAAAGTTTGTTGGTGAAATTACATTTGAAATATTATTCGACATATTTTTGATGGAAACTTTAGTGAGATTTGTGATTTGTTTACTGATTATCAGATCATGTATTAGATGTGTTTGATTTTTGAATTTGCAACTCTGTATCAATTTTGTGTTTTGGTTACGTTAGGTTAAAGTTCGATTCTTGAAATTTCATTTTCGAATGTTCTTTGACGTTTTTGATAGAATCGTTATGGAGATCTTTGATTTGTTCACCTATTATATTAGACGTGTTTGATTTTTAAGTTGTAACTCTCTGTATCAATTTCATGTTTTGGTTATGTTAGGTTAAAATTTTGGTTCATGAAATTTCATTTTCAAATGTTTTTTAAGCATATTTTCGATCGAAACATTACATAGATTTGTGATTTGTTTACGGTTTGGGTGCTAGAGCTGTTTGATTTTTGAATTTGTTACTTTAAGTATCAGTTTCATGCTTCGGTTACGCTAGGTTAAAGTTTAAATATTGTTTTTTTTTTTGAAATGTTATATGACATATTTTTTATCAGAATGTTACGGAGATTTGTGGCTTGTTTACTGATTATCTACTAGAAGTGTTTGGTTTTGAATTTGTATCTCATGTTGTTTTGTTAATTTATTGATTTGTTGTTTTTGTTACCAGAAACAATGAGTCGCTCCAGCAGGACGCTGTATGTTGGTAATCTTCCTGGTGATATTCGTGAGCGGGAAGTGGAAGATTTGTTTTACAAGGTAAATGAGTTTGCAATTACATGATTATATTTGTTGTTCTATCTGTTCGATTCCGAAGTGGTGTCTCATGGTTCATGGTTTTAATAATCTATATAATTTTACTCGTTTCAGCCACTTTGCATGATAACTAAAATTTTTTCCGCCTATAAGTTTTCTGAGTTATTTGACCATTGAGAAAATAATAAACAATTGAATTGTGTATGTAATGAATAATTGGGGAAATTATGTAAGAATTCAAGATATTTATATTATAGTTCTTCGAATATCATTCTTGGTGATGAAAAACTATATTAGACTCTTGTTTTTTAGTAGGAAAGAATCTTTGTTCATAAGTACATTAAAAAACGTGGGGACCCTTTATTTTTTTTCTTAAGTAAGAGATTTGTGGAT
Source organism: Helianthus annuus (assembly GCF_002127325.2). Lineage (NCBI taxonomy): Eukaryota > Viridiplantae > Streptophyta > Magnoliopsida > Asterales > Asteraceae > Helianthus > Helianthus annuus. The sequence continues at coordinate 117,509,499 of NC_035443.2, forward strand.
GGATCAAAGGGTAACACAAAGCCACCAAGGAATGCCAAAGTATTCACGTTTGACATCGGAGATGTGGAAGTTTTGTTTTATGTATATAGCTTTTTTGAATTTTGCAGTATGGTCCAATCGCTCGCATTGATCTGAAAGTCCCACCAAGACCCCCTGGTTACGCTTTTGTTGAGGTGATCTTCGTCTTTTTAGTGTTGACAGTTAACACTGCTAATCTCCTTGTGTTTCTTCTTTCTGATTTCGCATTTTGTCTTTTTCTATAGTTTGAAGAGGCTCGTGATGCTGAGGATGCTATCCGGGGTCGTGATGGCTATGATTTTGATGGGCATAGATTAAGGGTAGGTCATACATACAAGGCCCATATAACTTGTAAGTTGTTAGGTTGGTAATGTTACCGACGGTTCACATAACAATGCTTTTATTGTATCAATAGGTGGAACTTGCTCATGGTGGCCGTGGCAACTCATCTTCTACTGACCGTCATGGTAGTTATGGCGGTGGGGGTGGTGGTGGTGGTGGCCGTGGTGCTTATGGAGTTTCTAAAAGATCCGATTACCGAGGTGTGAGTTTCAGCTTGAAAGTTTCTGTTTTGTCATGCGTATATTGAAATACGTTGTTCTCAAGTATGTATATTTGTAATGCAGTTTTGGTCACTGGGTTACCCTCTTCTGCTTCATGGCAAGACCTTAAGGTCAGTATGGACTTTATACTGTAACACTTACACTGTTCAAGTATGTGTGTGTATATATATATATATATATATAGGTAGAGGATCCTGTAAAAAGTGCTCAAAGTGTGAGAAGTGTGAGAAGGGTATTATAACACTATATATAATACTATATAACACCATATAAACACCGTATAACAATATGTAACACCATATAATACCATATAACACTATGTAACACTATATAACATTATATAACAAATATAACACTATACATCTATCATAGACATGCTATCAGACAAACTATAGTGTTATATTTGTTATATAATGATATATAGTGTTACATAGTGTTATATGGTATTATATGGTGTTACATATTGTTATACGGTGTTTATATGGTGTTATATAGTATTATATATAGTGTTATAATACACTTCTCACACTTTAGGCCCTTTTTACACTATCCTTACCCTATATAGGTATATATATATATATATATATATATATATATATATATATATATATATATTTTATAATCTAATTTTGTCTCACGTTATGTTTTTCAGGATCACATGCGTCTAGCTGGAGATGTTTGCTTTTCGCAAGTTTTCAAGGAAGGCGGCGGTAAGCTTTAATCAGCTTAAAAGTTCTTGAATAACCCTGATTATTGAAATTTATGTAGATATTTCTACTTCAGAAGCAACTCTGATGTGGTGATGTTGATTATATTTCAGGTACCACAGGGATTGTGGACTATACAAACTATGACGACATGAAATATGCTGTAATTTTTTTCGATTGTCCGCGCTTTGTTGTGATTTCTTTTAAGTTATAACGTAAAGATGTGGCCATCTATGGTTATGTAATGCTCACCAATTTTGCTCACAGATACGGAAATTAGATGACTCTGAGTTCCGGAATGCATTCTCTCGTGGATTTATACGCGTATGTCATAAATTAATATGACGAATGGTTATTTATGCTTTGAACACTGTTTTTCTGGGTGTGTTTTACTCTTCACTTAAAAACTATCTACAGGTGAAGGAGTATGATTCAAGTCGCTCTAGGAGCCGCAGTCGTAGCCGCAGCTATAGCCGTAGTCGCAGCAGGAGCCGGAGGTTGGATTCTGTTTTTTTACTGTTACTTCAAGTTTTCAAATTAATAAGAAAACTGAATATGAAAACGATGTTTTACTTCTTTTAAATGTGAACTTGATTTTGTTTGTGTATTCATATCCGTGTTTAGCAAATCCCCAAAAGCAAAATCTTCTCGTCGCTCAAAATCTCGTTCAAGGTCGGCATCTCGTTCTCGTTCAGGATCAGAGCCTCGTCCATCAGCAAGGTACGTATCCCAAGTTAATGTTTTTGCTTTCCTGTTAACTGTGTCGTAGTTTCACACCCTTGTTCTCTTATTTATATTATATACGAATTAAAGTTGATTGAAGCATATGAGAGACTGGCAGTTGCTTTTTATATTTGTCATCTTTAAGTAACGAATCCTTGGTTATTCTGTTTGACCGTCATCTTGCATGATAATTCCATATGAACATGTCAATGCCGTCCATGATACACTCTTGCTGCATATAGATGAATGTTCAAGTAAGTAGGAGTAAGTGCTGTAAGTAGGACGTGTTCACTTAGGATCCTGATTTGGCTTCTGACATTGTTTACTCCTAGTTATACCATGATTTAGATATGGGATATATACAGCTTTCAGGCATGTTAGGATCACGGTGGGATATGTTGTTACAAACACCAATATAACACTTTTGGTTGCTAGATTGGATCAAGCGGGATCATGTTCATGGATATGGACTGCAATCAAAAAGCTGGATTGTGGATACGCAATCACTTTTTAACAGCTGGATCAGCGATCATGTGATATTGTGATTGCTTCTCCAAATGCCACGTATAAGTCAGCTTTATTGGTATCTTGTTTACTTGTGTTTTGTTTTTGCATTCCCTGTTAGTTCTGTGACTGTTGGGCTGCTAAACGTTTGTGGTTTTTCCGTTCATTGTATTCATTATGGAATGGCATCAAGGCTCTTGGATCAGAGTAATTAAGAGGAACTTTTGGATATTAAACTCGCTTGTTTCTGGAACTTTTGCAGATCTCCTTCAAGATCCAGATCTCCACCACCGTCTGTAAGTCAAACCATATATTTTGACTATATATATGCTAAACACATACAGCTAAACTTTTTTTCTTTGGTCGTACTAGAGTTATGTTGAATTGTTACTAACGGTTAATATGCTCGATATTGCTGTCATGTTGTGTTTGTGTATGAACTCAGCGCCCAAAGCGTGTCAGTAAAAGCCCCAAAAAGCGCAGTCCTAGCAAGAGCCGGAGCCCGAGCAAAAGCAGGAGCCGTAGCAGGAGCAAGAGTTTATCGCGGTATAAATTTGTTAGAATAACAAAAGTTGTGTTGGGGGGAACACTACAATAGTTATTTCAAATATGTGTAGTTGCTAATCTATTGTTATGCAACTTTGGCAGGTGATGGGCGGTTAGACTATGAAGCAGGAAAAGGTTACTTTGTTGTTTTGTTTTAAGCAAATTAACCAACATGGGATTTTTATTGTGTTAAAAGATATCGGGCATGCTTGGACTCGCGAATCCTCATTGCCTATTTACATTTGTTAGACCAAGTTGGATAAATTTGTTGAATTGGTATGTATTGTTGAATAGCTTTAGTGTGTTCTGATTCGGAGTTTTGCTTTGGTAGAGTCAGTTTAAGACTGCCAATAGAACCGTCAACTGTGTGGATGCTTGTTGGCATGGTTATTGTTACATTGTTATAAAGTTGCTAGAGTACCAGGGCAACCACTATTATGACCATTTGTTCCATGAAAAAAGGTTCAGTCAAAAGCCAGGCACATGTATTATATAGTAAGCGATGCTACAATTTTATAGGTTTACCGTAACTAACGGTGGTATACACAGATCAAAGCAATTCCTTTTTCATATCCCGAAGAATACGCTTGTAACACAAGCGAAAGGTCACAAATTGTTGTCTTTGGCATGATGAGTAACATGTCACTTACACTACCCAACACCGTACTACAAAAACAATAGTGTTCAGCAAGCTTGTGCAAATAGTGATTCGCAACGACATTCCAGTTGAAATATAACATTTATAATCACTATTTACCTAAAAACGGTGTACCTTTTGATTGCACCATAACCATGGCTATCGACGACCGGCGTGGTAGCACGATGCCTCTCTATGGCTTCACATAGAACATTCCTAGGATCGCCTTCCGCGACTTCAACGATCACATCATCCACCTGCATAGAGAGGATCTGTTGCAAAGAAACAAAAATATGTGCAGGCAAATGAAGTGAAACATGTTAATCTCGGAAAACATAAAGTTTAGATTTAATAGTTCCAATGAACTAAGCTAAGATAACTGCATAAATTCCAATCACAAAAGCCCTTATCCTTTACCCTATATCCTATAATATTAATCATCAGAATTGAGATGGTAAAGTCCCAACAGGATCATTCATAATTCCAATCATACAAACCCTAATCCTAAAATTCTGATATAATTTTGCACAAGAATGGTTGGTAGTACGACTTTTTGATATTCTGGTGGAAACATGCATTATTAATAAATCTATTCACATAATTTCAAACCTGAATTGGTAGCCACACGTCGATTAGTATGCAACTATTTCTCGTTCATATCAGCCACCCTAACGTGATGGGGTCGCCCGACACTCGTGAAAAAAAGTAAGTTATGTACAATATATAGAACCGAAGCCCGTCCCGACACCCAAGGTTTTTTTGTCAGCAAACAGATTAATATACAAAAAACCAAAATTGATATAGGGTGTAGTAGTTAATTCCACCTTTTCTTTAACATTCAATCCAAAAGAGGTGAAGGTTCAAACTAGGGGTGAGCAAATTAACCACCATAACCGATAACCGAACCATAACTGACATAACCGAACCACTAATAACCGATAACCATTAACCAATATAACCAATGGTTATGGTTATGAAACTTTGTATAACCGCTCAATCGGTTATGGTTATGGTTATGGTTATGAAGCTTTGGTTAACCGAATATAACCGAAACCGAACCGAAGTTGTGATGTTAACTTTATATAATAGATTTGTGTTTTACAAGACCAAATAGAGAGTTTTTACTAAGATAAAAGTATGTTAGTAACAAAATGATCTTGATGTAGATGTCATTTATTTTGATAAAAAACTAAGGTGTTATGGCTATAATTGTTTTTGTTTGAGAATTACCTTATTAAAAAGAACTCTAAATCGGTAGTTTAACCAAAAAGTTTAGTCTCCGTTATCTTATAAAATAGGCTCAAGCTAACTTCAAATCGTGCACAACCCTATTTATTTCAAACCTTGCTTGGTTACATAACCGAAATTAACCAAAACCGAACCATAACCGACTTCATAACCGATTAACCATAACCGAAGTTTGGTTATGGTTATTGTTACCAAAACTCCATAACCGAACTAGCGGTTATGGTTAATAGTAAAAACCGACCCGAATCGACCCATGCACATCCCTAGTTCAAACCATGTTTCTTTCTTTTCTATACCATTCTTTCAAATCAAAATTTTAATTATTCCAACATCCCAAATGACATAGGAGTGGCTCTGACACCATTTCTTAGTTGTTACACTTAGGGGTGTTCAAAAAACTCGTAGCTCGCTCGAAAAAAACTCGAAGAAAGCTCGGCTCGAAATTGGCTCGGTTGTAAACGAGCCAGCTCGGCTCGGCTCGGTTTGTAAACGAGCCGACGAGCTTGGCCTGGCTCGGCTCGTGAGCTGGCTCGATAAGGTTTACATCCTTCATTTTTTTGTCCCACATCGCTTAGAAAACAAAAACTAAGGGAGTATCTCCCCTATAAAAGAAGGTAAAGACAATGTACAAAGTGAATTAATTATTTATACTTGCATATTTAGCCATATGGTTAAATTAAATGGCAATTATGGCCCTTGGTCTATGAAGAAATTCATTTTTAAGGGCTTTTAAGTAGTAAATTTTGCGGATTTTTGTAACTTACACTGCAATGGATGACTTTGGGAAGTCTCCACCCGGGCAATTAAAACATATTCATGAACTCCTTGTGGACAATACAGACAATATTGATGGTACAAGATGGCTATCTACTAACCGATTTCGTACGACAAAGCTCCTTCGCCCGTTACACTACCTGAGCCGCAATCTTCCACAACCGGGATCACATCTGCGGCACCTGAATTCACATAATCGCAACAAAATATGTAAAAACCAAACACATACATAAACAGTTACAACTAACAACATAATTAATTTACCGGCACCAACAATGCCTATAGCTGACGTGGCAGAAGGCTTAGAATGTGATCTAAGGTCCATTCGAGTGCGTAATAACTTTGACGCTATCATTGAACCCTACGATCATCACAGGTTTTTGTTGCGTTTTCATTTACAACACTGATTTGGTTTCGTTCGCAGTGTGCTGAATATATATATATATATATATAGGAACATGATCACAAGATCTTAGTGGTTTGTGGCAGAGATTGATGCGGTGGCATTTTTGTAAATAATAGAGGCCTTGGAACTAACAGGAGGGGTAAAATAGGAAGACCCAAACAAAGGTGCACATGCTAATCACATGTCATTTTCCCCCATCATATTTAAACGACAATAACTTTTTTATACGTGATTATTTTTCGAAAAAAAATCACACCATAAAACTCAGCGTTTTTTTATCTTTCCAACGAGTATACTATTGATATACTTTTCGAAAAAAAATAACTGGGTTTTATGGCGTTTTTCTGAACTGGGTGTTTTATGGCGTTTTAGACTATGTATTTTCATGGCGTTCTTCTGAACTAGGTGTTTTTATGGCGTTTTAACTAGATATTTTCATGGCGTTTTTCTGAACTGAGTGTTTTATGGCGTTTTCAACTGAGTTTTTTCATGGCGTTTTTCTAAACTAGTGTTTTATGGCGTTTTTAACTGGGTATTTTCATGGCGTTTTTTCTGAATTGTGTGTTTTTATGGCGTTTTATTTGAACACCCAGTTCATGTGAGTGGGTTTTTTGACAATATTACCCCTTAGTGTAATTTAGCATCAATGCCACATGTCACCACCAAAATCGTTCTCATCGTTCTCACACTTTTCACCGCTCTCTCTAAATCCTGACCCTATATATATATAAGGGAAGGTTCTATGCAGAACACTAAATATTGCGAGAACACTCGCAGAACAAAATGAATCACTCATTTTTTCAATCCTAAAAACCTAAAAAGTAAATGAAAATGTTATAAATGTAAGATTTATTGTTTATCACACTAGAATTTAAAACAAACTATGAAAAATCTTCAGTTTTTAAATAACCTACAGACATGTAGGTTATGTGTAGGCTAAATTACCTACATTTATGTATACTATGTGTAGGAAAAAATATATAATTTTTTTATGTATATATAATACACATATGAATGTAAGAAACATAAAATTTAAGAAATATGAAACTTAAATCCCAAAATTTAGTGATTTAGAGTTGTTCTTTTTGTTCTCGCAATAATTAGTGTTCTGTAATGATCCTTATCCTGTATATATATATATGTGTGTGTGTGTGTATATTCATTGAAATACGATTGACAGTGACGGGTCTACATGAAACTTCGTGGGGAGTTCATCGTATCTTGCTAATATTCGGCTCCTGGAGATGTCACACTTTAGAGTTCGTTTGGAAATTGGATACCAAAAGTATGATTTCGTAACCGCAAAGATCATCAAAACAAACTATGTTATATATAACTTAACTAATATTTAGATAAGAAGGGATTCCCTGTCGCGGAAATTCGGTCGTGAAGAAACACCAAACTAATCTAAGGATTAGTTTGTGGTTTGTGCCTCGACAAAAATATGTTAATCTTCTTTCGTCTCGTCCAAACAACTGACAGATCCTACAAAACAATCAATACACCATAAGCTCGTTACAAGGAGGAGAATATGGGGTTCTCCTTGTAACTACCCTCCAGCGTGAGAATAAGTATCTGTTTTTTGGATAATAGTGGGTGTATAAAATGAGAGAGCAAGAGAGCGATAATTAAACCTGGAGATTGTTACAATATTTTTCATCGGGTCAACATTTTGAAATGAATTTTCAAGTAACTTTGTGTGGCTGTTGCGCTTAGATTTATACATGTTATAAATTCATGGAGATTGTTTTAGATTTATGAATTATCAAGTAACTTTGTGTAACTGTTGCGCTTTGATTTGTTACATGTTTTAATTCATTGTGTATGGTTACACGTTCACAACCCGTGATTAAGTTTACGAAAAGTGTATAACTCTTCTTATAGAGAAGAGCCATACTTTTTGTATGATTTTAAGTATGTATTAATCGTAAATTATAATTAATATAACTAACTTTTTCAAGCCCAGAAATCAATCCCAAGTGATAACCTAATATTTATGATATATTTCATCATCAAGACAATACTCGTGCAAGTATTGTGTAACAACCCGACCTTTTGGTTGTTCCTACGTCCTAGTTGTTCCTATGTTACCGTTATTTCAGTCCTTAAACGCTTGTACTCCGAGATTCGATGATCGCTATGGGTTAAACTATATTTTAAACGCATTTTATATCGCATTTAAACGCTTGTTACTTAAACGCTTCTCGCAACGCAAACTCGAAACGCATAATTATTTATGTTATTTGTGTGTTTACTTGTTTAAGTATGTTATGTGTGTTAAATGTTCGCTTAAAACACTTAAACGCTAACTCTCGCAACTCGATTTATCACGCTGAAACGCAACGCAACACGTGACATCTCGTTAAAATACTTAAAGTACTCGGACTAACTAACGCAACAAAACACACCAAACGAACATCCTACACGCGAAACGGAGTTTTCCACACAAGACTGGCCCCTCCGAACGAAGCCAGCAGCTTCGTACGAAGGCAGCCAACTTCGAACAAAGGCTTCAACCCTCCTCTATAAATACCCAGCCACTCTCATTCATTCTAACTTGCTGCCATTTCTTCCAAAACGCTCCTGAATTATTGTCCATCTGTTTTCCAAGTAAGATTTACTAATTTTACAAGTTACACAACGTTTTCCACTACGATTTTACACGAGTTTATCTCCGATTTCATCAAAACTTATCTATTTTCATCAAAACTTCTCTACTTCTACCTAAACTTCGTCTTTTTCATCTTAACTCCTCTATTTTTATAACCTTCATCTTTTTCATCGAATCTTCTTATTTTACTACGGATCTACACTTGTATGAGTGATTTGGGTTTAGCTTTGGCTTCCTAAGTTGTAGATCTGAAGATCTTGCACTCATCAAGTGTTTATTCCAAGTAAAAACCCTTTTTAAACTCGATTTTTACACTAAAACGGACCTAAACCGACATGTATTTCGCTCCTTGGATAGTGGGACGAGGTAGTGTCGAAGCCGTCATGAAAAGGACTCGAAAATTCATCTGATTCAGGCAAAAACACAGCTCTAAACGCAAGAAACAACCATGAATGCGAGCTGGACTGTTCTGTGCGAAGCCCGGCTTCGTACGAAGGCACACCCGGCTTCGTACGAAGGCATTGACTTCGCACAACAAAACCCATTTCTCACCCTGACTCAAACAAAGACCTCTCCGGCTCTAAGTTTAATCAGTAGCTTAAGGTTGGAGGGATGAACACTCGATTTCCCGAAGAAAGACGCGAAGAACACTCGATTTTGGACAACGGAAGCAACACATGTATGAAGTCACCACCTTCGTACGAAGGCACGCCTTCATATGAAGGCACTGACTTCGTACGAGGCCTCTGTTTCCCACTCGACACTTCGATTTCGACCGTTTCAGCACTTTGGAGGACTTACGCTTCTGTTCCCGTACGCAGGCTGATCCGGTGCTCCCTTCAATCCATTTCAGGCTGTGTTTACTTGCTAGACACGCATTGTGAGTATACTCGAACCCTTTTTCGCTTAACGCACTTTTGGGTGTTACATACGTTCTCTATAAAAAACACAACACTTAAATGCTTTATAAACGCTAACCGCACTCGCATGCTATACGTGATTAGTTGAATACTTGTTGCTATGTTACATAGTGATGACATGCCCTACCGCCCTTAGCAACGATAGTACTATAGTTTGGACTCAGCACCTGTTTAGTCAGGGGTTGTTAAGGATCACATACTTTACTTCACGCGCTCACTACGGTGAACATGTGTCGCGAATACTCTACTCGCAGTCGTGTGGTTAGCTTGTATCATTGTTGATAGCCAGTGGCGGATCCAGGATTTTTTTTCTATGGGTTCATTTTTTTTTCATAGTCAAATTTCTCACAATTAAACGTAGGAGTTTTCGGGTCGAATTGGGTCGGGTCGCGGAGCATACCAAACCTTGATGAGTGTCTTTTCAATAATCGTTTACACTAGCCTTATAATTCAAGTTCTAACAAATAAAAAATCACAAATTCTAAATACATATTCACTTAACACTAAGTATTCAAACATCTAGACATACACATACATACAGCCTCTTTCACAAGTATACATCCAGGGCACCCAACTCAACAAATAGATGTAGCCTCTGTTGTTATTCTGGTGTTGTTTGTGGGCAACAACTGTTTTTTTTTTTTTCTGACTTTGGGCCAACGAAAGAAACCTTGATTGTTTAAAGTTTGTATTCAAAAAGATATTACATAAATAATGAGAAACGCTAAAGCATCACCTCGAACCCAGGACCAATAGTTTAGAAGACAAGGTATTGACCACCACAACAGTTGTTCATCTTTATCTATGGGTTCATCCGATATATTATTTATGGGTTCACTACCGTTTTTTATATAGGCGTTCTGTTAAAAATCCGAAACTCAGTGGGTTCGGGTGAACCCGGAACTCACTATGTAGATCCGCCCCTGTTGATAGCTTACTTGATTCGCCCATTACGTGTTACATGTTGCTTATGCGTAAACGCTTTTTATACTATATTTATGCTAAACTTGTGTACTCACCTTTACATTATTGTGTGACAGGTTGATGGATTGTTTGCTGCAAACGGATAGGAATGCTAGAAACTCACATAAAAATCTAATTTGTCGGATTTGTTTTGTTTGAGAGACGTAAATATGTTATGACTTTTGCTGCAATATTTGTTTATTAGTATGGGATAATGAACTTGTTCAATATTGTCACTAAATTAGTCGTTATAGATTCTCTTGAACAATCTGATTCGCTTAGTGCCGCGCCCCGATGATTCCGCCATCGGTTGGGGTGTGACAGATTGGTATCAGAGCCATAACTATAGGGAATTAGGTTGCGTTTTGTAGAACAGACCTAGTCTATAGTCTAAGTACCAAACAGACCACCTTCGTACGAACCCACTTGGGGCTTCGTATGAACACACATGCCATGCTACATTTATGTTCAAACCTACAATGTTGCACCTTCCTACGAACTCACTAGCTTCGTACGAAGGCAGCATTTCCTAAGGTTGAAAACTTATTTTGCCTTTCCTAAGGCTAACACAATGTACACGTTTGAAGACACTCGCATAACATCAACGAGTGATTGTGTCGAGATTAGGTGTGAAAACCAAGAACTCTCGATAAGATCACTCACCCCGCGTATTACTCTTAGCACGAGATTCTTTCGTTGGGTTAGGAGTGATATCCATATCTCGACGAAAATCTCCATCTCTATCTCGTGGTTTTACCACAGCTAGGGGCGAAGTTGTTAAGTTAGGGGTGAAACCCGCATCTTAATAACCCGTTCCATTCTCTACTTTGATTTTAAAAGATCTCACCAAAGTCTCAACAGTTCCAAAGCGTGTGCTCGAACTCGTTGGGAATAGTTGAACCCTTTGGGCAGTCGATGTCTAACACCCAAGGCACTCTATCTATTTTCAAGCCCGCAATCGTCGATTTTACGCGTCATTGATTTTATTGTGTTTATATGTTTTAAATTTACGATTTATGGTTTTGTTTTATCGCTTCTTGCTTCTCCGAACGCGCACAACTCGCACAGCTCTCGCATTTTAAAACGCCAACTAATCGTGAACAAACTAAGAAGTCTTATTTACTCTACGCTCATACGCTAAGCTACACTACTTCACGCATATCTCGTATGCGCTATGCTTATTTGAAATGAAGGTGAATACGTGCAAAGTATATGTTTATGTGAATTATATGCTCATACGTGCTTACGTGCTTATGGTATATGTGCGAATACGTGATTATGTGTCTATGTGAAGAAGTGTTGTTGTAATTATGTGATTTCATGACTTATGTGAATAATAATAATAAATATGTTGTATGAAGCACATAACTTTTCATCTAAAACCCAATATAATCGAATCTCATCCAACCCCCTTTCGTAGATGTCTTCTTTTGGATCCCACACTCGCCGCACTATGCAACGGAACAATGCTTACAAACGCATCGCCTCTCTCATGGCCAAGGAAATGGCCAATTTGATCCCTCAAATCGTTAGTGAAATTCATGCTGTCAGTAGTACTTCTTCAGTGGATTCCAAGAATGACTCGCTGAAACCTCCATTCAGCTTCAAGCAGTTCAAAGCCTGTGGTCCTATGAACTTTACTTGTGAGGATGGACCAAATATGATGTTTCAATGGTTTGACTCAATCGAAGTTACCTTCCGACAAAGCGGATGTCCTGAGAATCTCCGCACTGTGAACGCCACTGGAGTCTTTCAGCCAAGGGCACTTGATTGGTGGATCGCCTAGCGCAACAGGCACGGAAATGATGCAGCTATGGTCTCACATGGGAGGAGGTGAAAGTGCTCATGATGAAGGAATTCTGTCCTCCCCACGAAGTCCAGAAGCTGGAAAATGAATTCTGGAACATCAAGCAAGTTGGAGGTGATAACGCTGGTTCACCGCCCGATTCAAGCTGTTGAGCATCATCTGTCCAAGTCAAGTGGACACTCCTGAGAAATCTATCATGAAGTACATCTGTGCTCTCCCCGATTGTGTCGCTGACTTTGTTCAAGCAGCAAAACCAGCCACCATTGAGGAAACCTATCAGCTCGCAGCAGAGATCAATGACAAGCGAGTCTTGGCCGGAGTTTTCAAGACCTCGACCAAGAGTCTCAACCAAGCTACTGCAACACCAAACACCGACACCGCGCCAGCTCAAGCCCCCAAGTCCTCTCGTCAAAGTCGCAAGCGAAGAAACTCCAACAAGAATTGTGCGGTAGTCGCAGCACCACCCAACACCCAGTCTCGTCAGGTTGCTACTCCCAACGCACCGCCTGTTAAGTGTGTGTACACTGGGAATCACCCACTGTGCCCTACTTGCACTTATCACCATCCAGTAGGGACAAACCATCGTTTCTGTGTCAACTGCAACATCTATGGGCACTACACAGCTCACTGGCGCTCAGGCCCCCATCAGCAAGCTCCTCAAGCTCTCGCAGCACCGCCAGCTCAACCTCTTGCTCCTCAGGTCAATCCAACACTTCCAGCACAAGTTGCTAATGCACGAGCTTGCTACACATGAGGTGACCCAAACCACTTTGCAAACGTCTGCCCACAACATGTGGTGAAACAAGAGCCACAACAACAACCGCCACCATAGCAGCAGTAGCAGCCATAACCTCAAGTAGCCTGTGGAAGAACTTTCAACATCAATGTCCGCCAGGCTCAGACTGACAATAATGTTGTCAATGGTACGTTCCTTGTCAACGGTATTTACGCTTCTTGCTTATTTGATACTGGAGCCGATAACTGTTTTGCATCGTTTGAACTCGAAAAGCTCTTAAAACGTAAATGCGGTAAACTCCTAACGACCTTCGACGTAGAAGTTGCCACCGGAAGAACCGTTACCGTTAGTTCTATTCTCCGTGATTGTACTCTTGAACTCAACAATCACGCCTTCCCGATCGATCTCATACCTATGCAACTAGGTAGTTTTGACGTCATAGTAGGCATGGATTTTCTGTGACAACTGGCACCAAACCGGTAATTTCCGTACTATTTAATTATTATTTATTATCTGCAACTATGCGCTTAAACGTCAACATTATGTGATTACTTTCTTTACATATGAATTCATGCATGTTTTATACTTTAAATATTGCCTTGTGCATTACTTTAAGCGTTGCATCAAAAAGACTAGTAAACTCACCGGTAAGACACACTGTGTCAGCACTTCCACCGAAAGCAGTCAGACAATAGATTTAGGGCGTAGGAGTAGGTCCAACATCAAAAACACATTAAAACCCATGTGTGGATACAAGGTTAACATATACACTTTCCGGAAACCAAACTATGCACTAAAAGACACCCGAAACTCACTTTAAATGTTGAATTCTGCATAACTCAGCAGAAAATCAGCTAAAAACAACATTTTAACACCAAAATATTATGCAGGATTGATGTTTTAATGTCTAGAATAACTTACAAAGTGTCGGGAATTGAAACTGTCATAAAAGGGTGCTTCATACCTACAAAGTGTCGGGAATTGAAACTGTCATAAAAGGGTGCTTCATACCTAGTAAAACTGCGTAATTTAGCACTTTAATGAACCGTAACGAAACGAATAACCGGACACTACCCAAAACATCAAAATTTAACTAGAAGCATTGTTTTTATGATATTAAGCTAGTGTTTGTGATGGAACACCTTAAAAATCATAAAAACACCTAAACATACTTAAACTAACTTAAACCTTCTAGTTTACACATTAAACCTCCAACTTTCAACAATTTGCACTTAAACCCCCCCCCCCATTCGAAAACCGGCCCAAGGGACCCCACTTCTCCTTTGAATAAAATATTGCACCATGTTTCCTTGATATTGAGCATGTAATCTAGTGGACAAAGGAGTGTTGGAGAATTATAAGTTATAAACCTAAAGACTAACCTCATTATCATTCTAACTTTCAAAACACCTATCTTCTTCTCTCCCTCTCCCTTGCTCTCGGCCGACCACACACACCCACACCTCCACATTGTTCATCCACTTTCCAAGCAATCCAAGGTCACTACAAGTTGTAAGAAGGTCATCAAGGAAGGTGTGAAGTGCAAGGAGTTGAAGGACCACTTGGAGGAGCATTAACCACTCATTTTCATCATTCTTCATCTCCATCCTTCTTGTGCCACTTCCCTAGCCAATAGAGCTAGTTGTAAGCTTCCTAATCACTATTTTAGTTCATGATTATGTTATGTGCAAGTCACACCATCTAAGTAACTAAACTTTAAAGGATGAATATGAGAAGATCTAACATAAACATGAAGAAGACAAGTAATTTTAGTGATTTTTGGTGTATGTGATGAAGTTGATGTTGTTGAATCTTGTGTGTATGTTTAGATCTAGTATGTTAAGCTTGTTAGAAGCTTAGATCTAACAAGTTTAAGTATGGATCTTGAAAGATCCATGGTTAAACTTGAAGATGAACTTGTGAAACACTTATGTGAACTTGAAAGATGAATTTTGAAGCATGAACTTGTAATCTTGAAGTAACAAAGTGTATATAAAACCTACTTTTGAAACTAAAATTCATGAAAAGTTTGTTAGAGATTCTTCAAGAAGCTTGTTTATGTAAGATTTAAAGATGTTAAGTACGGATCTTGGAAGATCCATGATGAAACAAGGTTTTAACCATAAAGATCTTTCTAATGAACATAAAAATGGTTTTTGAACATGATTTTCAAGACTTTGAAACCATAAAACTGATGGATGGATTGATTAGCAAATTAAAGTTTCCTAAAAAGTTTGTTTAAAATTTACAAGAATACTTGATTTTGAAAGATCATGGTATGTAAAGTGTAGTTCTAAAAGACTACACATTTTTAACAAAAATCAAGTTCACCATAATGTTTCACATGAAGAAATTAGTGTATGTTATTGGTGAAAATTGTTGGAAATTGTTTTTGGTGTTGAAAAGAAAATAAACACATGTTTTGAAAACATGCGAAACCTCCATTTTTAGGGGAAACTATGTCAAAATTTTTATAAAATTTTGACACTTAGAAAAATATAAGTTTTGGTGAAACTTATTCCCCAAAAATTCACCTAAAAATATTTACCAAGGTTTCCTAATTTTTTCATGAAAAATCAAGTTAAGAAATGATGATTTCTTTAAGTTAAAATTTATATTAAGTATGTATATTTTTAGGGAAAATATATATATTTAGTAATCACCAAATTTTGTGCTAAGTGTATATTATGTGTATTATATGTAGTAGTGTATTAGGAACTTGAAAAATACACTAAATAATCCCGAGTATAAATACCAAAATACACATATAAATGCATAAAGATGCCTAAGTCTACAAATATAAAATATCCCTATCAAGAAGAGAATATGGACAAATGCAAAGAAAAATGTTTGTATAAATATATTCCACATGCATATGGACTTTGGACAATTTTTGGACATAAATATATATATATTTGGACAAATATATAACCATTACCAAGTAATGGAAATTATACAAAAATCAGGTGAACAACAAAAATAAATATATATATATATATATATATATATTTAAAGCATGACAAAATAGATATATTCCACACAAGACTTAAAAATACATTATTTTTAAGAAATATAATTCCGGAGAGTAATAAAAATCAAACTATTGATTTTTGGCAAATAATGTAAAATACACAAGTATTTACATAGAAATACAAGTACACTTTCCTAACTATACTTGCATAAAAATAATATTGAGAATATTATTTCACAAAATACTTATATTTATTTTTTTTTTTGGAAAAATAATATAAGTGAAATATATGGACAAGTTAAAAATAAAGTTTATTTTAGCACTTATTACCTTGACAAATTCTATATAAATAAGTATATATTTTTGAAAAGTAAAATATATATTTACAAATAGACAATACAAATTCAAAGTGCAAAGACACGACGAATAGGCAAGACCCGACAAACCAGGGCACGACCCTCACAAGAGTTGAACATACAAAGAACCAATACATAAACTTAAGATGGTGACTTGTACTTGTGTGATACAAGTCTAGTGACTAACGTATGTAGAATAATTATAGGTTACGACGCGTACAAAAACAGCCGGCGAAGTTTACTACGCGAGTTACGCAAAACTGTGAGTTCATGTCCCCGCTTTTAAACATTTTCTTGTTTTCTAAACTTGGGGAAAATACATGTACTGTGGTATGTAGAAACAAAACTAAGGAATGATACTATAGATCATGTGACGAATAGGGTGTCATAAGCATCATTAATCAACGTAAGTCATAGACCGCGGAACAAAAAGGTTAGATCTAATGGGTTTCAGGCAGCCACACACTTGGCCACATTTTTACCGAGAGTGCTTTTGTGTCTCTAGTCGTGAATCGACAAGTAAAATACCTATGGTTTGGATGCTTCCTATGTCGTTACAAACGTTAGTGGCCTCGCGAATCATTAGCGATCTCGAATTCCTTACATTTACAGAAATACTTTTTCAAGTACAATTACATACCATGTTTCCTACAACGAATACTTAAATGTTTTACACAAAACTGCATGAGTTCTCACCAACTTATGTTGACGATTTCCCAAAACTTACATGTAAGACCCTTACAGGTTTTATACGATTTAAATATATAGTTTTCGACTATAATTGTTATGTTTATGCTTTCACATACTTTATTTATTCGTATTTCTTAAAAACTTTTAACAAATAAACAATTCAACTTTTACAAAACATTCGCCGTTTAAAAACATGACGACGAATCTTTTCGCAGAAGCTTGTATTTTTTTATCGTGTTCGGTTCTTCATCGAGCTTGATCGTCATCTGGTACATCTAGCATACCTACATTCCATAAAACACGAAATGAGTTAATTATATGGCGTTTAAAACGTGTTTAAACGAAAACGCAAGACAAAACAGTCAACAACAACTGTTTGGCCAGTTCTGGTGGCTCTCGCGGGCCGCGAGAGCTTTAAGCGAATCGGTCGTGGGGCGCGACAGCCATCGCGTTGCGCGATGGTGATTGCTTCTTTCCGTCGCGTGGCGCGACGCCCTGTTTTTGACAGAATGTTTATCAGTTTTTGCTGCATATTCCAGCCAAACTCATTTTTACGAAAACGAGCATAACTTGCTTATTTTTTATCCGATTTGACTCCCGTTTCTTCCTACGTGATCGTAAATTAATCCTCCATCACATGGAGTTAAAATCCGACATTCGGATTAAATAAATTTGAGACTTTTAAGCCTTCGGCTTATTATCTTTTTACCAAATTTTGACCTGTTCATGTGTTTATCAAACAAACATGTTTGTTTGACCCCAATTCCTCACAAACTTTATAAAGTCAATGTTATCCATCGTACTAGATTCAAATCTCGGGTTTATATACATTCTTAAACCCGTTTTTACTTACATGCTTATTTTGACCCGTTATGGGTATTTATGCATTTTTCCGCATAATTCATACTCATTTATTTCTAGCATCTCCTTTCCACATTATTAATCAAATGATCTTCCACCACAACTATATTTGCGGTGGTTTTAATGTGGTGATCTAAATATTCTGAGTTTTACCCCTCGGATATGCATTTTATGGCAAAGACTCATATAAGGTCAATTTACCCAAGGATTCACACCTTTCGGTTTTTATACTTATTCTAAGTATCTATTTGCTTATAAAACTCGTTTCCAAACAACCTTTAAGGGTCGTTTGCTCAATTTAGCTTACAAGGGCGTTTTGGTTAATTTTAATCCTTCTTTTACGATGAAGGACTTTTAAATACTTGTTTGACCCAAAAATCCGACCTTTAACTATAATCTTGTTTAGAAACCATTATGTTTCTAAAACACCATGATTATAACTTAAATTATTCGGTTTACCTAAAAGATAACCGAATATCAATTTTTGACCTTGTCTAACTCTTATCGAACCTCAAGTTCTAAATGATGAGTTGAACCATTATACATACCTGACTTGGATCAATATATTGACCCGTTTTAATACCTTTTAATAATCGCTGATTAATAGCGATGCAATTATCCTTTCTCTATTCACTCCTGTGAACATAAGACTCGACAATATTCATTAGTCGATATTTGCAAATTGTGATATCTTTACCATTTGACTCGTTTGGTCTAAGTAACTGTTTATCTTTGGGAGATGATATTTATTACCATCTTATTTACAAGACTCGCTCCGGTTTACACCGTACGGTCATTTTACTAATAACCCATTTCTTGATTATTTTGACCCCTTTATGTCTTACGTCATAAAGTGTCTTTCAAAAACTAACGGTTGTCATCAACGAGTGACCGAATTACCGTTTTACCCTTTTTATTTATGTTGATTTACCTTATAAGGTAACCATTCAAAGCTCATTATCTATTAGTCATTTCATGACCAAATAATCATATTAGTTCTTTTTAACCATTAAACATGGTTTATCATTATTGTCTTTTGTTCTGAATCGCACATGTCGTGTCGGAACATCATAATTCAAACAAGACTTTATATTATTCATAACCTATAAACCCAATAGTATTAAATAAATAGAGTGTAAGCTTTACTTACCTTGTATCCTGATTAGGCTTTTCTTCATACTTTATTTGTTTGACCCGCTTCATTCCCAAGCTTCCACCTAGCTTGTCAAGCGTCAAACTATCATTGTAACTTGTAAGATAGTTAAATTAGTCATAATCATTTACGACTATTCTATCCTACAATTCTTATGTCGAATTTATCATTCGATCATATAATTGGTCATTTTGACTTTTAAAAGTCAAACTACCTATTGACAAAAGTAATTACACGATGTAGATCAACTACTCGTTTTATTACTTTGTCAATATCCGGTAAGCATCATTCTTATGCTACCGGTTTAATTACTTATTCAATCAAGTACATGTAATCGAAATTCATAACTCATTGAATTATCATTACATAAATCATTTTTAACACATGATGATATCAACATCATTTTAACATGAATCTATCATCATTTTTCGGCTTATCATACAAAACCCAATTCATAGTAAGTATGATTATATACTCTAAACACATAATTTGTTCAAGTATTTCCTTATTACTATCATGTATGATGATTATAAACACAACTATATCATCAATATCATCCTATGATTAAAACGCACTTATCCTAGTGTGGTAAATCATTTAAACATTCAAATCATGGCAACATGTGTAAAATTTCCACTTAGGGTTTTGTTCCTAAGCAATTATACATCATAATTCAGCCATAACTTCTATAATTCACCCATAATTCACGGATTATGATATTCACCAAATTTTACAACTTCACAAATCATCAAAATTTGACATACCTTATGATCCCCTAGCTTGGGTGATCATTAATTCACGTTCAATTGTGAATTTAGACTTCGTTTGAGCCTTCAATTTGATGATATTGATAGAGTTAGGGTTTTGGCTCCATGGGAGCTCTCTGGAATCGATCAGAACACACAGATGTGTGTGTTTTGTTTTAAAGTTCTTTTTATTAAATAAACTTTCAAGTTTATCCACTTTGGCCCCTCATGTTTGGTTAGTTTATTAAGTATGCCACAACTTACTTATTTCTAACAATATTCTCACTTATTAACTAGGTTGAACATTCCTAGTTAATTTGGTGGGTTCGGGAAATTTTGGCTAAGTTTATTTTAAGTCCCGTTAACTCAGGTTTCTATAAACTTTATTTTCTCAAAAGCTTTCTTTCAGCGTTTATTCAATATTAGGCTTATTTATTTAAAAATCCTAATATTCACCGGGTTACTTTTACCATTACGGTAATTTACCTGTCTTTTAGTATTAACATGGTTTGATTACCAAACTCGTTTTCGGGGTGTTACAAGTCTACCCCGCTTAAAGAGGTTTCGTCCTCGAAACCTTTCTGACATAGTTCATTGAGTTTTAAACTGAATGCAATTTGACCTGAGTAATCTTTTAAGCATTACTCATACCTTAACCAATTGTTAATATTACCAGAAAAGTATGGTAATATCTTTTTGGTTACAAAGCATATATGTATTTCATACGAACTAATCTCGTTATTTCAATCGATTTGGTTAATTTAGCGAAATCCATCGCTTTTTTTTCTTTCGGACTCTTTATGAATCTGTTATTTTAACCTGTTCAGATGTCTTTAGTGAAATCGTTCACTTTGAACAAAGAAACTCCTTTGTTTGTGAACTTATAGCCTTATGATCCCTCAACATAGGTGACCAATATTTTTCGTTAGTGAGGCCTCATGGACCGTCACTTTAACCTTTGTCATTTACTTGACTGAGTCGCCACTACTTGGCCATTTATTCATATAAGCTTATCGGCTATATTTATTTCACACTAATCTTATAATGGATAGCGTATTAAACAATTTCTTAATTTAAGTTTTGACCTCAACCGGTCTCACTGACTAGACTTATTAGTCCAGTTACTTTCTACCCATTGCTCGGCTACAATGTGATTATACTTCACATTACTTTTCTTGACCGTGATCGTGTCACGTCATGTTTAGGTTTATTTCAACCTTTCATTATCAAAAATATTTCTTTTCGAATATATCGTCGTGTACCTATCGATGTCAAGACCGGTATCTTTAATATTTACTATTTAAATTCCTATCGATGTCAAGACCTCCTCCACCAGATTATCCCCTACCTGTTACACCTCCACCATCATCTTCACCCCCACCGGCATCTCCGCCACCACCTGTTCGGGCACCTACTGAGGTCATGCTGCTCGGTTTCTCACTGTAGAGCAGCAGGTCAGCTTCCTCATCCGTTGAGTCCATAAGCTCGAGGATGAAGTGACTCATCTTCGCAGTTTGATCTTCCCTACACCCCCACCCTCTCCACCAGCCCAGTAGGGTTTTCATTTACAGGTACTTTGATGGAGCAGTATTTTTGGTATGAAGACTACGATCGAGTTTTGGGTACAACTTGAAGTCAAGGACCGCCATTGTGAAGAAAGATATTTTGTCTTTTATATGTATTAAACTTGTACTATTGGGTGATGTAACCCTTATGCATTTTTGTTTTCTTCACAAATAATGATGTAACAAGTTGTCCTGATATGTACAAAAACTCGGTGAATATCTTATGACACATCAGTATTTATCTGTTTATGCATGCTTGTTGCTGTATGAATTGATTTATATGTTTGGTGGATTGTTTGATGTTACTTATGTGTGTATATGTATACGTATATGTACTACTATCTAGTATGATGCTATCAGACAAATACCTAACCATGTTATGTTGTGTTTTGGAAGAACATGGCACCTAGGAGAGCTGTGAACACCCGAGGTTCTGACCAACCACCTCCTCCACCGATGCCGAGGACTGCTGAAGAATTGAACTCTCTATTGGAAGAAAGGATTTCTGAAGCTATCGCTCAGTACGAGGCAAACCGTGCTGAGCACAGTGGAGGCTCAGGCGGTACCAGACGAAATGGACATTGAGACTCATCTGGAGGAAACCCGACCCAAGGTAACCTTAAGTTGATTTGCTATAATTTGATGAAACTTATGAATGGTCATTGTTTCATTGTTTCGTTGATTCCTCACGTGTGAATTGGTTGGATAAATTCCAGGCTGCACCTACAAGCAGTTTCTCGACTGCAAGCCACTGAATTACGACGGCACTGGAGGTGTAGTGGCTTTCGTGCGCTGGACGGAGAAAACTGATTCCACAATTCGCATGAGCAAGTGCACCGCGGACCAGCAAGTCACTTTTGTTACTGGATTATTCGTCGACGAAGCTTTGACTTTGTGAAGGACGTTCCAGTTGTTTGTGATTTTCCTAGAGTTTTTCCCGACGATTTACCTGGTTTACCCCCTGCTCGTGATATCGATTTTCGTATTAATCTAGTTCCAGGTTCTACCCCCCATTGCGAAAGCTCCCTATCGTCTTGCACCATCCGAAATGCGCGAGCTATCTAGCCAACTTCAGGAATTACTTGATAAAGGCTTTATACGTCCTAGTATATCGCCATGGGGCACACATGTTCTTTTTGTGAAAAAGAAAGATGGATCGTTCCGAATGTGCATCGATTATAGGGAACTTAACAAGCTTACCATCAAGAATCGCTAATCGCTACCCCGAATCGACGATTTATTTGATCAACTCCAAGGAGCTACGCGTTTTTCCAAGATTGATTTATGTTCTGGCTATCATTAGTTACGTATACAAGAGCAAGACGTTCCAAAAACCGCTTTTCGTACTCGTTATGGCCATTATGAATTCGTGGTCATGCCTTTTGGTCTCACAAACGCACCAGCGATCTTCATGGATTTGATAAACCATGTGTGCAAACCCTTTTTGGATCGTTTCGTCATTGTATTTATCGATGATATCCTTATCTACTCGAAGTCGAGAGCCGAACCTGCGCAACATCTTCGTTTAGTTCTTGAACTTCTTCAAGGAAATCACCTCTATGCCAAGTTCTCCAAGTGTGAATTTTGGCTCGAGGAGGTTCAATTCCTCGGTCACATTGTGAACAGTCAAGGAATTCACGTCGATCCCGCGAAGATTGAAGCCGTAAAAAGTTGGATTACGCCGATGACTCCATCCGAAATACGTTCATTTCTTGGATTGGCGGGTTATTACCGTCGATTCATCGCCGACTTTTCTAAAACTCTCGTGCCCCTCACTGCCCTATCTCACAAGGATAAACCTTATATCTAGGGCTCTGACCAAGAGGACGACTTTCAAACTCTCAAGCGTATGCTTTGCAATGTTCCTGTTCTCGCACTCCCCGACGGAAACGACGATTTCGTTGTCTATTGCGATGCCTCTAACCTCGGTCTCGGTTGTGTTCTTATGCAACGGGACAAGGTTATCGCGTATGCGTCTCGACAACTCAAAATCCATGAGAATAACTACACTACCCACGATCTCGAGCTAGGTGCAGTTGTTTTTGCGTTAAAGATATGGCGACACTACCTTTATGCTACCAAGTGTACAGTCTTCACTGACCATAAGAGCGTACAACATATCTTGAACCAGAAGGAACTGAACATGCCAACGCAGATGGGTTAAACTTCTCAACGACTATGATTGTGAGATACGCTACCACCCTGGCAAGGCAAACATTGTAGCCGACGCTCTCAATCGACAAAGCTATTTGCATAGTATTCGTAATGTTCAAGCCCAGAATGATCTCGAAGCTCTAATTCGCGATGCGCAACATGCATGCTTCATTGAGAATACCTTGAAAGAGGAAATGAGGTGTGGTGCTGAAACTCAGCTAGTGACTAAATCGAATGACATCTTTCACTATCTCGACTGAATTTGGATTCCTAGCTGCAATAATCTCCGACATACATTGATGACTGAAGCTCACAAATCTCGATATTCCCTTCACCCCGGTGCCGACAAGATGTACCAAGACCTCCGTTCTAGGTATTGGTGGCTGGGCATGAAGAAGAATATCGCTCTGTATGTTTCAAAGTGCCTAACTTGCTCGAAGGTTAAGGCCGAACATCAACGACCCTCTGGTTTACTCAAACAACCCGAAATCCAGATGTGGAAATGGGAAAGTATCACCATGGATTTTATTACGAAACTCCCTCGAACGCCTTCTGGTCACGATAGCATTTGGGTTGTCATTGATCGTCTTACGAAATCTGCCCATTTTATTTCGATACGAGAAGACTTTAAGGTTGAACGACTAGCACGAATCTATACCTACGAAGTCATTTGTCGAACGGGACGCCTCGTGACATCATCTCTAACCGTGATGGTCGATTTACCTCTCGTCTCTGGAAGACATTCCAATCCGCTCTCGGTACGACTCTCAATCTCAGTACCACATTCCATCCCCAGACCGACGGTCAGAGTGAGCGCACGATCCGCACCCTCGAAGACATGCTTCGTTCGTGCGTTATAGATTTTGGTGGTAATTGGGATTCGCATTTACCCTTAGTAGAGTTCTCGTACAATAACAGTTATTACGCTAGTATACAAATGGCACCCTTTGAGGAACTATACGGTAGAAAATGTCGATCGCCTATTGTTTGGCATGAGATCGGAGATGCACGTATCACCGGTCCTAAGTTAATACAAGAAACGACAGACAAGATTCTCCAAATAAGAGACAATCTCTTGAAAGCTAGGAGTTGTCAAAAGAGTTACGCCGATAAACGCCGCAAGCCCTTAGAGTTCAAAGTTGGAGATCACGTCCTCTTAAAGGTTTCACCTTGGAAAGGGGTGATCCGATTCGGCAAGAAAGGGAAACTAGCGCCACGTTACATGGGTCCCTTTAAGATTCTGGAAAGAATTGACAAGGTGGCCTACCGGCTTGAATTACCAGTGGAACTCAGCAACGTGCATCCGACTTTCCACGTCTCAAACCTCAAGAAGTGTATAGCTAAAGAAAATCTTCATGTACCTCTTGAAGACTTGCAAATAAATGAAACTCTGCACTTTGTGGAAAAGCCAGTAGAAATCATGGATCGAGAAACCAAGAAAAACTTCGACGTAGTCACATTCCCATAGTCAAGGTTAGATAGGAAGGCAAACGCGGCGCCGAGTTCACCTGGGAACCCAAAAGTGATATGAAAGCTAAACATCCGCAACTCTTTGTTACGTCTACTACTTAATTTCGGGACGAAATTCTATAAAGTAGGGGAGACTGTAACAACCCGACCTTTTGGTTGTTCCTACGTCCTAGTTGTTCCTATGTTACCGTTATTTCATTCCGTAAACGCTTGTACTCCGAGATTCGTTGATCGCTATGGGTTAAACTATATTTTAAACGCATTTTATATCGCAATTATCACATTTAAACGCTTCTCGCAACGCAAACTCAACGCAAAGTCGAAATCAGAATTATTTATGTTATTTGTGTGTTTACTTTTTTAAGTATGCTATGTGTGTTAAATGTTCGCTTAAATCACTCAAACACCAACTCTCGCAACTCGATTTATCACGCTAAAACGCAACACGACACTTGACATCTCGCTAAAATACTTAAAGTACTCGGACTAACTAACGCAACAAAACACACCAAACGAACATCCTACACGCGAAACAGAGTTTTCCACACAAGACTGCCTCTTCGAACAAAGCCAACAGTTTCGTACGAAGGCAGCCAGCTTCGAACATAGGCTTCATCCCTCCTCTATAAATACCTAGCCACTCTCATTCATTCTAACTTGCAGCCATTTCATCCAAAACGCTCCTGAATTGTTGTCCATCTGTGTAACACCTCGAATTTTTGTGTCCAATAATGTGTTAACACGTGTCATTTGATTACACGTGGCATCTATAATAAATAAAGGACTAATTTTGACAAACCTTGAAAGTATATAAATTCGAGGGTTATAAATGTCAATAAGGGTAAATATACTGTATAGTAACCCTAAATAATGCTTGTACCTTCAAACGAATAAATCATAGATCGTACGGAAGCGAAACACGGAAGAAAGTGAGAGATTACGAACTACAGGGGTTAACTGTGTCAACACGTTTAATTATACCTCTGATTGACCCTTTAACGTTCCCAAGGCTTCGTAACAGTATTATACGCTCACTAGAATATACTGTATAAATTTCGCGAAGTTCCGTCTTAAAACGAGAAAGTTATACTCGAATTCGTATGAGAAGGGTTAAAAGCGTCAACAGTGAAAGTTAAGGCTTTCCAAATAATTAATAAACTAACCGGGGACTTTATAATGCGGGTAAATAACACGAGGCCCCTATCGGTAAATAACCGAGGGCCAAACCGCAAAGTTACCCCTTCAAACCCGAAAGGTCAGGTAAATCATTACGAAAGATTTCGTTATTAATTACCGGATTCTGATAATCATTACAAAAGATTTAAAATTTCTGGAAATCTGACCTCTCGCGACCCGCGTTGTGTTATGGGATAAGTTGAGGCGGGCCGCGAGCCTCCTAAATTACGCGCCTGATATTTGAATATCAGGCGACCCGCATTAAACAAGCATGGAACTTCCATGCGGGTCGCGTAAAGTGCCCAGATGCAGAAAGTTGTAACTTCTTGCCTTTTGAGCATTATGAACGACCAAATCTCCAATAAATGAGGCATGGGCACCCTACACTTGACCCATAGCTCCAGGGGACACATGCCCATCATCCATGATCAGTTGTAGGCTGTTGTGTGTTGATCTTGAGCTCATTTTTCACTATAAATAGCCATGTTATAGTCATAACATTCACACAACTCAAACCCTTCTATCTGATCATTCTAAGAAGCTCTCTAGCATTCTCTTTTGCTCTCTAAGCAAGATACAACTGCTGTAAGTCGTTCATACCCATTTTGGTCTTACATTTCCATAGTTTTAGCCTATAAACACAACCGTCGTAACCAACGGTTGTCATTACAATAACTTGCAAATGGTTCAGTCTTATGACGGATCAAAAGTAGTTTTGAGTAGGTAATTATGTGGGTAATAAACCTCTAAAAGGGTTCCCCCTGATCACCACTCTAAATATGTCAAATATCGAGTCAAACGTGCGGTTAAAAAGTCAACAGAAAGCTATTTTAGCGATTTATGCATAATCTGTAATGTATATGTTATGAAACCTGTTTTGACACTTATAAAACATGATATTAAGTATATAAACTTGTTTGCGCTCGTTTGAATCGATCATTTGCTATATTGACCCGGTTCGGAGCCGAATGTCGCAAAAGTTTGACTTTTGCTTTGACTTCAGTTCTGACCCGTTTTAGTGAGGTATAGATATACCTTAGGACTCTCTTAGGACCAGGTCACATGTCGGTATAAACCTCTGTGATCGGTTCATGAGTTATCCGAGTCTTTTGCGCATTTCCGTCATTCGCCTAAAAGTTGACCGTAACGGCCTTTTGAAATTAAAACGAGTAATTCGGACGCGTGAACGGACCAGAACCTTGCTTATTAAATTATAAGCATGTCCTTAAAGTTTCACATCAATCCGAGGTCTAGAATGAGAGTTATGCTAAATGACGTATTTAAAGTAAACTTTAGTAATTAACAGCGCAATTAGCATAACACCTATCTAAACCAAGATTTCGTCACCAAAACTTTTACCCACTGTATTAAAATAATATTTTGGGAATTTTAAAGATTTTTAATAATTTTTTTCCTCGCTCATAACCTGCGGTTATGGCTACGGTTCGGTAAATACCGAATATGCCCTTTTCGGCCAAAACATGAGTTCTACGAGGTCTTTTGACCCGATTCCAGTTGCTACTGGTTTTAAATAATAAATAAAGTATTTTAAGCTTTATAAGCTGTTCGGGGAAACTCAGATTTCCTGTAGAACTCGAAAAGCTCTTTAAAAGTCTTTAAAATGACCGAAAAGCCCCTACGGGGCATAATATTAACTTAAACTCGTTACGGGCGTCACGGAAGGTATCCTACTGATACCACAACCCATTTAAGGCATATTGACTTAGGAAATAAGCGTACGACTCTCATGGTTAACCGTTTCGCCTATTGCGCGCACGGTTCGGCTTATGAAACTAGTTTTCATAAATTAGCCGATACGGGTCAAATTATATTATTTGAACCCCAAAATCCAGAGTGTGAACCATAAACCCGTATAAAACAAGTCTCTGAACTTGTTGGGTCAGAATCACACTCCATTCTCGGTTTCCGCCTTTTCGCGCGATTAAACCATATCTATATATATCGGAACCAACCGGTCTAGGCTACGGCCATTATAACGACTCGTTAGGATTCTAAGAGGTTAATTAAAACCTTCGTTCCAGATTAGGAGCCCCAGTAAAAGCTATCGGTGATTTAATCCAAATTAAGGAAATATACTTGCAAAGGTAAATACTTTAACTTATTTCCCCTATATGGGCTTGGGTTACGGTATATTAATACCGCTTGATTGAGCATTATATTCTTCCATCGCTTAGGTGGTTAATTAAATAATATGATCGGCTCATTTAAACAGTTTTGTTTCTTAAAAGCCTTTGGGGGGTTTAATGACCGTTGTCCCGGATATCCTTGGCATCATTTTACGAAATGGCCACGACCATCGACATCCCGGTGTAGGCGTACACCCGGTATATATTGTCGACATCAAATTAAAAGACGTAGCCGTTGGTTTTTATACTACGGTTTTGCGCAATGTGGTGTGTCTATAAATCTTTAACCCGGCACGACCCGGGCTACTGAACGCATAAAAGAACATGTAAAACGTTCACAAGATTTTATTATAATTTTCCCAAGTTATAAAAGAGTTTGTGCCTTGTGCATTCAAATCAATTTTAATAAACATTTTCAAATGTGTCAGTTGAATGTATTTACCAGTGTAAACTGACGTATTTTCCCCAAAAAGATTAAGTGCAGGTACTATACGAAATGGGCTGGTTTAGGCATCCTAAGCATCGCACATAGTCTCGCAAACTCGATGCTGCATCTGAATGAACAATATTATTATTTTTGATCCGCTGTGGATATATTCAACTTCTGTAATACATTTGATATTACAACCAGAGGTTGAAGTTTATATATTTATCTTAAGCTTCCGCTGTGCATTATATAATTGTGTGGTTTGACTATATTGTTGCCAACATCGTCATGGTAATCCCCCACCGGGCCCACCGGTGAGACACGTGGAAATCGGGGTGTGACAGGTTGGTATCAGAGCCAACATTGAGTGAATTAAACACAATCCTAATGTGCTAAATCTCAATGACACAATTGCACATACTTGAGTCTAGACAAGAACTTAGGACAAATTCGAATTGTTATTCCAATTTTGTCTTTTCTTTTATTATTTGTATTTAAAGTTTTATTAAGCAGGAAAATGCCACCTGTTATATTCCGAGGAAGAGGAAGGGGGAGAAGAGGCAGAGGAGAAGTCGTGACACATCACGATAACGAAGCTGGACCATCTGGTACAAGACATCCTTCGATGACGCGGAGCGAAGAGCCACAACGACGAAGAGATCTTTACGAACCCGCGAGGCATTCCACTTCGCACAGCTCGAGGCCATCCTACCGGCACTCCTTTGGGCCAAACTCAGAAAATGATCCCAACAACCCACAACCTTCCTTCATACCTCTACAACGTTCGGTATCGCACCGAAATTACGACGACCCTACTCCCTACTACATAGGTCAGTTTAATCCGGCTGACTACATACAGGAACCTTCAGGTTTTGTTCCACTAGGGCCACAAGATCATTTCTCCGAGGACCATATGGATGAAGATACTGATCCAACTGAACCTGCTCGTGGTACGCCCACGCATCCGATAGAAGTCTCTGATGGGTCATCCTTCCATGGCACACCCTATCAGGGACCAGACAGTTTCCAAGCGATGTTTGACCGTCATGAGTGGTACTACACACCACCTCAACAGACATCTCAACAACCGCGACATCCACAGGATCCCTCTGAGGATTCACGCTTTGAGGCAGTCACGCCACCACCTCCGCCACCGGCGCAACCAGTAATACCTGATTCGCCAAGGCGTAGGAGGACAAATGCTCGTATGTCTACACGAGGAGGAGGGGCTATCAACTTCAGCACTCCTCGACATTCTAGTAGTAGCCACTATCCGCCACTACAAGAAGAAGGACCTTCAAGTCCTATACAGGAGGCGAACTCCGCACCAGCTGCACAAAATTCGCCACCATTTGGGTATGACCAACCCATACCTGCTTACACGGGTCCAACGGCTTACAACCCGTTCGAACCGTCACAAGCACAATACAACTACGGCTATGAGCGCGACCCATATGTGGTGTCGGCTAGGTATAATGCGCGCTACCCTGACGGAGCTCATGGGAACATGGGACCACCGGACTACTCAGCTCATGGGTATCCAATACCTCCCAGACCTCCCGTTCCGCATCAAGCGCCGCAACCACGTTTCTCTCCTCCTGAACAGGAAGAAATACTCCATCGACTAGATCGTGTGGAGAGAGAGTTCGAAGAAGAGAAAAAGAGCCACCGAGGATTTCTCAAGGGCTTGGCAAACCTACTAAAGGGCAAAAAGAAGAAACGTGACCACTAACCCTTAATAGTTGTACTAATGTAATTTCTACTTTGAAATAAGTCCCTGCGTGGACACTTATCGTATTTCAGTCCCTACGTGGACTTATCTTTTAAGTCCTTGCATGGACATTTATCTTATGTTAGTCCCTGCGTGGACTTGTCACTTATTTTATACCTCTAAGGAGGTATGTACTATTTGAAAGACCCGTTTAGGGCAATATGTAATTGTATTTGAGATTTTGGAATGTATGTTATGAATTTTGTTTTAATATGTATAAAATAAATCAAAACCATTCCTTTTATATTGATCTACCTAGATAAAGAATCTTAAAAGGTGAAACCTAGCTTGGTGTCTTTTAAGATCCAGTCAAGATGGTACGACCTAAATGAAAAGATTCTGATTCCCTGTTAACCTCTGTACGCATGTTAACAATCATGGCAGATGTGATTCGTTAAAAATCACGCACGTCATTCTTATACAATAATCCTTTAAGGATTTCAAAGCCCAACTAAATGATTTATAAATCGTGGGTTAAATCACCTATGCAAGTGACCAATCTTATTAAAACATCCATTAGTGATGTAGTGCCTACGGGCCAATCTTATTAAACATCCATTAGTGATGTAGTGCCTACGGGCCAACCTTATTAAAACATCCATTAGTGATGTAGTGCCTACGGGCCAATCTTATTAAAACATCCATTAGTGATGTAGTGCCTACGGGCCAATCTTATTAAAACATCTATTAGTGATGTAGTGCCTACGGGCCAACCAAATTGAAACATCCATTAGAGGTGTAGTGCCTATGGGCCATAATAATTGTCTTATAAAGACAAAAGACAGAGGTGGTCTATGACTCCCTGTCAGAAAGAGATAAAAGAACTACGGTTCAAATCTCTATACCTTTGATTCTCTGAACTCTCGGCTAAAATTATAAAACATCCTCGTAATTAGGCTTTATGCCGCCAATACTATTTATATAGCTGAAATAGGATATATTCAAATCCTAATATGTAATGAAATAATAAGTTAACCAAATATGGTCTCTGTACCATGGTTGACAAATTGTCATAAAAGACGATTATATAATAACCTCCTGAATAAAATTTTGTTATCACCTGTAACAGATTCAAGTTACAATGGCGGATCCCAACGGAGAGAATAGCCATACTAATGATGATGAATACGACAATGCGCCAGTGCATCTGACAGGCGCACAACTGAAGGCTCTGATTGACAATGCTGTTCAGGCAGCTCTTGATCGTCAATATACTGAGTCCCAAGGCAGAACCGTGTCAAAACCACCCTCTAAACCAAAGACACACTCCAAACCACCCTCTCAACCCAAGAAAGATGACGACAAACACTCGTCCACTGAGAACAGCGTTCATCGCGATAGAGAATATACTGATGCATCAAATGCTAAGGGTTGCACTTACAAGTATTTTGTATCTTGTAAGCCCCGGGAATTTACAGGGGAGAAAGGTGCTGTGGATTGCATCACCTGGCTAGATGAGATGGACACTATAGTGGACATCAGCGGGTGTGCAGCGAGGGATGTGGTGAAATATGTGTCCCAGTCATTTAAGGGCGAGGCCCTGGCATGGTGGAGGGCGTTGGTGCAGGCATCTGGTAAGTCTGCTTTGTACAAAATGACATGGGAGGAATTTATTGCTCTCATTAAGGAAAACTACTGCCCTCAGCATGAGGTTGAGAAGATCGAGGCTGACTTTGTGTCACTGGTGATGACGAACCTGGACTGCCAGGCATATTTGACGAGTTTCAATACAATGTCTCGTCTAGTCCCATACCTTGTGACACCAGAACCTCGAAGAATCGCCCGTTTTATTGGGGGCTTGGAGCCCGCAATAAAGGCGAGTGTAAAGGCCTCTCGGCCGACGACCTTCAGGTCAGTTACTGACCTCTCCTTGTCTCTCACCTTAGACGCTGTCCGTCTGAGGACACTAAGGAACAAGGAGGCTGAGAAGAGAAAACGTGAGGATGATACCTCACGAAGAGCAGGGAAGAAGCACCGTGGAAACGGTGAAGGCAAAAGAGGGTCGGAGGCAAAGAAGGATGGGCAAAATGGTGAAAGGCCCAACTGCAAGATCTGCAAGAAACCCCACTCTGGGAAATGCAGATTTGCATCAAACTCACAGTCGCAAACAAAGACTCCTTCCTGTGGACTATGCAAGTCCAAGGATCATAAGACCGTGGAGTGCAAGAAAATCAAGGATGCAACCTGCTATGGTTGTAATGAAAAAGGGCACATCAAGAGTAACTGCCCTAAGTATGCCAAGAGGGCGGAAGAAACAAAGAAGTCAAATGCGAGAGTTTTTCGCATGGATGCAAAGGAAGCGGTCCAGAACGACAACGTGCTTACAGGTACTTTTCTCGTAAATAATGTATTTGCAAGAGTACTATTCGATTCTGGCGCTGATAAATCCTTTGTAGACCAGAAATTTTGCCAACTACTAAATATGCCTATCAAAACCCTTGATGCGAAATACGAAGTAGAGTTAGCAGACGGCACGATAGAAACCGTCTCAACTGTTCTAGAAGGATGTGAAATGTCCATTAGGAACCATTCTTTTCCTTTATCTCTACTTCCCTTCAAATTAGCGGGTTTTGACATTGTGCTAGGCATGGACTGGTTATCCCGTAATCAGGCCCAAATCATTTGCGGCAAGAGGCAGATAGTTTTAAAGACTCCGAGTGGAGAATCGCTTACCATTCGAGGAGATACGCAGTACGGGTTGCCCGAAGACGTATCTATGCTGAAAGCTTCAAGGTGTTTGAACAGAGGCTGTGTAATTTACATGGCTCAGGTGATAATAGAAGAACCTAAGCCGAAGATCGAGGATCTTCCTGTCATTTCTGAATATCCCGAGGTTTTTCCTGAAGAACTACCTGGTTTGCCACCAGATAGACAAGTGGAGTTCAGAATAGACATCATTCCTGGAGCGGCTCCGATAGCAAGAGCACCTTACAGATTAGCTCCGACGGAAATGAAAGAACTGAGGACCCAGTTGGATGAACTGCTGGCGAAAGGTTTTATCAGACCTAGTTCATCTCCCTGGGGAGCACCAGTCCTATTTGTAAAGAAGAAGGACGGATCGATGCGGTTGTGCATCGACTACCGAGAGCTAAATAAAGTTACCATAAAGAATAGATATCCTTTACCAAGGATCGATGATCTATTCGATCAGCTGCAAGGAGCAAGCTACTTCTCGAAGATCGACTTAAGGTCGGGCTATCATCAGCTAAGGGTCAGAGATGAAGATGTACACAAGACTGCATTTAGGACTCGCTATGGTCATTACGAGTTCCTAGTGATGCCTTTTGGGCTCACAAATGCACCGGCTGCGTTCATGGATCTCATGAATCGCGTCTGCAAGCCGTATTTGGACAAATTTGTCATAGTCTTCATCGACGATATCCTTATATATTCCAAGAACCAAGCGGACCACGAGAAGCACCTCCGTTGCATTCTCGAATTACTACAGCGTGAGAAACTCTACGCCAAATTCTCGAAATGTGAATTCTGGCTACGAGAGGTTCAGTTTTTAGGACACGTTGTGAGTGAGCGTGGTATTCAAGTAGATCCCGCTAAGGTAGAGGCAGTCATGAACTGGCAAGAGCCAAAGACGCCTACCGAAATTCGTAGTTTCCTAGGATTAGCAGGATACTACCGGAGGTTTATTGAAAATTTTTCAAGGATTGCTGCGCCCTTGACTTCCTTGACCAAGAAGAAAGAAAAGTACATTTGGGGCCCAAAGCAGCAAGAGTCCTTCAAAATACTGAAGCAAAAGCTAAGCAACGCACCTGTGTTGACATTGCCGGAAGGGACTGATGAATTCGTAGTTTACTGCGATGCATCACACACGGGCATGGGGTGTGTGCTTATGCAGAAGGGCAAGGTGATTGCCTATGCTTCAAGGCAATTAAAGGTGCACGAAAAGAATTACACCACCCATGATTTGGAGTTGGGTGCCGTTGTATTTGCACTGAAGTTGTGGAGGCACTACCTTTATGGTATTAAATTTGTGATTTATTCTGATCACAAAAGCCTCCAGCACCTGTTCAACCAGAAGGAGTTAAACATGAGGCAGCGCCGTTGGATGGAGACCCTAAATGACTATGATTGTGAGATCAGGTACCATCCCGGCAAGGCGAATGTAGTCGCTGATGCCTTGAGCAGGAAAGAAAGGGTAAAACCTATTCGAATCAATGCTACGAGCATTGAAGTCAAGAACAATTTGATTGAGAGGATATTAGCTGCACAGCGAGAGGCTGTGTTGGAAGCTAATTACCCTAATGAAAAGCTGGGAGTAACTGAGGAGCAGTTGACTCTTAGCAAGGATGGAATTCTTAGGCTGAACGGACGTATATGGGTTCCAATTTATGGAGGACTACGAGATGTTATCCTCCAGGAAGCCCATAGTTCCAAATACTCAGTCCATCCTGGTGCAGACAAAATGTACCAGGACTTAAAGGCAAATTATTGGTGGATAGGCTTGAAAAAGTCTGTAGCCGCCCACGTAGCAAAGTGCTTGACTTGTGCCCAAGTCAAAGCCGAGCACCAAAAGCCGTCTGGCTTGCTACAACAGCCTGAACTTCCCGAGTGGAAGTGGGAATGCATAACTATGGACTTCATAACCAAGTTACCCAAAACCAGGAAAGGAAACGATACAATATGGGTCATAGTCGATAGGCTGACTAAATCAGCTCATTTTCTACCCATCAAGGAGACGTATAGCTCCGATATGTTAGCCCAACTTTATGTGGATAAGATTGTAGCCTTACACGGCATACCTGTGTCTATTATCTCCGACCGGGATACTAGATACACGTCTCACTTCTGGAAGAGTTTCCAGCAATCCTTGGGCACGCGTTTAAACTTTAGTACGGCTTACCATCCACAGACGGACGGTCAAAGTGAGCGTACTATCCAAACACTAGAAGACATGCTTCGTGCATGTGCAATCGATTTAGGCGGTAATTGGGATAAGAATCTACCCCTGATCGAATTCTCCTACAATAATAGCTACCACACCAGCATAAAGGCTGCGCCTTTCGAGGCATTATACGGTAGGAAATGTAGATCGCCTGTTTGTTGGGCGGAAGTAGGAGAGGTCCAATTAACAGGACCAGAGATTGTTTTCCAGACGACGGACAAGATTGTCCAGATCCGGGAACGTCTCAAGGCTGCCCGCGATAGGCAGAAGAGCTACGCTGATCCAAAGCGTAAGGATTTTCACTTCGAAGTGGGTGAAAAGGTATTACTTAAGGTGTCACCCTGGAAAGGGGTGATGCGTTTCGACAAGAAA
Organism: Helianthus annuus; assembly: GCF_002127325.2. Lineage (NCBI taxonomy): Eukaryota > Viridiplantae > Streptophyta > Magnoliopsida > Asterales > Asteraceae > Helianthus > Helianthus annuus. The sequence goes on from NC_035443.2 coordinate 117,545,421, forward strand.
GGCAAACTGAGTCCGAGATACATAGGACCTTTTGAGGTCATTGAACGGGTCGGGTCAGTCGCCTATAAGTTGAACTTGCCTGAAGAGCTCAATGGAATTCACAATGTGTTCCACATCTGCAATCTCAAAAAGTGCTTCGCCGATGAATCATTGGTGATTCCACACACAGATGTGCATATAGATGAGAGCTTAAAGTTCATAGAAAGACCTTTGTCGATTGAAGATCGACAGGTGAAGAAACTTCGAAGAAAGCACGTACCGATTGTAAAAGTCAAATGGGATGCTCGTAGAGGTCCTGAATATACGTGGGAAGTCGAAGCTACAATGAAAGAAAAGTACCCCTATTTATTTGAGTAAATCTCGGGTCGAGATTTATTTTAAGGGGGTGAGGATATAACACCTCGAATTTTTGTGTCCAATAATGTGTTAACACGTGTCATTTGATTACACGTGGCATCTATAATAAATAAAGGACTAATTTTGACAAACCTTGAAAGTATATAAATTCGAGGGTTATAAATGTCAATAAGGTTAAATATACTGTATAGTAACCCTAAATAATGCTTGTACCTTCAAACGAATAAATCATAGATCGTACGGAAGCGAAACACGGAAGAAAGTGAGAGATTACGAACTACAGGGGTTAACTGTGTCAACACGTTTAATTATACCTCTGAGTGACCCTTTAACGTTCCCAAGGCTTCGTAACAGTATTATACGCTCACTAGAATATACTGTATAAATTCCGCGAAGTTCCGTCTTAAAACGAGAAAGTTATACTCGAATTCGTATGAGAAGGGTTAAAAGCGTCAACAGTGAAAGTTAAGGCTTTCCAAATAATTAATAAACTAACCGGGGACTTTATAATGCGGGTAAATAACACGAGGCCCCTATCGGTAAATAACCGAGGGCCAAACCGCAAAGTTACCCCTTCAAACCCGAAAGGTCAGGTAAATCATTACGAAAGATTTCGTTATTAATTACCGGATTCTGATAATCATTACAAAAGATTTAAAATTTCTGGAAATCTGACCTCTCGCGACCCGCGTTGTGTTATGGGATAAGTTGAGGCGGGCCGCGAGCCTCCTAAATTACGCGCCTGATATTTGAATATCAGGCGACCCGCATTAAACAAGCATGGAACTTCCATGCGGGTCGCGTAAAGTGCCCAGATGCAGAAAGTTGTAACTTCTTGCCTTTTGAGCATTATGAACGACCAAATCTCCAATAAATGAGGCATGGGCACCCTACACTTGACCCATAGCTCTAGGGGACACATGCCCATCATCCATGATCAGTTGTAGGCTGTTGTGTGTTGATTTTGAGCTCATTTTTCACTATAAATAGCCATGTTATAGTCATAACATTCACACAACTCAAACCCTTCTATCTGATCATTCTAAGAAGCTCTCTAGCATTCTCTTTTGCTCTCTAAGCAAGATACAACTGCTGTAAGTCGTTCATACCCATTTTGGTCTTACATTTCCATAGTTTTAGCCTATAAACACAACCGTCGTAACCAACGGTTGTCATTACAATAACTTGCAAATGGTTCAGTCTTATGACGGATCAAAAGTAGTTTTGAGTAGGTAATTATGTGGGTAATAAACCTCTAAAAGGGTTCCCCCTGATCACCACTCTAAATATGTCAAATATCGAGTCAAACGTGCGGTTAAAAAGTCAACAGAAAGCTATTTTAGCGATTTATGCATAATCTGTAATGTATATGTTATGAAACCTGTTTTGACACTTATAAAACATGATATTAAGTATATAAACTTGTTTGCGCTCGTTTGAATCGATCATTTGCTATATTGACCCGGTTCGGAGCCGAATGTCGCAAAAGTTTGACTTTTGCTTTGACTTCAGTTCTGACCCATTTTAGTGAGGTATAGATATACCTTAGGACTCTCTTAGGACCAGGTCACATGTCGGTATAAACCTCTGTGATCGGTTCATGAGTTATCCGAGTCTTTTGCGCATTCCTGTCATTCGCCTAAAAGTTGACCGTAACGGCCTTTTGAAATTAAAACGAGTAATTCGGACGCGTGAACGGACCAGAACCTTGCTTATTAAATTATAAGCATGTCCTTAAAGTTTCACATCAATCCGAGGTCTAGAATGAGAGTTATGCTAAATGACGTATTTAAAGTAAACTTTAGTAATTAACGGCGCAATTAGCATAACACCTATCTAAACCAAGATTTCGTCACCAAAACTTTTACCCACTGTATTAAAATAATATTTTGGGAATTTTAAAGATTTTTAATAATTTTTTTCCTCGCATACCGAATATGCCCTTTTCGGCCAAAACATGAGTTCTACGAGGTCTTTTGACCCGATTCCAGTTGCTACTGGTTTTAAATAATAAATAAAGTATTTTAAGCTTTATAAGCTGTTCGGGGAAACTCAGATTTCCTGTAGAACTCGAAAAGCTCTTTAAAAGTCTTTAAAATGACCGAAAAGCCCCTACAGGGCATAATATTAACTTAAACTCGTTACGGGCGTCACGGAAGGTATCTGTGACAACTCGTACTTTACCGTCTCGTACATTACGTGTAACCATCGAACTAGTGTGATTACGTGATCATATTAATTGAACAAATGTTGTGTTATGTGCTTGATGTTTACTATTTGTACATGTATGAATCGGACCGCACAACACACCCACACTCGCACAAGCCCATTCGGGCCTTATACTTTGCACACGGGTTATTAGGGCAGCCCATGTGGGTTCGGCCCACTCCCCTTTAACCGTGTAAATCCCATAGTTGGGGATAGGTTTTGGTTAGTTGTCACAAACACAAAAACACACACAAACCCTAGAAGTTTTCCTCTCTCTCTCGGCTTGCTTGGAACCCGACGGCACACACACACACTTTGAAGCTTGTGAAACGAATCGATCCTCTACCTTCATCCGGTTAGTGATGATGTTATGTTTTTGGATTATTTGTGATATCATGTGATTGCTATCATTCGTTAGGCGATGTAACTAGGGTGTATGCTGGTAATATTGGTTGAATGTTGATGATAATTGGATTGTTAATCGGTTCTCATGAATGATTAAGATATACGGTTACTTGACATGAAATCGGTTATATGTATGTTTGTGTTATGAGGAATAATTCGGATGGGTTAATAGTCTGAATGTATGCAAACCGGGTAGGATGCATGATAGCTGATTTATGATTCGGTATGTTTTTATAATAATCTGATTTCCTGTTCTTGATGTTAATATGAACATGCTTGATACTCATGATTTGAAGTTGAATGAAATCGGAATTAACTGTGATTGATCGAAATTGTGAAACTGCCTAAGTTGTTTGCTAGAATCACGGATAAGTCAATGCAGGAAATATGGAAACCAGTTACACACGCGGTTGCGACTCGGCATCACTCGTTGCGAGTCGGAACCCCACTCGAGACCACAACCGCATGAACCGTAACCACGGTTGCGAGTCAGATTGCGACTCGTAACCAGACCATGATGAACCGAGATCACCATTGCGACTCGCAACCAGCTGTTGCGACTCGTAATCTCCGGTTGCGACTCGAGATCCCCGTTGCGAGTCGAGATCACCATCGTTTACACGCACACAGTTGGGCCTTCACTGTCACGGGCCCAATCTATTGAGCCCAACGATTTGAATTGTGGACTGTTTATTAACGGACTTGTATGTGTTTGCTATTTGGGCCGATTGGGGAATCTGAACTGTTTTGTTATTGGGCTGCTTATGTCATTGGGCCGGGTATGATCGGACTAAGAACAATTGGATCCTCACATGCTATATCTTATCTGCTTACGTGCGTACATGTTTGCCATGACTATACGTGGTTACTACATACGTGTTATATACGAACCTGACTCGTATAACAACCATGCTAGGACGTGATTGACAAATTGCTAGCTTATCTATACTCTTTGTGTATCTGCCGAGCGAACCAAGGTGAGTTCACACAGCCAAGGCATGGGATTCCCGGGTTGGGAATTGGGTTGGATATGTTGGATATGGAATGATTACTCGTACTTACGCATATACCAGACTATAGACCATCGTCCTCAGGTTAGTCAGGACACGTTACGTAAAGCCTACGTAACCCAGTATATTTGCCATATGTCTCCCGGGTCGGGAGGACACGTTACGTAAAGCCTACGTAACCCAATACCATCTACTGGCTTCCAGGTCGGAAGGCCACGCTGCGTAAAGCCTACGTAGCCCCACGCGTACCACTGTCCTCGGGGAAGGGCACGTCACGTAAAGCCTACGTGACCCTATACGTTTTCCTGTTCTCGGTAAAGAAGAACACATGGTCGGATGTTAGTCTAGTAAGTACCGTTAATGAGAAGCCCTCATTAACCAGGATGAACATGGGAAGCCCCCACTTTTATTATACACTAGTATGGGAAGCCCCCACTAGCTATACTTATGCATTACACAATGAACTTACTTTCTGTGAACTCGCTCAACTAGTTTGTTGATTATTTGCTGCATGCCTTGCAGGACCTTAGGTATACTTGGAGCTTGCACAGGGAAGAGCGGGTCGTTGTGGGCAGATGGATCGTAATGATGTTGAACTCATAACTCGTAAAACTATTTGGATTTACTTTACTATGCTTCCGCTACTTAAAACAGTGTTTGGTTTTTGAAACATCAATCATGTCATGGTGACTTATATTAACTACTTCTATTATTAATTGCTATGGTTTGATATGATTGATGGCTTGATCCTGGTCAGGCACGCTCCCGAGCGGTGGTATTCCGCGGGTGGATTTTGGGGGTGTGACAGATTGGTATCAGAGCCATTGGTTATAGAGAACTTGGTTTTAATATGGGGAAAACGTTTTTATTAAAACCGGACTATAACCAGAACAGTGCTCTCAATGATCCACAACGACGCTTCGCTCCACGTGCAAGACTCGACATCCTAGGTAATAAGGTTTATGTTTATTGCCTGTTTGCTAGAACTGCTTAGAACTTTGCTCGCATTACGCTTAGATACACATGCTTTGATTTCATGAGAACACCTATATGCCTACGCTTTTCTGTCATCGCCCTACTCGCGAACCATTCTTATGTATGCTACTTGTTACTATGAAGATCAATGGCCGCACGAATTAACATGACTCAAGCCCAGCTAGAGGCTCTCATTGCTGCGGCAGTTGCAGCCGCCCAAGCAGGTCAACCCGCTCAGCAGCAGCCTGGGTGCACCTTCAAGAATTTCATGGACTGTCGTCCAAACTCTTTCAGCGGCACAGAGGGGGCAGTTGGACTCCTCCACTGGTTCGAGAAGCTAGAATCAGTATTCGAAATGTGCGAGTGCCCTGAGGCTCGCAAGGTCAAGTTTGCTACCGGTACTTTGGAGGGAATAGCACTGACTTGGTGGAACGCCCAAGTCCAGATCTTAGGGTTGGCAGCTGCTAACGCCACCCCATGGAACGACTTTAAGGAACTCATCAAGCGTGAGTATTGCACGCGGGAAGATATTCACAAGCTGGAAGACGAGCTGTATAACTTGAAAATGGTTGGATCGGAAATCGAAGCGTATACCAAACGGTCGAATGAGCTGGCCGTTCTGTGTCCTACTATGGTAGACCCTCCATACAAGCGCATTGAGTTGTATCTCAAGGGTTTAGCGCCAGAAATTCAGAGCCACGTGACGTCGGCTAATCTCGAAAACATTCAGGAAATTCAGCGTCTCGCTCACCGTATCACCGATCAGGCAGTGGATCAGAATAAACTGCCCAAGCGTGTTAATGCTACTGCTAACGTCACCACCTCAGTTACTCCTGCTACATCTGGTGACAGTAAAAGGAAATGGGATGGAGATTCCAGTAAAGGTTCAGCATCCGTTCAGCCACAATCCCAGCAGCAGAAGATTGACCAGTACCAGAGCCCCAGTCAGCAATCCTCTGGTAGTCACAGACAGAGGAGATATCAGGGTAATCAACCTAGGTGCCACAACTGCAACAGGCATCACCACGGTCCATGTAACAAGGGTCACTGTCAAAGGTGTCTTAAGATGGGGCATGAGGCCAAAGACTGTAGGAGCCCCCGTCCTGCGAATCAGAATCAGCAGCAGCAACAACCAGCTCCACAGAACCAGCAGCAGCAGCAGCCACAGCGTGGAAACCGGGGATGTTTCCAGTGTGGGGCTGAAGGTCACTTCAAACGCGATTGCCCCCAGTTGAACCAGAACCGCAACAACAATAACAACCAGGGCAACGGCAACAATAACGGCGGGAATAACAACAGCAACGGCAATGAAGCTCGTGGTCGTGCATTCGTGCTAGGTCGAGGTGACGCAGTGAACGATCCCAACGTTGTTATGGGTAAGTTTCTCCTCGACAATATTTACGTTACTGTTTTATTTGATTCGGGTGCGGATACAAGCTATATGTCTGTGAAAATGTGTCAACTGCTAAAACGTGCACCAACACTTTTACCCACCAAACATGTAGTAGAGTTAGCTAACGGTAAAAGTCTAGAAGCCACGCACGTAGTTCAGGGTTGTAATCTTATCCTAGCTGGTCAAGCCTTCTCCATTGATCTCATTCCCATAGTTTTGGGTAGCTTCGACGTCGTGATTGGGATGGATTGGCTTTCCCAACACCAGGCAGAAATCTTATGCAGCGAAAAGGTTATTCGCATTCCTCGTTCTGGTCAGGAACCTCTAGAAGTTCAAGGCGACAAGAGTGGTGCAGTGGTGGGCATCATCTCTTTCTTGAAGGCTCAGAAATGCTTACGTAAGGGTCACACAGCCATTTTGGCTCTTGTTACAGACGCCTCAGCAAAGGAAAAGAAATTGGAGGATATTCCGATTGTACGTGATTACCCTCAGGTGTTTCCTGAAGACTTACCTGGCTTACCGCCTCATCGTCAGGTCGAATTTCAGATCGAGCTCGCTCCAGGAGCAGCACCCATAGCTCGCGCACCATATCGTCTGGCTCCATCAGAATTGGAGGAATTGTCAAAGCAACTGCAGGAACTCTTGGAAAAGGGTTTCATACGACCAAGCTCTTCGCCTTGGGGAGCTCCAGTGCTTTTCGTGAAGAAGAAAGACGGTACGTTCAGGATGTGCATCGACTACCGTGAACTCAACAAGGTGACGGTGAAGAACCGTTATCCTCTTCCACGCATAGACGACTTATTCGACCAATTGCAAGGGTCGTGTTACTACTCGAAGATAGACTTGAGGTCTGGGTACCATCAGTTGAGAGTCCGGGATGAGGACGTCTCCAAGACAGCCTTCAGAACTCGTTACGGTCACTACGAGTTTCTCGTCATGCCATTCGGGTTAACGAACGCGCCTGCGGTATTTATGGATCTTATGAACAGGGTGTGCAAACCCTATCTCGACAAGTTCGTCATTGTGTTCATCGACGACATCCTGATTTACTCCAAGAGTCAGGGGGAGCACGAGCAGCATCTTCGCCTTATTTTGGAACTCCTTCGGAAGGAACAGTTGTACGCCAAGCTTTCTAAATGCGACTTCTGGCTTCGTGAAGTCCACTTCTTAGGCCACGTGGTAAACAAGGATGGGATCCATGTCGATCCATCCAAGGTAGATTCGATCAGGAACTGGCCTGCACCGCGTACGCCAACGGAAATACGCCAATTCTTGGGTCTGGCAGGTTACTACAGACGGTTTATTAGAGACTTCTCGAAGATTGCTCAGCCGCTTACGCTACTGACACAGAAGGGTGTTACCTATCGCTGGGGAGAGCCCCAGGAGACTGCTTTTCAGCACCTAAAGGATAGACTTTGCAGTGCACCTATCCTCTCATTGCCAGAGGGCACAGATGACTTCGTGGTTTATTGTGATGCATCCATTCGGGGACTTGGATGTGTGTTAATGCAGCGCGACAAGGTTATCGCTTACGCCTCTCGTCAACTCAAGATTCATGAACGCAACTACACGACGCACGATTTAGAGCTGGGAGCTGTTGTTTTTGCGCTTAAGATATGGCGACACTACCTGTACGGTACCAGGTGCACGATTTACACCGATCACAGGAGTCTCGAGCATATTCTTAAGCAGAAGGATTTGAACATGCGTCAACGACGATGGGTCGAGTTACTTAATGACTACGAATGCGCCATCAAGTATCATCCAGGCAAAGCCAATGTTGTGGCTGATGCCCTTAGTCGAAAAGACACTTTGCCACGGCGCGTGCGAGCGCTACAGCTTACGATTCAGTCTAGCCTTCCTGCTCAGATACGAGCTGTTCAGACAGAAGCACTGAAGCCCGAAAACGTCAAGGCTGAAGCCTTACGCGGCTCACGACAACAAATGGAACAGAAGGAAGACGGCGCCTATTACGTAACGGGCCGGATTTGGGTCCCACTTTATGGCGGTTTACGCGAACTTGTTATGGACGAAGCTCACAAGTCTCGCTACTCGGTACATCCAGGGTCGGATAAAATGTACCACGACATCAGCACTACTTATTGGTGGCCTAGTATGAAGGCCCACATTGCTACGTACGTTGGAAAGTGCTTGACCTGTGCGAGAGTCAAGGTCGAATATCAGAAACCAGCTGGCCTACTTCAGCAGCCTAAGATACCTCAGTGGAAATGGGAAGAAATTTCCATGGATTTCGTTACAGGCCTACCTAGATCCCAGCGTGGGAACGATACGATATGGGTCATAGTTGATCGACTCACTAAGTCTGCACACTTCCTGCCGATTAAGGAAACGGACAAGTTCTCCACACTTGCAGACGTCTATCTTAAAGAAGTTGTCTCGAGGCACGGGGTGCCCACGTCCATCATTTCGGATCGCGACGCACGATTCACGTCAGAACTTTGGCAAGCAATGCATAAATCCTTTGGCTCACGACTAGACATGAGCACAGCATACCACCCTCAGACGGATGGACAGTCTGAGCGTACGATTCAAACTCTTGAAGACATGCTTCGGGCATGCGTCATCGATTTCGGCAACGGCTGGGAAAAGCACCTCCCTTTGGTGGAGTTTTCTTACAATAACAGTTACCATACCAGCATTCAAGCCGCTCCATTCGAGGCATTGTACGGGCGTAAATGCCGGTCACCTCTCTGTTGGGCAGAGGTGGGAGATAGTCAGATCACGGGTCCAGAGATTGTTGTGGACGCCACAGAAAAGATTGCACAAATACGACAACGCATGGCGGCAGCACGCGACCGTCAGAAAGCCTACGCGGACAAGCGTAGAAAGCCATTGGAATTTGAGGTCGGGGACCGGGTTTTATTGAAAGTCTCACCCTGGAAGGGTGTGGTTCGTTTTGGCAAACGGGGTAAACTGAATCCGCGATACGTCGGACCATTCGAAATATTAGAAAAGATTGGCAAAGTAGCCTACAAGTTGAAACTACCAGCTGAACTCGGGGCAGTTCACAATGTTTTTCACGTGTCGAACTTAAAGAAGTGCTTATCAGATGAAAACCTCATCATTCCTTTTAAGGAACTCACTATCGACGAGCGGTTGCAGTTCGTCGAGGAACCAGTTGAAATCACGGACCGGGATGTGAAGGTCCTCAAACACAAGAGAATCCCTCTTGTTCGAGTTCGTTGGAACTCCAAACGTGGTCCAGAGTACACCTGGGAACGCGAAGACAGGATGACAGAAAAGTACCCCCAGTTATTCGGGAACCAGGCAACCACTACTGAGGTTGAAGCTACTACTTCGGAATTTCGGGACGAAATTCCAGATCAACGGGGGGAGGATGTGACACCCCAGGAAAATCAGTGAACAGTACAGTTTACCTAGCTTCCTCAGTGAGTGCATACCAAATTTCGGGACGAAATTTCCAATTAGTTGGGGATAATGTGACAACTCGTACTTTACCGTCTCGTACATTACGTGTAACCATCGAACTAGTGTGATTACGTGATCATATTAATTGAACAAATGTTGTGTTATGTGCTTGATGTTTACTATTTGTACATGTATGAATCGGACCGCACAACACACCCACACTCGCACAAGCCCATTCGGGCCTTATACTTTGCACACGGGTTATTAGGGCAGCCCATGTGGGTTCGGCCCACTCCCCTTTAACCGTGTAAATCCCATAGTTGGGGATAGGTTTTGGTTAGTTGTCACAAACACAAAAACACACACAAACCCTAGAAGTTTTCCTCTCTCTCTCGGCTTGCTTGGAACCCGACGGCACACACACACACTTTGAAGCTTGTGAAACGAATCGATCCTCTACCTTCATCCGGTTAGTGATGATGTTATGTTTTTGGATTATTTGTGATATCATGTGATTGCTATCATTCGTTAGGCGATGTAACTAGGGTGTATGCTGGTAATATTGGTTGAATGTTGATGATAATTGGATTGTTAATCGGTTCTCATGAATGATTAAGATATACGGTTACTTGACATGAAATCGGTTATATGTATGTTTGTGTTATGAGGAATAATTCGGATGGGTTAATAGTCTGAATGTATGCAAACCGGGTAGGATGCATGATAGCTGATTTATGATTCGGTATGTTTTTATAATAATCTGATTTCCTGTTCTTGATGTTAATATGAACATGCTTGATACTCATGATTTGAAGTTGAATGAAATCGGAATTAACTGTGATTGATCGAAATTGTGAAACTGCCTAAGTTGTTTGCTAGAATCACGGATAAGTCAATGCAGGAAATATGGAAACCAGTTACACACGCGGTTGCGACTCGGCATCACTCGTTGCGAGTCGGAACCCCACTCGAGACCACAACCGCATGAACCGTAACCACGGTTGCGAGTCAGATTGCGACTCGTAACCAGACCATGATGAACCGAGATCACCATTGCGACTCGCAACCAGCTGTTGCGACTCGTAATCTCCGGTTGCGACTCGAGATCCCCGTTGCGAGTCGAGATCACCATCGTTTACACGCACACAGTTGGGCCTTCACTGTCACGGGCCCAATCTATTGAGCCCAACGATTTGAATTGTGGACTGTTTATTAACGGACTTGTATGTGTTTGCTATTTGGGCCGATTGGGGAATCTGAACTGTTTTGTTATTGGGCTGCTTATGTCATTGGGCCGGGTATGATCGGACTAAGAACAATTGGATCCTCACATGCTATATCTTATCTGCTTACGTGCGTACATGTTTGCCATGACTATACGTGGTTACTACATACGTGTTATATACGAACCTGACTCGTATAACAACCATGCTAGGACGTGATTGACAAATTGCTAGCTTATCTATACTCTTTGTGTATCTGCCGAGCGAACCAAGGTGAGTTCACACAGCCAAGGCATGGGATTCCCGGGTTGGGAATTGGGTTGGATATGTTGGATATGGAATGATTACTCGTACTTACGCATATACCAGACTATAGACCATCGTCCTCAGGTTAGTCAGGACACGTTACGTAAAGCCTACGTAACCCAGTATATTTGCCATATGTCTCCCGGGTCGGGAGGACACGTTACGTAAAGCCTACGTAACCCAATACCATCTACTGGCTTCCAGGTCGGAAGGCCACGCTGCGTAAAGCCTACGTAGCCCCACGCGTACCACTGTCCTCGGGGAAGGGCACGTCACGTAAAGCCTACGTGACCCTGTACGTTTTCCTGTTCTCGGTAAAGAAGAACACATGGTCGGATGTTAGTCTAGTAAGTACCGTTAATGAGAAGCCCTCATTAACCAGGATGAACATGGGAAGCCCCCACTTTTATTATACACTAGTATGGGAAGCCCCCACTAGCTATACTTATGCATTACACAATGAACTTACTTTCTGTGAACTCGCTCAACTAGTTTGTTGATTATTTGCTGCATGCCTTGCAGGACCTTAGGTATACTTGGAGCTTGCACAGGGAAGAGCGGGTCGTTGTGGGCAGATGGATCGTAATGATGTTGAACTCATAACTCGTAAAACTATTTGGATTTACTTTACTATGCTTCCGCTACTTAAAACAGTGTTTGGTTTTTGAAACATCAATCATGTCATGGTGACTTATATTAACTACTTCTATTATTAATTGCTATGGTTTGATATGATTGATGGCTTGATCCTGGTCAGGCACGCTCCCGAGCGGTGGTATTCCGCGGGTGGATTTTGGGGGTGTGACAGTATCCTACTGATACCACAACCCATTTAAGGCATATTGACTTAGGAAATAAGCGTACGACTCTCATGGTTAACCGTTTCGCCTATTGCGCGCACGGTTCGGCTTATGAAACTAGTTTTCATAAATTAGCCGATACGGGTCAAATTATATTATTTGAACCCCAAAATCCAGAGTGTGAACCATAAACCCGTATAAAACAAGTCTCTGAACTTGTTGGGTCAGAATCACACTCCATTCTCGGTTTCCGCCTTTTCGCGCGATTAAACCATATCTATATATATCGGAACCAACCGGTCTAGGCTACGGCCATTATAACGACTCGTTAGGATTCTAAGAGGTTAATTTAAACCTTCGTTCCAGATTAGGAGCCCCAGTAAAAGCTATCGATGATTTAATCCAAATTAAGGAAATATACTTGCAAAGGTAAATACTTTAACTTATTTCCCCTATATGGGCTTGGGTTACGGTATATTAATACCGCTTGATTGAGCATTATATTCTTCCATCGCTTAGGTGGTTAATTAAATAATATGATCGGCTCATTTAAACAGTTTTGTTTCTTAAAAGCCTTTGGGGGGTTTAATGACCGTTGTCCCGGATATCCTTGGCATCATTTTACGAAATGGCCACGACCATCGACATCCCGGTGTAGGCGTACACCCGGTATATATTGTCGACATCAAATTAAAAGACGTAGCCGTTGGTTTTTATACTACGGTTTTACGCAATGTGGTGTGTCTATAAATCTTTAACCCGGCACGACCCGGGCTACTGAACGCATAAAAGAACATGTAAAACGTTCACAAGATTTTATTATAATTTTCCCAAGTTATAAAAGAGTTTGTGCCTTGTGCATTCAAATCAATTTTAATAAACATTTTCAAATGTGTCAGTTGAATGTATTTACCAGTGTAAACTGACATATTTTCCCCAAAAAGATTAAGTGCAGGTACTATACGAAATGGGCTGGTTTAGGCGTCCTAAGCATCGCACATAGTCTCGCAAACTCGATGCTGCATCTGAATGAACAATATTATTATTTTTGATCCGCTGTGGATATATTCAACTTCTGTAATACATTTGATATTACAAGCAGAGGTTGAAGTTTATATATTTATCTTAAGCTTCCGCTGTGCATTATATAATTGTGTGGTTTGACTATATTGTTGCCAACATCGTCACGGTAATCCCCCACCGGGCCCACCGGTGAGACACGTGGAAATCGGGGTGTGACAATCTGTTTTCCAAGTAAGATTTACTAATTTTACAAGTTACACAACGTGTTCCACTACGATTTAACACGAGTTTATCTCCGATTTCATCAAAACTTCTCTATTTTCATCAAAACTTTCTACTTCTACCTAAACTTCGTCTTTTTCATCTTAACTCCTCTATTTTTATGAAAACCTTCGTCTTTTTCGTCGAATCTTCTTATTTTACCACGGATCTACACTTGTACGAGTGATTTGAGTTTAGCTTTGGCTTCCTAAGTTGTAGATCTGAAGATCTTGCACTCATCAAGTGTTTATTCCAAGTGAAAACCCTTTTTAAACTCGACTTTTACACTAAAACGGACCTAAACCAACATGTATTTCGTTCACTGGATAGTGGGACGAGGTAATGTCGAAGCCGTCATGAAAAGGACTCGAAAATACATCCGATTCAGGCGAAAACACAGCTCCAAACGCAAGAAACAGCCACGAATGCGAGCTGGACTGTTCTGTGCGAAGCCCCGGCTTCGTGTGAAGGCACTGACTTCGCACAACACAACCCATTTTCACCCGTGACTTAAACAAAGACCTATCCGACTCTAAGTTTAATCAGTAGCTTAAGGTTAGAGGGATGAACACTCGATTTCCCAAAGAAAGACGCAAAGAACACTCGATTTTGGACAATGGAAGCAACACATGTACGAAGTCACCACCTTCGTACAAAGGCACTGACTTTGTACGAGGCCTCTGTTTCCCACTCGACACTCTGATTTTGACCGTTTCAGCACTTTGGAGGACTTACGCTTCTGTTCCCATACGCATGCTGATCCGGCGCTCCCTTCAATCCATTTCAGGCCGTCTTTACTTGCTAGACACGCACTGTGAGTATACTCGAACCCTTTTTCGCTTAACGCACTTTTGGGTGTTACATATGTTCTCTATAAAAAAACACAACACTTAAACACTTTATAAACGCTAACCGCACTCGCATGCTATACGTGATTAGTTGAATACTTGTTGCTATGTTACACAGTGCTGACCTGCCCTACTGCCCTTAACAATGATAGTACTATAGTTTGGACTCAGCACCTGTTTAGTCAGAGGTTGTTAAGGATCACATACTTTACTTCACGTGCTCGCTACGGTGAACATGTGTCGCCATACTCTACTCGCAATCATGTGGTTAGCTTGTATCATTGTTGATAGCTTACTTGATGCGCCCGTTACGTGTTACATGCTGGTTATGCGTAAACGCTTTTTATACTATATTTATGCTAAACTTGTGTACTCACCTTTACATTATTGTATTGACTTTATTTTAACGTATGTGACAGGCTGATGGATTGTTTGCTGCAAACGGATAGGAATGCTAGAAACTCACATAAAAATCTAAGTTGTCGGATTTGTTTTGTTTGAGAGACGTAAATCTGTTATGACTTTTGCTGCAATATTTGTTTATTAGCATGGGATAATGAACTTGTTAAATATTGTCACTAAATTAGTCGTTATGGATTCTCTTAAACAATCTGATTCGCTTAGTGTCGCGCTTGATGATTCCGCCATCGGTTGGGGTGTGCCATATTGTACTCCTCTAACTTTAAACGAAGACTGAACTTCATTTATGATGTCGTTAAATATCAACGACTAATCAAGAACATTGATGTCATATTAGAATTGATAAAACCAGATAATGCATGCAAAACTATGGAAGCGGAGAGCAAACTTTTTGGATTAAAGGTTTATAGGTTTATGTTTGTTAAAACTACTGCTATCTTAATTATTGAGGCTTAAGTGAATTATTACCTTTACCATTGTTTATTTAGTTTTATCGTTCGTTATTTTCTTAAACTAAACAACTTTTCGACCCTACAAATTATCCATGACACTAAGATCTTGATTAAATAACTTGCAAATGTTTCATTCCTTAAGTTAAGTATTTAATTCTGAAATTTTTTAAATGTTTTTCTTGTAAGATCTTGATTATATAACTTGCAGACAAAAGATCAAATACAAATACCCTTATTATATAAAACGTACGAATAGGGTGAAAATATATAAAAAAAACATGGTGGCATTTTCGTAATTATTTACTCGTAGAGTAATTATCAAAATTACTCTACAAATGATCTTGTAGGGTAATTTTGATATTATATAGTAATTTTGTAAAATGTTCATGTAGGGTAATTTTGATCTTGTAGAGTAATTATCAAAATTACTCTACAAGTGTATCCAAATTACTCTACAACTTTATCAAACAACATACAATTCAAAATTATTCTACAAGTGTATCAAAATTATTCAGTATCAAAATTACTCTTCAAGTGTATCAAAATTACTCCGCAAGTTTATCAAACAACATACAATTGAAAATTACTCTTCAAATTCATTTGTAGAGTAATTAAGATACTCTACAAAATTACCTTACAAGATCAAAATTACCATACAAGATCATTTTTAGAGTAATTATGATACTCTATAAAATTATCTTACAAGATCAAAATTACCATACAAGATCATTTGTAATGTAATTATGATACTCTAAAAAATCAAAATTACATTAAAAACATTTTACAAAATTACTCTACAAGATCATCTGTATAGTAATTTTGATAATTACTAAATAATGACGAAAGTGTTACCGCGTTTTTTTGGTTTTTCATGTCTTTCATACGTTTTGCATGATAAGACACTTTGTACGTGACGCATACATAAGTGGCCAGGAAGCTCTTCTCTAAAAAAACAAACAGCACCAATCTTCAAAATTAAAAACTTAACCGAGTAGTGAAAAAATATTTGCAAGTTATATAATCAAGACCACGCGCTGACGTTTGGGTGTATATACGGTTTGTTTTCTCCCTTTTCTTTTTACCCTGGTATCACAAAATACACAGGTTCAAAACCCAAGCACACCTCCTTCTCCTCCACCACCTCTCCTCCACCCCTCCACCACCACCGCCGCCGTCACACTGCACCACCTCAGCCTGCCGTCGTCGCTCTCACTCCACCACCTCAGCCAGCCTCGGATTATTGTCAACAGAGGCTGACTTCCGCCACTCTCTCACTCCTTCACAAACCCTAACAAACAACCACTTGAGTAGCAACACGAAGCTCAAATCTCACCACAAGTTACACCTGTTTGTTTATCTCAGATCTGTTTGGTGAGTTTAATTTGTTTATTCTCGTTGTGTGTTTTGTTTTTTATTTGATTTTTCTCCAAGGCTTGATCTTTAAAAGTAATAAATCAATTTATTTTGTTAAGTTTTTCTTATGTGATCCCGCACTTATGGCGTGAGTTAACGTTAAGTCTTGTTAAGATGAAAAAAAGGGAATGATGGCAATTAGTTAAAGGACTAGTTTTGTAATTCACTCTACCAACTACTGTTAGCAAAACCTTCCGCCGCCGTCCCATGGCGATCTCCGCCGCCCCCAAACGGAAACCACCGAAGAGAAGATCGGAAAGTGTTATTCAAAAGATTTACAAGAACCCCAAAACCCCCTTTGCGTTTGCTCTGCTTCTTGCTGATGCTGTTCTTACTGCCCTCATCATCGCCTATGTTCCTTGTAAGTATTTTCGTCACAAATTCCTTAGATTTTAGCAATTACGTACGCTTTTGACACTTGGGTTTTGGTTGATTGTAGATACAAAGATTGATTGGGATGCTTACATGTCACAGGTCAGATTAGTTTTAGTTTTTTAGCTACATTATGATTTGGATAACTTTTATCTACAAAATCGTACTTAATTTAAACACTGCATTTATAGGCTGATCTTAAGCGATGCAAGTAGATTAATATTGGTGCTAAATTTGATTAAGTTTACCATTTTTTCTTATACAAGTTTCAATCTGCAATCTTATTCCAATGGTTGACTGGAAATAGGGGTCCTAGAAGGGTGCAAACGAGCCAAGTCGAGCCCGAGCTTGATTCAAGCTTTGTTTCTAAAGCTCGAGCTTGGCTAGCAGGTAGTTTTTCAAGCTTGAGCTTGGCTCGTTTATTTATTAATTATAAGTATTAAATTATATATAATTAAGTTATTTTTCATAATTTTTTAAATAGTAATTATTTTTATTTAAATATGTATCTGATATATTAATTAGAATTTATATAAACAGTGGGCTCGTTTAGGGTCGCGAGCTGGCTCGATCTCAATAAGTGAAGCTTGGGCTCCTTTATGAAACGAGCTTTTTTAGGCTCGGACTTGTTTAAGCTCGGCTCATTTCGAACTCTTTTTCAATCCGAGCTTGAGTAGCTTGTGAGTAGCTTGGCTCGTTTGCACCTCTGGTGCTAGTATTCATACCGGACTTGAAAACTCGAAATTTGAACCGAGTTTCAGTTTTGAGTTTTTGAATGGAGTTGAGTTCGATTCAAATATAAGATATCAAATTTGTGATTTTTGATTCGATTTGAATTTGAATTATGAATAATATTTTATTTTAATTTTTATATATGCATAATTACATGTACATCAAATTTGGGTTTTTAACTTCGTGTGTTGAATTGAATAAAGATGATGTTTTTTTTTTGGTTTCAAGTTTGTAGTAGTTTTGGAAAAATGAATTAAATAAAATTAATGTATTTTTTTTACTAAATTCAAATCGAATCAACTAGAATAGGAAGCAAATTTAAATAGTTCGAATCGTGATTCTAGGATCGAAATTTAATCCAGCTTCATATTTCAAAATTCGAATAATTCAATTCGATCAACTCAAGTAACTCGAAATTCGATTGCTAGACACCCCTAACTGTAAAAGATTATGTAATTTTTTTTTACTTAGAAATAGTTTGAGTGAGCAATCAGGTTGATGGATTTATCGAAGGAGAAAGGGATTACGGCAATCTTAAAGGGGATACAGGACCTTTGGTTTATCCGGCAGGGTTTCTTTATATATATTCCGCCATACAGTATGTTACGGGAGGCGAGGTCTATCCTGCCCAGGTGAATTCCACTTACATTTTGTACTAATTTGAAACAATTGCAGTAGCCTTTTACGATTGTTTGCCTACCCACGATTAAATGTTTATAGTAGATGATATTATAATAATAATCTTGTCCTGAAACATATGATATAAAGTTCCACTTTGCCATTTTGAATCATTTTAGGGTAGCATCATCATGTCAAGTAGTGAAAAGGTTCAATTTTTTTTGGTCTAATATTGAATTCAAGTGGATTTATATGTAGTTACTTGACATTCCGTTAAAATCCACTTGGATTCCACTTAACGTTTTGTAACTACGATGTATATTGTCCGGTTCATTTTTAACGGTTTGGAACTTGGAATCGGTTGTGTAAATCGAATATAGTGTTCGACATTTATTATATATATAATATTAATCATTTTAGGAATATAAAGTTATGTATATGTATATATTATATTATAATATTCATGAACAATCTTTATCGTGTACTCGTGTAGTAAAATTAAATACCAAATTATGCCTTTGAAAATAATTGTTTTTCTCTAAAACCGTTAAACTGCTACAATCGAACCATTAAACGGGGTTCGACCTATTCAACCAACCAACCCGGCCGGTTCGGTTTGTCTATTTCCAAAATCGTGTTTAGCGGTTCCGGGTTCGGTCCAATATTTCGTTTAAAACCAGCCGAACCGGACCATGAACACCCCTAGTATCAACAGTTTCATACTAGCTGATTGTATGTCTTGTTATTTCAGATTCTCTTTGGCTTTCTCTACATTGTGAATCTTGGAATAGTGCTATTCATCTATGTGAAGACTGATGTGGTACAAACAATTTCTGTTTATCGACAAATTGCGGATACATAAAAAACAATTTGGTGTGCATTTCAAATAGTTACTTTAGGATTTAAATTTTGTTACGTTTGCAGCTACCTTGGTGGGCCCTCACTTTGCTTTCTTTATCTAAACGGTTGCATTCGATCTTTGTTCTTCGCTTGTTCAACGACTGTTTTGCTATGACTCTTCTTCATGCTTCTTTGGTTCCACTTCTTTATCAGAAATGGCATCTTAGCTTAATTATTTTCAGGTTTTGGTGTTTATTAGCCTTTCGAGGATAATTTAAAGAGTAAACTGCCTAAATCGTCGTACCTGAGTTTTGGGCAGATTTGCCTGTTTCATCCAAAAAAGTTTTAATTTATTTTTTTCCAACTGGACCCTGAGGTTTGCAATTTATTACCATTTCCATCCAAATCGCTAACTTGTTTGTTTATTCTGTTAAGTTAGGGGTATATTTTTCTTTTAATCTATTTTTTTTTTGTTTTTTATTTTTTTTCATGATGTTTTTATATTTAAATAAATAACAATAAAACTAATTATATATTTGTTTTTTAGCTTTTAAATAAAAAGAGTAATTTTTTATATAAAACCCACCACCTAACACATCCACCACTATTTTTTTACTATTTTTTATTTTAATGTAAAAAGAGAATTAAAAATATTAAAAAAAGGTAAAATGTCCAAACTGCCCCTGAGTTAACGTTGATTTTAAACGGAGTTAGTGAATAGGATGGTACTGGCAACAAAACGCTAACCTGAAGGGTACAGTTGCAAAAAAAATCTTTTTTGGATGGATGTGACAAATCTGCCCAAACCTCAGGGACGATTTTGGCATTTTACTCTAATTTAAATGTTGTTTTTTTTGGAATTAACACGTCTTTAACTCGGTTTTCAGTGCAGCTGTTTCAGTGAAGATGAATGTGCTGCTTTATGCTCCACCTTTGCTCCTTCTCATGGTTAAGGTACACGAAACGATATATATAGAATTCTTGACATTGGTATGTGACTGTATGGATTTTGCATGCATTTTTTATTTACTCAAATGATAATTTATCTGTTTCAGTGTATCACTTTTAATACAGGCCATGGACTTCATCGGGGTGATATCAGCTTTAACAGGTGCAGCATTAGTGCAGGTGCTTATTATTTACTCATCTCTTCATGTCATATGTTTTTTTGTGTTTCATATTTGAATGCTTCATTTCATGTAGAAGGTGGCAAAATGAGTGGGTTCGGTAATGGGTCAAAACGTGTTTGGGTCAATACTGCTAGATTCACCTAAACACTTTTGTCCAATTTTTTTCTAAGTTTTTTTTTTTTTTTTTTTTTCGTTTTATGAATAATTAGTGTGTCAGGATTACAAAATCTATATTGTAACAGTATTAATCTGCTATATAGCATAAATTAATTTAGTAGGTGGTGTGCAACTATGTATTAAAATTACATTTGGTCGAAATATTGCCCATTTGACCTTTTTTTTCTTAATTTGACCTATTTAACTCTTAGAGATATAGTTTAATCCAAATCAAACCACTTTTAAAATAACGCACCAAAATTGCCAACTCTATTATTTCGTGATACGTTAAATTGTGTAACTATGGGATGACTTATGGAATTCTGCAGATTCTGTTGGGGTTACCGTTTTTGTGGTCATATCCAATTGAATATCTATCTAAGGCCTTCAATCTTGGGCGCGTGTTCATCCACTTCTGGTATCCTAATAAGCCCATAAATTTGCATAACTATGAAGCCCACACGGGATTTTGTTAGCTATAACTCATTATTCAAACGTATTATATGAAATTAGTTACTAAATTATATGATCGTTCCGTTTTGTCAGGTCTGTCAACTTCAAATTTGTCCCGGAACCAGTTTTTGTGTCAAAGGAGTTTGCTCTCATCTTACTGGTTGTTCATCTAGGTCTTCTTTTGATTTTTGTGCAATATAGATGGTGCAAGTAAGTATGAGATCCATATGCAACTAACGAGTCCCAAAAAATCATATGAACCCGCTTATATAGTTATATTACGATCGCCTTTTAAATTTATTAACTTTCAGGCATGAAGGAGGATTAGCTTCTTTCTTGCGTTCTAGATTTGTTCAAATGCGGCTCAACACAAGCATTACCAGTTCTTTCCCTCTTAAGAAAAGTCGCAACTCTAGCTCCGGAACAAAGATTCTTAAAAAAGAGCGTATGTATATTTTGACTTTTACCATGTTTTTTTGCTTGTGAAAGTTTGCTAACGATGATTGTTGGTTAATTATATAGATGTTGTTACAACCATGTTTACTGGCAATTTTGTTGGCATCGTGTGTGCTCGGTCTTTGCATTACCAGTTCTACTCCTGGTAAGTTTTTATTTATTTTTTGTTTGTTTTATATTAATGTGTAAATTGATAGCAACGTAGTACATTTAATTTTGTATATATAAGTTACACGGTTTCTTAAATTTTGTTTATATAAATATTACGTTTTTTTAAACGAGTCGATTTTGAGTTATGTTACATCTCTAACAGATTATAGGGATAAGCTAAAAGATTTAGTTTTTTAAACGAGTCGATTTAATGGGATAAGCTAAAAGATTTAATTTAATTAAAACTGAATTGAGTCAAATGGGTCAAGCTGGTCAAAAGGGCTGAAAGTCAACCGAAACATATTTTATATAGACACAAAAACCTCTTAAATTGTATTCAAAATGTCAATTTGTTTATGTAAGAATATAGTTTCTTTAATGGAAGTTAATTAATTACCACTATGTATATTTGTAAAATTCAAAAAATAGTAATACTAAAAAGTTGAATTTTTGGGTCGCCCCAACCTCACCCGACCCGTATTTGAATATATCCTTTTTACCTGTCTTTTTTTGCTACCTCTAGTATTCATTGAGCTAATTACAATGTTTAGAATCTTACAAAGAGTGTCCTATTTTATGCAGGTATTTCTATAGCTTACCATATCTTTTGTGGAGAACACCTTTTCCGACAGTTGTCAGGTATGCGAGCCAACTATCTAGGGCTGCAAACGAACTGACCTTTTTGTTCGTTAAGTATATAAATTTGTTCACGAACTGTTCATACACACCTACCGGACGATCTTTTATGTTCGTGTTCGTTCATAAAGGAATTGAACATGTTCATGTTCGTTTGTGTCCGTTCGTTAGTTTTAGATAAAGAACACAGACGAACGTATTTGCAAGTATTTAAATATAATATAAAATTAAAAATCCTACTGAATTATCGAACGTACACGAACGAACGTAAATGAACTCGTTACAGAACGTTCACGAGCATAAATGAACGAACATGGCCTTGTTCATGTTCACTCATTTAACTTAACAAACGAAATTTCTTGTTTGTGTTCGTTTGTTTATCAAACGAACGGACACAAACGAACTTGCCGACGAACGGTTCACGAATTGTTCGCTAAACGTTTGGTTCGTTTGCAGCTCTACAACCATCAAAGTTCCACCGGTTGTCTGGTTATACTCTCCTTTGGCCATCCCAAGCTGAGAAATTCTCAATTTTGATCTAAAATTGGACTTTTTTTTTTTAATATTATGGTTTTGCAGGCTGCTGTTGTTTGCAGGGGTGGAGTTCTGCTGGAATGTTTTCCCCTCCACTGTCTACTCATCCCTTGTGCTTCTATGTGTACACATAATCATCTTGTGGGGTCTGTGGCGGGCCCCACCTGAGTATCCATACGAAAATGACCGATCCCAAGCTGGAATGAAAGCCAGTTGATCATTAATCCTGCTTTGTTTGCTTTTTTGGGAGATATTTCCATTTTTGTTCTGATCTTTTTTATTTTAAATATTAACTTTTCATGACCTGTAACAGTTGGAAACTTGATTGCAAATCAACAAATATGTGATACAACTCTTCAAAATATAGATGAAATTGTCAATTTAGATGGTAGTGATACGAAATATACGACAATCATTTTCTGCTTATGTTTTCATGAGTGTTCATATTTGGTACCGATCAATCATTTTCTGCTTTATATCTGCCAATAACCTAAGTTGTTCCAAAGTGGTTGCACACCACGAGTCGCTTTTGAGAGCTGTCTTTGTACATATAATGAGATTTCGTTATCGCCGAGAGACGTTTTGAGGTCGACACGAAGTCACAGTTGGTACTGGTACCGAAGGTGGCTCCTATTGATGCTATGGTTCGACTTAGTCCTACCAAGCGGTATATTTGCATATGATGATTGCATGGAACGAACAAATAGTCGCATTGGTTTGATTGATAGTTGCATGTTGGTGTATGTTTGAAGGGATTTCAGGCCTGAATTGCACATGTTTGAAAGGATGTCTCTATGCCTTTTTAAATAACCCATCTACCTTCATTTTCGCAGTAATGAAACTCATGAACTTGTTAAATCTGTCTCTTCTATAAGATAGAGGTACAATCACTTTGTGGCTATAGAAACAGTGTCATTGTATCTAGAAATCCTTACAGCAGTCGCCAATTCAACCGGGTTATAACCTCTATGTGAAAGAGTTGATCAACGCTTTACATACTGAAGAAACACCACTTGTTCTAATCTGCAGATGACAGAACCCGAGAGGTAGTTTCGACAAGAGGGTTAATCGTTAATCCCTTCTAGATCACTGTACCAATGGAGTCTTGAGAGCTAATCTACAAAACAATAACACCGTGAGCTCGTTACAAGAAGGAGAGGTGGGGGGGGGGGGTTTCTTCTCGTAACCACCATTCGGCGTGAGAATAAATATCGTTTTAAAAAGAGTAAAGCAAGTGTGTGTTAAGAGTGAGAGTGAGAGAATTCGGATCCTTAAACCTTTGGAGGATAAGGGTTTGGAGAAGATTGTGGGCTGATGGGTCTTGAGTCAGACGTCGCTTTCGAGAAATATCCACTTGGTCCCCTCTGACACCACAAGTAGTGTGTGCAGAGGTGGAGGCGGCATGGCGCAATGTGATTGGCTACACGTCATCGTCCAAGTATAATTGTTGTCGCGTCTGTCATCAACCTTCAGTTGGGATCATGGAGCAATGAGTGACGAGGGTTGATTGGTTCCACGTAACTGTCCTTTCGTCCTTGTTGTTCCTTGCACGGTTCGCCCATCGTGGGGATTGTATTTGCAGGGTTAGCTGCAACTTGATTGGTTGTATGCTTCTGCCAACTGTACCAACAGTTCCTTACGTGAGTTGTACGCACAGGCGAGGGTTTATGTCCATGCAGGGAACTCTGAGTTAGCTGAGTGTTTGTTGTATGAGTGTGGGTATGGTCATATATGCGCATGGCCATGCGTGCTATTTGGGAACATACCCCTTCACACACAACAAGGAAAAACACGTGTGGAAACCAATTTTTTTTTAAACTTTTAGGGACGACTTATCGTCCCTATAGGTCTTTTTAACATATAGGAACGACATGTGGTATCCACATCTTTTGTTCATATAGGCCCCTCCCTACAGGTTATTAAGATGGTCCGTATTGGTGTTGTCCCCATAGATCAACTTTTAGAGACAAAAAGTCGTCCCTATAGAGTTAAAATAAAAAAAAAAACTTGTTTAAACTTTTAGATACAAAAAGTTGTCCCTATAGAGTTAAAATAAAAAAAATGGTTTAAACTTTTAGAGGCCAAAAGTCATCCCGATAAAGTTAAAATAAAAAAAATAATTTTTTTTTAAACTTTTAGAGACCAAAAGTCGTCCCTATAGAGTTAAAATAAAAAAAAGTTGGTTTAAACTTTTAGAGACCAAAAGTCGTCCCTATAAAGTTAAAATAAAAAATTGGTTTAAATGTATAGGGACGATATCTGATTCCACCAAGTTCAAAATCATTTTTTTCTATTTTTTTCTATAAGGACAATATGTCGTCCCTACATATTATTATTTTTAATGCGTTTTTTTTTTTACAATTATTAACCTGCTTTTTTAAGCTGAAATTAAACATGAAATTTCAAAACTACATATTATACTAAAGATTCAAAATACAAAATATTCGTCATAGTTATCAAGTCCAAGCTTCAAAATAAACATTAGTTATCAAGTACAAACTTCAAATTAAAAGTTTAATGCAAATATCTAATTCTAATCATCCTCTTCATCATCTTCGTCAACTTGACGCATTTTTCGTTTCAATTCATTAAGTCGGCATTGAAATTGTGCTTCCATTTGTTGCATTTGAAACGCATGTTGTTGTTGTTGTTGTTGTTGTAGTAGTTCCATTATTGCTTGGTTTGAGAATGGTTGCACTTGCACTTGTTGTTGTCGCATTTCTTGTATTTCTTGTCGCATTTGTTGCATTTCTTCCAATTGTTGTCGTGGCAGGGGGTATGAGCTCGATATTTCATGGGTGACATTTTTAACAACACGACCAACACCGCGTACGTGCCCATACCTATGACCCAAGGCACTTTTGAGCACCTCGAGTTCATCAACTGGTGAAGTATCATCAACATCTCTCGACGCTCTAGCTAACTCGTCTTGAATTTTACCCTACACTAAAAGATACATCAGATTTTTTTACTAAATTCGACAGCATAACTGCATTAAAATCGATAAAACTAACCTGTTCCATCATTAATAATAAAGAATAACAACTCATTTGGTAGAGAAGTTAAGGGGCATCGGCGATTCTGGAGTTTATTTAGCCAATATATGATGTTTTGGATTAAGGGAGGCATGAATCCTATGGCAGAATTAACACTAGGGTTGTTCTATTATATGTGTCATATTACATAAATGGAGGATATTATATACTGCATATAATACACATACACAATATATATTGCATACACACAGTTTATATTACATATATGCAATATATACCACACATGTCTGATATGGAGTTTTTTAGTTTCTGATTTGGGGACGCCGACCGTTCCGACCCGAACCCATTTCGACCGAAACCCGTTTTGACCCGAACCAAAACAACCCTTTTTTAACTGACCAGTTTTGACCCGCAACCTCACCCGACCCAACCCCTTTGCCGGGTCTAGTTAAGTTTCCAGCAAAGTATAAAACAGAAAGAACGTTGCTGCTGGGATTTTAACCCAGAAAGAACGTTACTAGGAAACAAATAAATGTTTTTTACTCACCCAATCT
The DNA here is from genome assembly GCF_002127325.2 of Helianthus annuus. Lineage (NCBI taxonomy): Eukaryota > Viridiplantae > Streptophyta > Magnoliopsida > Asterales > Asteraceae > Helianthus > Helianthus annuus. The sequence continues at coordinate 117,571,532 of NC_035443.2, forward strand.
GCTGCACAAATATCGTTTGCCCATCCCCGCCCTTCCTTGTAATGTGTCTTCTCAAAAACAGCAATATAGTTTGGGCTTCCTGTTTTTTGCTCCTTGTAAACAACAAGTATACTATTATTCAGATTCAATAGGTATGTTAATACGCGTTTAAAACTAACAGTTTTTCTTACCTCTATGTATCGCCTTTGAGCATAAGATTGACTACCATGATAAGTACTAGGGTATCTTTGCTTTTTTCTGTTTTCTGTATTTGCATTGCTTCGTCTTATATAGTCAGGATCCGTGAACAATATATCAATAAGGTCAACCCACTTTCGCGAATCATAATTCTTTGGTGGGCAACTCTTTGCTCTATCAACATCCTTATCACCTCCAACTGCCCGAAAATGAACATGCAGTTTATTCTTTCGACTGCTGTAGCGACTCATCTTCTTCTTAGCTTCATAGTGTGAGGCTGGAATCTTATTTTCTTTTGGCAATGCCAATGCAACTCTTAAAAACTCTAAAAGTTGGTCAAATGAACTATCTGTCCATTTATTGATGACTTTCATATGCATTAATTTTGCTAGGCCGCTTAGGGAAGACATCCAACTACAACCGGGGTATAACTCGGTATAGAGAACAATTCATCAAATTCTGGGTCTAAACCAATTCCATCATTTGTTGCTGGAGTACTTGTTCCTTCAGTAGGTGTAGCTCCTGGGGTATGAGTAGGTTGTTCCGCCATAATATCATCAATTAAGTCAAACATCTCATTGCTTGTTGTGAGAGTATGTGTTCGGTGAGAAAAAAGGGCTGCTATCTCCTCAGCCTGTGGATGTTCCTCACCATGATAATGCCATGTTCGGTATGATGACAGAAACCCACTCTCGTGTATGTGGTTTCCTATTGTTTTCAAATCATGTCGTATCCCATTGCAACATCGTCTACATGGGCAAAACGCTTTGCCTTGATCGTTGACATGGTTCTTGGCAATCTCTATAAAGTTGCGAATACCATTTAAGAAATCCGGAGAATTCCGGTTTCCCAATTTAATCCAACTCTTATCAATTGTCATAACTGTTTCAATATTAAGAATTATATATGTGTGTGTGTGTGTATAAACATAAATACACTTCGACAGAAATGTACATACAATAAACGCTTCTGAACGCTGCACTTTTTTGACATTTTTTGTTGAAAAATCTGCATTTTTTTGGGTTTTTTTTTGCTGAAAAAAACCTGCAGTTTTTAGGCCTTTTTTTTGCTGAAAGAACCTGCACTTTTTTGACATTTTTAATGATAAAAACCTTCTTTTTTTTGCTGGAAAAACCTGCAGATTTTTGGCCTTTTTTGCCATTTTACGCTCAAAAAACCTTATAAGCAACGTACACGTTGTTAACTGACAACATCAAACAGGTTATAAGCATAAACTTGACCCGACAATTACCCTACCCGATGACCGAAATTCTTTGAAACAAAGAACCGAAAAAACACACCTGATAGAGAAGTCAGATATCACCTCCTTCAACTACCTAGAAGCATATATCCAAGAGGCAACAACAACACATGCCAGCACAACTGCCAGAAAAATATAATTTCTTTTTATAAATACATACATACATACAAATTATATATAAACTTAAGAATCAAGAAAGAAGTCTCTGGACATTGTTTTTTGGGGACGAAGAGAAGGTACAATGGTTCGATTACTGGCTCAATGCTAGCTCTAACCACAAGGTAAGTGGCGGTTCTGTAAGTCTGTAACACTATCTTGGGTGCATTAGTGGTTTAGAACTTGAGCCCGGTGGGTTCGAGCCACATGCTATTACTATTTTAATGTTGAACGGGTTGTGTTGGCCCTTTTGGAGGAGTTTGGATGGGCTGAAGACCTGAGCCCATATTGCCAGTGACCACTTGAGACTACTGGGCTCGGGCCTGTGATTCTTTTGTGGATAGGGGTGAGCAAATGTCGGTTCGGTTTTTACACGTAAACGTAACCGGTAACCGAGGTTCGGTTTTAGGGAAATCATAACCGAAACCGATCGGTTAAAAAACTTTTACACGAATTCCACATGAGGACCCACTGACTAAAACCGGACAAAAGCCATCTATTCTTATATGTATACCCCACCCACATTTTCTGTATCTATCACGCCCATTTTCGGCAGGATTCAAGTGAAAAAGGTGTTTTGATCCAGACTTATCAGTTACATGGATTGACAAATATTATACAACAATTTACAAGTTATAACTCTCGATAATTTAATATGAACGTTGTAAACCACTAACTAGCATTATTCTATTTGGTACTTGCCAATAAAGGAATTTGGATAGTCAATAGTGTATCCCTTCTTCATAGAGAAGAGATCATTAATTTGGTGAAATGGTGGTATTGGTAAATTCGATTTAACGAAATTACTAAAAATAAGAATAAAATAGTCATGAAACTTAACATTTCCATCCAAGCCAAGAATGACCACTGTGTTCTTTTGATGACCAAATGCAGCAGCAATATACTCAACCAAGCGAAACTGAGCCAATGACCATACAGAGGTAAAATACTTGGGAATAACTCCTGAAAGAAAATTTTATGCCATTCACCAAACCAATAAATAAGTCATCCTAAACTTCCTATAAAAACATATACAATTGTGAACTGTCTACCTTTAATGAGAGCACGAGGGGAACTAGAAGGAGAACCTATAATGAGAGCACGCGGGGAGTTAGAAGGAGAACCAGGGGTATTGTGGTCCGGATTATCAACGGTGGTGGTTGATTTAGGGCAAAATTCTGGGAGGTGCTCACTGTGATAGTGAGAGTGGAAGAAATGAAATTGGGGGCAAATGGTGTTTGGTGTGCGGTATAATTGTTTGTGGCAAAATTTTTAAATTCTATCGGGACAACATTATCATTTCATGTCTTGTTTGATATGGGGTAATGAAATGGACGAAGGAATGGAATGAACGAGGTAATGGAATGGACGATGGAATGCAATGGACCATTACCATTCCATGTCTTGTTTGATTACCATGTGTGAATGAAATGAATTATTATTGTGTATTGTTCGGTAGACAAAAAAAAAAAAAAAAAAAACGGAGTAATAAAATAAGTGGTGGTGGTGGTGGTCAGTGGTAGTAATTGTGGGTGGTTATAGGTGGCGGTGGTGGGTGTCGGTGGTGGCGATGGGTGGTGGTGGTGGCGGCGAGTGGCGGTGCGACGGTGACGACGAGTGGTGGTGGCAGCAAGGTGGCTGTTGGTGGTGTGTGGCAGCAGAGGTGGCAGTGGGTGGCGGCGACGACGGCGGTTGGTGGTGACGGTGGTGGTGGCGTTGACGATGGTGGTGGGCGGTGGTGGCGAGTGGCGTTGGCGGTTGGTCACGATTGTGGGTGATAACGGTGACGAGTGGGTGTCGGCGGCGCCGGTGGCTGTCGGGTGAGGTGGTGGCGGGTGGCGGCGATGGCCTCGGTGGTGGGTGGTGGTGGTGGTGGTGGGTTTTGGCGAAGGTGGTGGGTTGTGGTGTTGTTGATGAATGGTGCAAGAGGGGATGGAATGGAAAAAAAACATGGGGGGTGGAATGAATGATTTTGAGCAAGGTTGGAGAACTCGCTAGTCGCTAGTCGGCCGGTGAAGTGAGGACTAGCGACTACTCGGGATTACTCGGGATTAATCAGGATTAATCGGATCGGGTTTTTTATATGTAATTTTCAGTTTTATGTATAAATATATACATTTTTATAGGTAAATATTTTAAGTAGCTAGGTTTTAAATCTTACTCAACTCATTTATTTAAGTATACATGATTAATTGTTGGAATTCAAATGATTTGGTTGGAAACTGACCGGAATTTAGAGGTTTTGGCCGGAATATACAGGTTTTTTGCTGGAATCGTCGACTTTTGGCTTGCCTAGTCGGACCTAGTCGTGCCTAGTCGGACCTAGTCGGTTAATAGACCGATTTAAGAAAAATTACTCAGTAAGTAACTGGACGACTAGCGATTAATCGCCGACTAATCGTCGCCTAGTCGCGATTTTTACAACACTGATTTTGAGGGAATGAAATGTCTTTTGGAATGGGTGATTCCATTCCATTGACTAACCAAACATCCTTTTCTTCATTCCCTCGTAATCATCCATTCCATTCCACCTCTCATTCCCTCGTACCAAACACGTACTACCTTAGTCTCTGGTTAAGAATTCTACAAGGACATATCGTCCCTATAGGTTAAATTATTTATTTTTTATATTTTTTTTACAATCTATAGTTAAGAATATATTATTTAAAGTTATGTATATTTTTCTTAAAGAATATATTGTTTTTTTCTTTAAAGAAGACTAACCAACATATTATAATGATGTATAAAACCGATAAAAACTAAACCGAATCGATATGGTGGGTTTTATGCTTACGTTGAATTTTTATTCAAAGATATTAGAAGTAGGGTTGTTCATGAGCCGAGCCGAGCCGAGCCAGGGTAAGCTCGGGCTCGGCTCGATTATAAACCAAGCTGGCTCGGCTCGGCTCGGATTTGAAACGGAGCTGAAATACAATATTAGTTCATTAGCAAGGTAATTAAGATTAAAATATGCCATGGATATCAAATTACAAGCCTAAACACATATAAATAATAACAAGTTTTTTGTAATATATTATAATATATATAAAAATAAATGTATATATATATATAAAAAATTTGAACGAAGTCGAGCTGAGCTACCAAACGAGCCAAATCGGGCCAATTCGACTCGTTACGAGCTGAGTCGAGCTGTCTCACTTTCTAACCGAGCCGAGCTGGCTCGGCTCACTTTCAAACCGAGCCATATCGAGCGAGCTTTTTCCGAGCTAAATCCGAGCGAGCTTTTTCCGAGCTGCGAGCTTTTTGGACAGGCCTAATTAGAATGATGTATAAAACCGATAAAAACTGAACCGAATCAATATAGTGGGTTTTTACGTTGAATTTTTATTCAAAGAATACTAGTCCATATATTATGTTTTGATTAAGAAGATTTATAAACCCTATAAAAACTAAATCAAATTTATGTATTGTGTTTTATGTTTATGTCGAAATTAAGTTATTAACCAATTAACCCAAATTTTCAGATTCGGTTATGAAAAACCCAAAACCAAACCGAACCGCTTCGTGCTCACCCATATCATAGTACACACATACATACACAATTCCATATACAAACACAAACACACATAGATACGTACATACATACATACACGTATACACATACATACGCACACTAACACAATAACACATACATACACATATACTAACACTTAGACACATACTAAACAAACACATATAGATACGTACGGGTATACATGCATACATATCCACATCCACATATACTAACACATGCACACATATATGCATACTAACACAATAACACGTACATACACATATGCTAACACGTACACACATACGTACACTAACACATACACACTCTACATAATTACATACACATACACACTCTACATAATTACATACACATACACACTAACATATACACTAATACATACACATACACGTCCATTGACACTTACACATCCACATACACGCACGTAAAATGCACATGCATGCTCATGGCCCTGAAGATGGTGTAACATTGAATCCTTATTAATTCTAATGGAATAATTGCCTGCCTCATTTGCTTTATTAACTGCATAAGGTAGAAGTTTCATACGATACATACCTTTAAGAGAATTGGCAGACGACAACGGTGGCCACAAATTGTGGTGGCTAACAGAGGAATCAGGCAAGCACACTTGACTCATGGTGGTTTGTAGCTTTCCAGTTACAAGTTCCTTATTCGAGTAGATCATTAACTTCCTAGGTCAGTTTTGACGATTCAAGTTAGTGTGATAATTGTTGCTCCATTTACTTGTCATATATGGGGTTTCCGGTGACTATGTGTGGCATTCGGTTAAAGCCCTCATGACGTGGTTGAGAAGGTTATGGATCCAAAACCGGTATGAGCATTTGGTCATCCACTAGTTTTGGTTTCCCAGTTGTGGTAAAAAGGATTGAGATTGTGATCGTCTTTGGTGGTAGGTTTGTCTTTTACGATAAACAAAATGATGGTCAAATGGGCCAACAACTTAAAGGCAGTCATTGACGGTCAAACCAAGCAATTGAGCGGATGTTGACTCTATTATCATTTGAGGGGATCCGAAAATTAATCAACGAAATAAGCGTTTTAAAAAAAAGGCAAATTGGAAATAAATAATCCCAACTCACTGTTATTGGCCAATAATAATCCCAACTCATTTAATCACCAATAATAATCCGAACTATTCACTTTTGTTTGTAAAAATACTCCCACATTAAAAAAAACACTAACTAGGTTAAAATATTGCTGATGTGGCTTAACATGTGTGGATTGACGTGGCTGGTTAACATCTTACCTGTGTATAAAATGATTATCAGCCTCATTTGCACACACAATCGCACTCTCCTTCAAAACCCTAATTCTACAAATTGGGCAAATTCAGTCGATTGTGTGTGCAAATGAGGCTGATAATCATTTTATACGCAGGTAAGATGTTAACCAGCCACGTCAGTCCACACATGTTAAGCCACATTAGCAATATTTTAACCTAGTTAGTGTTTTTTTTAACGTGGGAGTATTTTACAAACAAAAGTGAATAGTTCGGATTATTATTGGTGATTAAATGAGTTGGGATTATTATTGGCCAATAACAGTGAGTTGGGATTATTTATTTCCAATTTGCCAAAAAAAAAAGAAATACACATACACATACACATATACACCCACATACCCACAAATATACATATACAACTGAAAACGTTTTATTATTATTATTATTATTATTGTTATTGTTATTATTATTTATCAATGAAGAATAGAACAAACAAATTAAAATTAATATTTAGTATATAACCTAATTATTATAAATGAAAAACCAAATAATATATTTATTATAATTACAAAATTAAATTTATTAATAATAATAGTTCTCAAAAAGGATAAAGTAAAATAAAATAACTTACATAAACTTTATCTATAGGGACGATTTATGGTCCCTCTAAGTTGTGAAGTGGTAAGAAAATTTAAAAAAAAATGTCGGAGATTTTGCCGCTAAAAAAATTGAATAGTCAAAATTATTCGAAACCATTTATCATCCCTATAGCTTGAGTCTTTTTTTTATTTTTTTTATTTTTCGTCATTACTAAATAAAATTTAAAAAATAATAATAATCAAAGCTATAGAAACGACTTATAGTCTCTACAAGTTGAAACATTTTTTTTAGGTTTTTTATGATATTAGAAATAAAAAAATAAACAAAAACAATTTTTCTTTGAGCTATAAGGACGACTTTTGGTCCCTATAGAAAAAACTTAAATGAAATGGAGGAAAACTTTATATAAACGAAAAGTCCTCCCAATTGCTTGTTGTACAGGGACGACTACTGTCCTTCCTATAGATTTTGTCTCTACAAGTGTTTTTTCTTTTTTTTTTTTAACTTTTTTTTTTTATTTTCGTCATTATTAAATGAAAATTTTTAAAAAATATTCAAAGTTATAGAGCTTGTGGTCTCTACAAGTTAAAACATTTATTTGTTTTTTTTATAATATTAGAATTAAAAAAAACAAAAAACAATTTAACTTCGAGCTATAGGGACGACTTTTGGTCCCTATAGAAAAAACTTATTTCAAATACTGAAAACCATATATGAACCAAAAGTCCTCCCCATAGTGTGTTCTATAGGGACCACTTTTGTCCTCCCTAAAAATTTTGTCCCTAAAAGTGTTTTTTCTTGTACATACGTTGCTTCATTGACTGGGAGGCAGTTTGCCAAACGAAAGGGACACGATTACTTTAAGGCATAGTGTACTCATCTTGAAGTAAAACAAACCTTTTTTCATACCCAAAATATAGCAGTAGTACCACGACACACAACATAGCAAGCCTTCAAGCATGTGAAATACAATAATTCTTTCTGATAAAGAGCTTTATGGGTTTGGAAGCTTTTCTATGTTGTCTAAGTTATTTTCTATGATCTATGATATGATTCAAACATAATCTATGTAGTGTTTTTAACAACTTCCTCTCGACTATATTTGACTACTAAAAGGAAGAGGTGACACCTGATGTATAAATGATTCAAGTGTAAGTTAATGAAACCACCTTACGTCCATTCCTCGACCTTCAACTTAGAGTTTGCCTACACTAAAGATTTCTTTATATGTTAAGGATTGGTGCTACAATGTCTCACTAAGAAAAGGTAGTGACCACATCTTCTCGTCTCACTAAGTTTGGTAGGGATCAATACCGCCTCACGAATCTTGGTAGCGATCACCATTCTTTCTTCTCACTAGTGTTGCTAATGATCACCACCTTTTTCTTATCAGATTACATACACTTAAGCCCATACAAAGAAGTGTTCACAAGTGTTACATTGATTGGTGATGACGTAGGTACCCAAACCCCACTCAACAAAAAAACCGAGAAGCTAAGAAGCTACACGCAATAGCCTCTTAGCTCACTAGCTTAGTAGCATCTAACATCTTGCTACATACAGTGACCTAAATCATAAAGGTCAAACACTATGAACTAGATATCACTTCTCAGAATAGTTATCTAGGAACTCTCACGCCTCCCTTGGTAGAGGCAAACTTCGTACTTACACCAAAGAGGCAAAGTCCATCCGCACATGCAATGCAAAGCAAAGCAAAGAGATAAGTAATTGATGTGTGAAAAGTGTGTATATTAATTTAAAACAAGTTTCAAAAAAAGAATCAGCAGACTAAACCACACATAAACGGCAAATGTACCAATCGTAATGTAGTGTAGATGGCAAGACCGTATATCAATCCGTGGACACTATGGGCAAACTCTCAATAATAAAGCTCTATCGTATACTAGCCAATTTTGATTTGTGTTTTTGGGATTTTTTTCTAATTCTATTACAGCAAATAAACAAGATAATAGAGCAAGCAAGCAAGATGGTGAACTGACTAAAAGCAGACAATGATGAGAAAGAACTACCAAGGTTTTGAATCCCTATGACCAACCTATGGCCTCTAGTCCTGACCAATGGCTAAAGCTCCGAATCTACCCAGAAAACCTCCCGCTAAGGATGATCAACCAAAATAGAAGATGGAACAGATTGATGAAGTGCCAAATTGGAAACGACTCGACCTATTGATACCGAATCCCACGACTGTCAGATTTATAGTAACTATGGTGCTAAAATCCTCCGGTCATGAAGCTAAACTTGCAAAATAACTGAAATCCTGGATTATCTCTAATCTCAAGCTCTAGACCGAAAACCTAACAAATTAACAACCTAGAATGACCTAAATAGTTCTAGACCGGACTAACAAGATCACCTAAATTAAGACAAGTACACATATTCATAAACAATTATAAAGCAAGAATACGTAAATCATCGCAATTCGACCATATAATCGAAACTAAACATTCAAAGTATCAAATCATAGTTCATCTAAGCTAGGTAGCATGAAAAGTTTAGCTAATCGTAATCAAAGCAACAAAAACTAATTCAAATTCCAAATCAAACATTGTACATATGAGTTTTAGACGCGTAAACTCCTTCAACCCTTTCTAATTTCGTTCCTGATTTGAAGTGGTTTATTCATCTACTACTAGTTCGAGCGTGACCACACGTTTAACACCAGTTCAAAGTACGAAAGGCGCCCGAGTGTTCCTCTCCTAAGTATAGAAGCACATATCCCTTTGGCTACAAACAATTCACACTAAACTTTAGATCATTCTCAAAACTATCCTTATTACTGGCACTTACGTACAACATTAGATAGAATTAAAGAGCAACCATTTATTTAAGTTAGTTCTACCGTGTACCACAGGTCTAAGGATACAATTGTCACACCCCAACCGATGGCGGAATCATCGAGGCGTGGCACTAGGCGAATCAGATTGCTCAAGAGAATCCATACTAAAAGCGACAGTATTTATTACATTTGTATCCCATACTAACAAACGATACAATCACATAAGTTATCACAGATTTCTTGTCCTCTCGAACAATACAAATCCGACAACCTAGATTTTAGGTGAGTTTCTAGACTTCCTAGCTTGATTTGATGTAGACTGCGACTAAACCTGCAACATATGTTAAAACAACGTCAATACAAAAGTATTGGCGAGTATACAAGTTTTAATAGAATAGCGTAAATGAATAAAAAGTGCTGCGAATTACCAAATACATAAACAAGATACCTCAACACATTTATTAGACAGATACTACCAGCTAAGTCTCTTGAGCTGCGATTGCGATTGCTATTCATCCTAACTAGACCCTGTCGGGTACTATAGTACTATACTAGTTAAGGCGGGACCTCGCGAGTAAAAGTCCTAACACATATGTAACTAGCATCACGTGAAAACATGCATAACAGTTATTCGCAAGTGATAAACAGTTTGATTGAATAATTCGTTTTGATAATTTCGATTTGATAGGAACGTATGTTACACCCAAAATGCGATAAAAAGGGTTCGAGTATACTCACAGTTCGTGTTCACAAAGTAAACACAATCTTGGATTGAAGGGAGCGCGTATGAGATTAGCCTGATCACAGAATGATAGCGTAAGCGTTGAACGGTGGCGAGTGAACCAAGTGTCGAATGGTAATCCGATCGGATGGCAATCCGATCGGATGTTCAACCGATCGGATGTCAATCCGTTGGGATGGATGTGTTTGTGTATGATGGCTTTGAAGTTTTCGTTGTAGCATTTGGAAAACAAAGAAGTATCTCTACCTTTCAGGTCGTCGATCGAACGGTCATTCGATTGGATAGCGATCCGATTGGCAGGACACTTAGTGAGAACAAGTTCATAGTAGGATTGTCACTCGATCGGATAGCAATCCGTTAGAAACTGATGTTCTTTGGAAATTATGAAAATGTTTAAGTGTCGAAGTTCCAAACGTCAGCTGATTGGATGGTCGTTCGATCGGATGGCAATCCGTTCGAACGATAATCCGTTCGACATTCAGAGCCTTGCAAGTTTGAAGAAAAAGTTTAAGTGTGGAACCAAGTGCAATCCAATCGGATAGCAGTTCGATCGGATGGCTATCCGATTGGACGACAATCCGTCGCAATGAAACTGATTGTCTTGAACTTGATTATTTTCGAAAGTTTGCGGTTTGAACGAGATGGTGTGACAACATATTAGACAATGGAACTCCACCAAGGCTAAGTCATCAGATCGGATGGGAATCACCCCGTTCGATCAGTTAACTGTCCTTGACGGTTGTTCATGTTCAACCCGTTAACCAGTCATCTCGTCGATAGAAATCAGTTCTTAACCGACACTTCACTATAGAATGAGTAGAAGGTCTGAACGAGCTCCGATTCTATCGATTTTGAGTAAAAAGTTAAGAAAGCTTGAGAGAAACTTGAAATACTTAGATTCGGCTTAGATCTAGGTGCGATTAGTGTTTTCATACAGTGGAATCCATTAGATCTGAACTGTTCTTGATGAGGTGAGGTCACGCTTCATTGTTCCTAAGAACTCCATGATGACATCACCTTAGAACGCCCCAAATCAGAGGATTTTACGATGAAAAGGTGAGATTTGTTGTTGGAAAAGATGATGGAGTGTGCGTAGATCATAGAAGTACAAGATTTGTTGGTGCAGTTGTCTGTCGACTTCATCTTGGTTCGAGTCTTACATTGCTAATGACACGAAGTTCGAGAAATCAAGACAAATGGTTAATTTCGCACGAAGACACCAATTCCGCATGAAGTGTTACAGATTAATTCTGTACGGAATTAACATGTAATTTCGTTTGTGTCCTGTAATATCGTTTGTAGTATATTTCCACACGAGTATGTAATTCCGTGTGAGTATGTTTCATGCGGAATTAGTCCGCCTATATATAGTTGTTATTCTGTGTCATTCCATACGAAATTACTGGTGTGTTTTCCAACAACGAAGCTCTATCGAAGTGTCTTCAGTTCTGTAATCGTTTCAGAATCAATACAAAGACAGTTATTAGTGTAAATCTAGCTGAATTCAACTCATTATGTCTGTTTCCGCCTTTCATTCTGAGTAGAACGCCTCTGATCGACTCATCTCGGGTCCGACAACGATCCTACAAGTGGTATCAGAGCACAGGAGGAGGAGTTCTGCGGATTTCAGCCTGATTTCATCTCAGTTTCTTACTTCTACATCTTCTTTTATCAATTGAACAAGTTTGAACAACTAAAATGATCTGAATTTCACATATAACATGCAAAACAGTGTTTTAACAAAGCCTTGAGAGAATTGGACCATAATTCAATCTAAAATTTACAAAATCTGTAATTTCGCATGAAATTCTGTGCGAAAATGATGACATCATCCTAATATCGTTTGAAAGTGTACTTTAATTCCGCACGGAATTAATAAATTTAGATAATTTCGTTTGAAAAGATTACTAATTCCGCACGGAATTAGTAATTTTGCTCCAAAGGTCTTAATTCCATTTGAACTGATATCTAATTTCGCACGAAATTAGGTATTTTCGTTTGAAGTGTATAATTTCGCTTGAACCTTTAATTCCGTTTGAAAGTTGTGTTCAGGTAATTTCGCTTGAAAGCAGTAATTTCGTTTGAAAATGTCTGACGAAGAATTTTACAACGCGTTTGCTTCATCCCCGACTACTCCGGCTGTTATTGCTCAAAGCATGAACATGGAAAATGAAACCGGAACTTTGCAAAAGCCCCCGAAGCTTATGGGAATCGAGGAGTATATGGATAGAAAGATCGATTCGAAAACTGGGTACAAGCTAATCACTTGAGGTCTTGGGAATGCATTGAGAAGAAGTATGTTAGACCGTGTACAGATTTGGGTGTTACAAAAGCAATTTCTGAATTGAATGACGAAGAGAGAGACATGTATAAAGCAGAAAAGATGATGATCAGTCTTCTATAGCAAGCTATAAAAGAAGACATTTTTATTCCGCTTTAACATAATAACACTGCGCGTTCAATCTGGGATGCTTTGAAGGTTAAATTTGAGGGTAATGAGAAAATGATTAAGAGCAAGAAAGCATTGCTAAAGAAAGAATTCGATTTGTTTTCAAGCTTGGCAGGAGAAACATCAAAGAAGCTGATTGAAAGATATTGCCACTTAGTTCGATCTATGTCTTTGTTAGGAATAGAGAAAACTCAAGATGAGTGGGTCGACAAGTTAGCTGATGCTTTACCTCAGAAAGAGTGGTGTACATTTTGATGATTTTGAAGAACACTGGGGAATATGATGGATTGACTATTTCACAGTTCATTGAAAAGATTGAAAGTCAAGATCTTGAACAGCAAAAGATTGCAAGGATGAATAATCCGAGTAATCAACAAGATGTGAGAATGTATTATAAAGGTAGTGTTCAAGAGGTTGAAATGAGTCCAAAAATTCAAACTGCTTTTAGTGCAGGAAATTCATCTGATCCAGTCAATCAAAGTCCAAACAGCAGTAGTGGAATTTCTTCATATCCAAGTGTGAATCCAAAGAGTTCAACTACAAGCTTTCAGCATCAAAGTTCAAAAACTCGAAATGGTTGTGTGATACAGTGCAACATTGCATTGAATCTCCCGAATGGTCAAAGTATTTCTGAAGAAGTTGCAAAAGATCACATGACACTTGTTGGGATTGAACCCTACCAAAGGAACAGATAATAAAAGCCAAAAATGGATCACAGCAGTAGATTCAAAATAAGCAGATGTTTGGTTACAAGTCTCTCCCCTTGAAAGTGGTTTCAACATCTGCCGACCTCCTATCTGCTGATCATGCAAACTGCTGACCTACAACTGCTGATCAAGACAAAGTCTGATAGAAAAACTAAAGCTCTGCTGCTTAATCTACTGCCTTGGTTCAAGAACTACTGATCATAACAAGTACTGCTAGGTTCACAGTAGTGGAAGGAAGCAGCAGCAGTTTGAGTCTGTTTTATGTATTGAAATGTAATATCAGTAGTTAGCATTGCAGTGTTTGTATAGATAAGAGGTTAGAGTTTGTTAGGAGGTTAGATGTCACTTTCATGGTGACGTCAGCTTTGATGCTCAGTGGTTTGCAAGTGCCTATAAATAGAACAGTACTCTGTACTGTTCTGTTCAGCTCATTCACCATCTTCTTTCTGCACGAACAAACATTGAGCTCAGGCCGAGGGGGAGTTTGCATATCATACACACATTGTAATCAGAGTTTAAAAATAAATTTAATCATTTGATTCAGTGTTTGAAAATGTATGATTGATAGCATTTCTTCTGTTTGATTGTGAAAAGTTTGGTTCCATTAAAATCCGCTGCACTACTCTTTCATTTGTTCATCTAAATTCAAACACAAATCACTGGATGTTGGAGGTCTGTCGTTTTCGGTCCTCATGTTCCTATGGTGCCAAGCGTAGAGGACGCCAAAAAATCCGTTCCTAAACCAACTGAAAATTACACTGAGTTGGATTTTCAGAAGTTTGAACTGGATGCCAAAGCGTTTAGCATCATAGCCTCTGCACTCCCCAACGAAATCTATGCTGGACTGTTACATTGTAACAATGCAAAAGAATTGTGGGATGCATTGAAGGAACAGTTCGGAGGAACTGAGGAGGTTATCGAAAACAATAGAAAAATTCTGAATCAGCAGTATGAAACGTTTTGTCACATCAAAGGGGAATCACTAACCCAACAATTTGAACGTTTCAGTTGTCTCATCAGTGAACTAAGGCTTGTTAAGGTTACATTTCCAAATGCAACCCAAAATAGCAGGTTCCTTAGATCATTGCCAGAAAAATGGGACACAATTGCTTTTGTCACCAGGAATTCAGCTGAATTTAAAGATCTTACCCTGACCCAACTCCATGGTAGACTCCTGACCTATGAAAGGGAGTTGAACCAAAAAAGGAGGTTGCAAGAGTCTGGTAAAGTTGCTGATGACTATTCATTCGGCAGTACAGCTCTGTTTGGTCAGGAAGAATCTGGCAGTAGTAGTAAGGATCAGAGTTATGATCATTTTATTGACATAACAGCTGGGGGTAACTTTGTCAACTCTGATTCTCACTCTACAAATTATGCTTTCACACCAAATACTGAAAACCAGGTGTCAGATAATTTGTGTTTTGAGCTGAATGATTTGCAACATTTTGATCCCACTGACTTAGAGGAGATGGACATCTTGCATCAGTTGGCCTTGCTTAGTGTAAGAATAAGCAAGTTCTACAAAAGAACAGGGAGAAAATTTCCAGGGCTTCATGGAAATTTAAGGGTGGGATTGGATAAATCGAAAATCAAGTGTTACAAGTGTAGTAGGCTAGGTCACTTTGCTAGAGAATGTAGGAGTCAAACTACTGGTCCCATAATAACTCACCCTAGCACAAATCCTAGACCACAACAACAAAACACTGTGCACTATACCCAATATGCCCCTGCAGCACATGTTAACACTGCTCATTATGCTGCAACCCCTGTGCTGTTTACACTGCTCATTATGCTGCAACCCCTGTTCCGGTGCATTATGTTCAAACCACTGTTCCACAAATTCAGTACATTCAAGCCCCTGTTCCTCAGGCACAAGTGCAACCTGCTGCACCTCATACAGCTGCTCCAACTGTGACACAACCAGATCAGCAAAGCTTTTTCACACAAGGCTTTGTTGATTGGAGCAGCATGCCTGATGAACTTGGTGATGAAAATTTTGCTCTATATGCTTCTAATGATGCTTTTAATGATGAATACTGTTTGATGGCATTAGAGTCAATACCAGAAGGGGATGAAGCTGAGGGTGAACAGCTAAGTGCTGAAACAGTGGATGATGTTGCTGAAGCAGTGGTTACTGCTGTTGCTGGTGAACTACTGCTGGAAGAAAATTCAGAAACCCTGATTGAACCACTGACCGAACCCTGGTCCAAAGAAGACAAAGAAAAAGAAGAGTTGAAGAAAGCTGGTGATGAAAAAGAGAGAGCTGATAAAGAAGATAATCATCAATGTGATTGTGCCATGATGGCTGCTGCTAAGGTATCACCTCAAGTTCTTGAAAAACTGTGTTCAGACAATTGTGTTATTGCATTTGCTAACATTAAAGAGGTGAATGAAAACCTTAGAGATAAAATCTTGTCTGATGAGGTCAAATTTGAAAAGTCATTGAAAGAACTTAGAAACAAATTGGTTGAAAAAGATAAAGAGATCAGCAGTTTGAAAGAAGAACAAAGCATAACCAAAACTCAACTCCAAACTATGGTAGAAAAATACCAAGTTTGCAAAAAGGAGTTAGAGTCCATCCAAATCACCTGTGAAAGATGGGTGGAGTCTTGCAAAGGGTATGAGGTTATGCTTGAGAAACAGCTTAAAAGCAATGTCAAGTTTGGTATAGGTCATAGAAAATATGATGATATTGCAAGCACTGCTGCAATGCAAGCTGTTTCTTCTGAAATCATACCAACCAACAAAAATGGCCAAGAGGTTAAAATAACCGACAAACTTGGTAACAAAATTACTCTGGAAAGATTTGTGGGATCCTCAACTTTTGAGGAAATTGAGAAATACCAATTTAAACCCACATGGTCTGATGAGTGTGATACCCTTGAAAATTTGAAACCAATGGATTTCACAACCACTGATGGTGTAAAAGCTCCAAAAGCAAGAGTCATTCCTATCAAAGATATCCCAACAAAGGTTCAAAACTCTGTTGCAAAGGAATCTGAGAAAAGGAAGAAAAGAGAAAAGATCAAAAACTTGTTTTGTGAATTCTGTGAAAAGAAGAATCATCTAACAAAAGATTGTTTTCATCTAAAAGCATATGATATAAACAAAACAAGCATCATTTTACCTGCTGCAAGCTGCACCATCTGTGGTAAAGATAACCACAAAACTAAGGAGTGTGTGTATCTCAAAAACTTTGATGAAAAGAAGAAAAAGTACACCGCAAAAACATCCTTAAGTTCATCAGCATCATCTGTTAAGTTCACCAAGAAACAACCACTGTTCGTCCCTGTCCAAACTGCTGTCACAAAACAGTTGAACCAAACATCTGTTCAAAGGGATGTACAGGTGACAGATGCACCCCCTGCCAATCAATTCAGAAAAGGCAAGGAAAAAGCATCATATCAAAGGATTCCACATGTTTATGAGGCTTACAAAAAGCCCTCTAAACCAAAAGTGAACAGACATCCTTTTGGGTACCAACAGATGATGGGTCAAGACCCCCAACAGTGGTTAGAGAGAAACATTCCCAAAAATGTCCAAACCCCTGAGCTAACCACTGTCCATGCATCTGCCTCCATCCCAGACACTATTGAGACCCCATCCAAAGCCCTGTTGGCTTTGGAAACCTTTTTGAACTAATCCATTTACTTCTTGTGCAGGGAGCTTCTGCATGCTTAGATAGTCTTTGGTCTGTAGATAGTGGAGGCTCCAGGCATATGACAGGATGTAAAGCCCTTCTTCAAGATTTCAAAATTCATGGAGGGGGTGATATATCCTTTGGTAATAATAGTAAGGGAAAAGTTCTAGGGTCTGGTACTGTAAAGTCTGGAAATGTAAAATTTGAAAATGTCAATCTTATTGATAATCTGAAATTCAACCTCCTGAGTGTATCTCAAATGAGTGATAAAGGGTTTGGATCATTCTTCACAAAGGATTGTTGTAGGATTGTCGGACCAGAAATGGTTAGTAAGATTGAAGCAATAATCAAGAAAGGCTCAACAAAACTTGTTGCTCAAAGAAGTGGCAATGTTTATGTTGTTGACATGTCAAGAGAGTGTCCCAGAGCTGATGCCTGTCTATTCTCAGCTGCCTCTAACAAAGAGACAGAGCTATGGCACAAAAGACTGGGACACACAAATCTCAAAACAATCAATGAAATTTCAAAAAATGGCTTAGTAAGAGGCTTACCACAAAAAATGTTTTCATGTCCTGAACACTGTGTTTCCTGTTTAAAAGCAAAACATCACAAGAGCTCTTTTAAGTCCATTGAAGAGTCCAAAACAACCCAGTGTTTGCAAATGCTGCACATGGATTTGTTTGGCCCACTGCAAGTCATGAGTCTCAAAAAGAAAAGATACTGTTTGGTTATTGTTGATGACTTCTCTAGGTTTACATGGACCTTCTTTTTACACTCCAAAGATAAGACTGCAGGTATTTTTCAAGACTTTGTGATACAGGTTGAAAAGCAATTTGACCTTCCAGTAAAAGTTTTCAGGAGTGACAATGACACAGAATTCAAAAATAAGGAGTTGGATGCCTTCTGTATGAAGAAAGGGATTGTAAGGTAGTACAACATTCCTAGAACACCAGAGCAAAATGGGGTTGTTGAAAGAAAGAACATAACATTAATTGAGGCTGCCAGAACCATGCTTGCAGATTCAGGTTTGCCATTAACTTTTTGGGCAGAGGCAGTAAACACTGCTTGCTATGTCCAAAACTGAGTTTTGATCAACCCCAGGCACAAAAAGACTGCTTATGAAATTCTGTATAAAATAAAGCCATTAATCTCATATTTCAAAGTTTTTGGTTGTCCATGTTTCATTTTGAACTTAAAAGATTCTATCTCAAAGTTTGCAGCCAAAATCGATATGGGATATCACTTGGGATACTCATCCACTGCTAAGGCCTACAAAGTGTTTAATACACGGACCAAAGCAGTGGAAGAGACCTTGAATGTAAAGTTCAATGAACTTTCATCATTGAAAATCCCTGCAAATCCTGCAGAATTGTTTGATCTTGAAAAATTCACCTTTGAAAATACTGCTGTCAAGACTAACACTGCAGGTCCATCAGAGGATTCATCACCAGACTATGGATATGAAATCATCATTCCTCAAAAGTCTGCTTCAAAAGGGGGAGCATCAGTTTTTCAAAACAGTTGTCAAAGCTCAACCACTGCTACCTCAACAGTTGTTGACCAAAGTAGCCCCTTAACCACTGCTTCCATCTCATCTAACACTGCTGACAAAAGTCCTCAAATAGTGGATCAAAGTCAGCAGGTGTTCACACCTTTACCTCCAATGCCTCCACCTTTTGAAGCCACTGCTGGGTCATCAAAGTCACCAGCAGTGGTTAGCTCAGATGATACACATCTGCAGCCTTCACCACAAAATGCCATCATTCCCTACCAAGGAGAGCTAATCTTCTTGAAATCTCATCCACCAGATCAAATCATTGGCAACATCAATGAAGGGGTGCTCACAAGAAAGCAGTCCCAAAACATTTGTCTTTTTGCTGGCTTTCTATCACTTCATTAGCCAGTCAAGTACCAAGAGGCACTGAAAGACAACAGCTGGGTAGAGGCCATGCAAGAAGAGCTCCAACAGTTCAGAAGACAACAAGTATGGGAGCTTGTACCACTGCTAGAGAATGTAAGTCCTATTGGCACAAAGTGAGTCTTCAAAAACAAAACTGATGAAAGGGGCATTGTTGTCAAGAATAAAGCCAGGCTTGTGGTTCAAGGCTACAAACAAGAAGAGGGAATTGATTATGATGAAACATTTGCTCCTGTTGCAAGACTTGAAGCAATCAGACTCTTTCTGGCCTTTGATGTCAACCACAATATCAAGGTGTACCAAATGGATATAAAATGTGCATTCCTCTATGGTAAGATTCAAGAAGAGGTATATGTCTGTCAACCTCCAGGTTTTGAGTATCCATTTTATCCAGATCATGGCTACAAGCTAAACAAAGCTTTGTATGGCTTGAAACAAGCACCCAGAGCCTGGTATGAAACTCTTTCCACCTTTTTACTTTCCATTGGTTTCACCAGAGGCAGGATTGATAAAACACTGTTTTTAAAATGGAAAGGAAAGGATTTGATGATTGTCCATATTTATGTGGATGACATTATTTTTGGAAGCACATGTAATAAAATGTGTGAAGAGTTCAGGCAACTCATGACAGCTGAATTTGAAATGAGTGCAATGGGTGAACTCCAGTGCTTTCTTGGTCTCCAAGTAAGGCAACTGCAAAATGGCACTTTCATCCATCAAGGCAAATATGCAAAAGAACTTTTAAAGAAATTTGATATGGATGATTGTAAGCCATGTAGTACACCCATTGCAACCAATAAATTGGTCATGTCTGAAGAAAAGGATGATTTGGTTGATCAGACCTTATATAGAAGCATGATTGGGTCTTTATTGTACCTAACTGCATCTAGACCAGATATCATGTTTGCAACATGTGTCTGTGCAAGATCCCAATCATCCCCTAGAAAGTCAAACCTTATTGCTGTAAAAAGGATATTCAGATACCTCAAAGGTGCTCCCACACTAGGTATCTGGTATCCACCTGATGGTAAAATTGAGCTTTCAGGTTTCTCAGATAGTGATTTTGCTGGATGTGATAAAACAAGGAAGTCCACTTCAGGAGGGTGCCAATTCCTAGGCAATTGCTTAGTGTCTTGGCAAAGCAAAAAGCAAGCAGCTGTTTCCACATCCACTGCTGAGGCAGAATACATAGCTGCTGCAAGCTGTACAGCCCAACTGCTCTGGCTTCAAAATCAGTTACTAGATTTTGGTATCACTGCCTTGAAGACACCACTCATGTTGGACAGCCAGGCAGCAGAAAATATCATCAAAAATCCAGTTTCCCATTCAACCACCAAACATATCGACATCAGACATCACTTTGTGAGGGATTGCTATGAAAAAGGTTTGATTTCTCTGCATCATGTTCCAACTAAGGATCAGCTGGCAGATGTGCTAACCAAAGCATTAGACACATCTACCTTTGAAAGCTTGATCTCTAGGATTGGTATGCTGAACATGGAATAACATGCAAAATCCTGTTTTTCCATAAATAAAAGCATTAAAATGTTTTCAGAAAATCAAAAATCCATCCTTAAAAATAGCTAAAAATGAATTTTTCATTAAAATCCTAAAAGTCTGCCATAACCACTGATGGTTTCAAAAGTCAGTGCTGCTACAAAAGTCTGTCCACTGCTGAAAGTCATCCCCTGCTCTCATTTTCTTTGGTTAACCACTGATGGTCAAAATCAGTGATGCATCCACTGCTGAGCTATCTACTGATGGTAAAAAGCATCCACTGTCCTCCATTTTCATTAGAACTGCTGTCTTCACCAGTTGTTTTCACAACTTGTACTGTTTAAAAGTACTGTCCTTCACTTCACCAGGGGATGACATGCGGGCAGTACTTAGGGGTCAGACCTTTTGTAACTGCTGCCACGTCAGCATTCACTCTTCCTCTATAAAATCCCCTTTTCAACACCCAAACAGGGTTTCACTATCGAATTGAATTCTCAAAAATTCTCTTCTCAAAGCAGTTTCCATCACATTTCGTCAAATCTCTCCACAATCTCATCTTCGATCCTCATCTTCAAAATGACAAAATCGAAATCATCCGCAAAAGCTTCAAAAGGGGCCTCTCAAAAGGCTACCTCCACCGACATCCCACACAAACCATCTCACAATCTACTGGGTCTTCTCACAAAACCCGGCAACATCGATACATTTGATTCCATCCTCGATATGCTCAACGCCTCAAAGTACAAAACTTTGTTAACCGCTGATGCACCAATTTACCTGCAAACTCAGAGAGAGTTTTGGAAAAATTGCATCCTTGAAAAACAAGGAAAAGATGTCATAGCCATTAACTCTACTCTGCAGAAGAAAGCAGTCCGAATAACACCGCAATCCATATCTGAAGTCTTTCAACTCGATGATCTGCAAGGTAAAGATTCTTTCCCTAAAAACGAGTTAAAAACTGACTTCATTGAGAGAGGGTATGCAGACACAATGAAGAGGGACACCTTACAAAAAGGTTTCTTCCCTTCTGCAACCAGATTTTTATTTCATACCCTTCTCATGTGTGTTTCAAACAAAACCACCTCCTTTAATGAAATACCAATGAAAATTCAAAACTTGGGGTATGCTATTTTACAAGGAGAAAATCTTAACTATTCCAAGGCAATTTTCAATGATTTGGTTAAAAATGTTGAAACAAAATCATTCTTACTGTTTCCACGATTCTTAAGTTATTATTTTGAGAAAAAGTTCAGTAAGGATGATATTGCAGTAATAAACCAAGGTGAATCTTTTCAAATAAACAGCTTAACTGCTGAAACATTTTCAAGAATGTTAGCACCTTGTAAAACACAAGCAGAGGTGCCTGAGCAGACTTTAGCAGCTACCACTGCTCCTCAGGTATCTGCTGCTGAGCCCACTGCTCAAGGTGATGAAGGCAGCCAAACAACTACCTTGAAACCCACACCTAAAATCACCAAAAAGCCACAGAAAAAGAAAAATAAAAAACCCCCCCAAACCCATCAACAAGGCAACTCTGGAGGATGAGATACCAGAGCAACTGCCTGTGATTGCACAAAAATCACAATAAACCACTGCTGCTACTTCCTCACAGCAGTTGGTAGAAATATCTCAACCAATACCTGAAACTCCTTCTGTCTCTTCACAAAAAGAACAGGTTGTACAAATAGGGTCACCACATCATGAGGCTCTGGAAGCACTCGTTTCCATCCTCCACAGCCCAATACCCGGGGCAATTCCGCTTTCTAAACCTACCTTCACATCCCCGATTCCACCAAACACCAAACTACTGTTGGATGCAATTGATTTGAACCTAGCACAAACCAGTCCTTATCAATCACCCGTTCATGAGAAAATACCTCAACAAGAGACTGGGCTTGATGTATCAATCTTTGCTAACCCACCAACACAACCTGAGGAGCTTACACTCCTTGAGTTACAAGTAACTCTTGGTGGTATTCCAAGTGAAGCAGCCACTACAAGTGTTGAACCTGCAGGTTTACACTTGGACAGTGGTTACATCAATAAGACTTCCTTGGAGGCAATTCCTTCTATAACACCTCTGTTATCTGCTAGTGAGTTTGTACTAACCACTGGTAACATTAAAAGATTATCAAGTGTTGAAGGAAGAAGACCCCAGTACCAAGAAAAAGGGGCATCAGTTGTTGATGTTTGGAGTACACTCCCTACCTCCACTTCTGATAAAACCACTGCTAGTGGGAAATCAGATGATCCCATTAAATTGGGTGATGGTTTAAAGTACCAAGAATTGATGGAACGTGTTGAAAAATTGGATACATCTGTTGCAGAAATTAAAGACATGCTTGTAACATCCCTTTTTTTTTAAAAAAAAAAGAAGAATTTTGTTATCTTGTTAATATATATATATATATATATATATATATATGTGTATATAATTGTGGGGTAAATAGAATTATTAGTAAACACACATACTCATGATAACTTATATAAACATAAATATTAGAACACTTAGAAAATAAAAGTTTAATATACTTGAAGGGTCAAATATGACAAACTAGTCTCTATGTTTAGTAAAAAGGATGTGAGTCAAATTGTTGCTGGAAATTAGAAGAAAAAACTTCCAGAGTAAAGTGTGTGTGTGTGTACTGTATGCGACACCAAGAAGGGAGAAGGAGAGTTGATTTTTATCTCTAAAAAATTATGGAAATCTTGATGAAAAAGACATTAGTAGCAATGCCCACTTGATTGTTAAATCTCCAGGTACTAATTTGTAAGTTCACAATTTTGATTTAGGGCTTGTAATTCATGAATGTGGATGCATGTGTGTGTAAGTTAGTAATCTTGATTTAATGCTTTTAATTCTTGTATGTTAAGTGTGTGATTGATATTAAATTCAAAGATTTATTGCCACTTGATTAAAATCATCCTCAAGTCCTAAACTGTTACTTCATATATGTCGATGCATGTGGGAGTAAGGTATTAAATTCAAAGAGACATTCATGTTAGAGTTAAATATGAAACTTACAGAAACTAATTATATTAAAGGAAAAGAAATTCATTACTTGAGTATTAATTAACAAAGAATGAAATTAATAGATTAAGATTCTTTTGTTAAATTTGGGGGATTTTTATAATACACCAGATTGTTGTGTTAATCACGAAAATATTAGCTTAAAACAATACCATGTTGGTAAATTAAATCAAGTTTGGTGTAAAAGAACTAATTAGAGATGAGTATGTTTATATTTTTAGAGGATGCTAAGATACAACTGAATGCTTAATTCCATGACACATGTGTGCAAAGAATGATGATTGTAAATAAATTGGTTTATAAACAGGAACACAAGTGATTAAGATTGAAGATAAGAAAGGGGCACCGCTATCATCGTCTTTAATTGACAAAGGTATGTACTTTCACCAGAATGATTAAACTGACTTATGTCATGATTCCAATTTATTTATATGCATTATCGTATTATTCAATTAAAAGTGTGTTTTGATCTTTAAGATCATATATAGTGTGTTTGGGTAATTTTAACCCGCTTCAAGTGTGTTTTGATCTTTAAGATCATTTATAGTGTGTTTGGGTAATTTTAACCCGCTTCAAGTGTGTTTTGATCTTTAAGATCATTTATAGTGTGTTTGGGTAATTTTGACCCGCTTCAAGTGTGTTTTGATCTTTATGATCGTATATAGTGTGTTTGGGTAATTTTCTTTGACCCGCTTCAAGTGTGTATGATCGTATATAGTGTGTTTGGGAAATTTTGACCCGCTTCAAGTGTGTTTTGATCTTTATGATCGTATATAGTGTGCTTGGGTAATTTTGACCCGTTTAAAGTGTGGTGTGATCTGTAAGATCATATATAGTGTGTTGGGTAATTTGACTTGTTTAAAGTGTGTGTTAACCATAAAAAGTGTGATGTGATTTTTAAATCATTTCATGTCTTGGGAATGCGTTGAAACAACTAAGTTGTTCATTTTTTTGTAGCGATAAAAAAAGAGCTATATATATATATTGAATGATAATGTCTTGATCATTTACAATATTACTAATCATGTACAACATTGATTATGTATAGGTAACGCTCACATGTAATAGCTTTGGAATGAAGATCTCAGAATTGAAAGAATGGATCCAAGTTTTTGTAAAATCATAAATTTCATGTTATTTTGGTACTCATGGTCTTTATAATTAGGAAATCAATGTTTTTATACTTTTGTAAAGGTTCAATCTACCTTCTACATTTGATGAAAACGTGTTGTAATATTTTAAGATTTGTGAACCTTTTTAAATATATATATATAAATGACTATCCTTTAGGGACTTACTTCCGCATTATTAAAATTATATTTCTTTTTGAATCATGGGTGTTTCAATGCTGCAACAGTTGTTAACAATTCAAAAGGTACCATCCACTGCTGTTCCATCTCAAACACCTGCTCCACCACCAGCAGATGTTACAAATGAGCTCTGGAACCTCTTTCAACCTTTTCTCCATCAACAATTTCAGTTGGCCGAGCAACAACATGAAAAACATGTTCAAAATCTCAAAAAGGCAATGGAGTCTAGGTTCAGGGATACAAACGATGACATCAAGGCTCTTAAGGCCCATTTGAAGAATACTTGAAAGTCAAGGCCAAGCAAGCAGAGGATATCTCAATAAAAAACAAACAAGGGAAATCTGATAGAGAGTATCAACAAAACTATCAGTTTCTACTTACACAGGTCAGAGCTTTGGAACAGTTTGCAAAAAATGTATGTAAGCAAATCTCAGAGAAGGCAGATGAGTCCTTGAGGAAAGACTACATTGAAAACATCATGACCTACAAGACATACAAGGGGGAGAAACACATGTTCAGAAACTGGACCATTCCTGAGCTTGAAAAGGAAGTAGCCAGGATTCATGAAATGATCAAGAATAAGGTCGAGCAGACTCCCCCAGAAAAATTCAAAAAGGTTGAAGCTGATAAGGCTTTAGAGCTGAAGAGAATGAAAGAGGAACTGATAATTGCTGAATATGGGTCAAAGAACTCTGTGTCTAAGTGGGGAGAAGCGAGGGTCAGGGCCACCTACAAAAGGTTGGAAGAGCTAAGGAAGAAAGATCCAACAGCTACACAAAAGCCTGATTACTCCAAAGAAGAGGTTTCGAAAGGATCATCAAAGCCACATCCCAAAAGAACCACTGCTCCTGCTGGTACTGCCATCTACAAAAGAAGGAGACAAAGCCAGTTAGGTTCTGAAACAGTTCAAGAGATTCTTACTGGAAATGCCATTGTGAAAAAGGGCCTTTTGTTAATGTTGAAAGAAGAATCTGAATTGGAAAAATCTGCAAACACTACTCAGCCAGTTATGAATAGGCCAGCCTCACCAAACTCCTCAACAAATAAAAATCTCCCAAGAAACCCATCTCGCCTAAAAATACAAGAGTGGAAAACTGATAAACAGAACCACGTATTGACTATGGTCAGGGCAGATGGCGAAGTGAAGAAATTTACAAGGGAACAAGCTCTTGGCCTGAGACTTGAAGATTTGCAGGATCTCCTTGATCTTCCACTTAGCAGGGATGAAGATGATACAGATGCCTTAACCTTTGAACTACAATTCAAAGGGCAAATAAGGGAACTGTTGTTGAGGCAATAAAAATCTACAATAATGGAGAGTTTTGGCATTATCTGTTCCAGGGGTAGATTGTTGGGATTGAACCCTACCAAAGGAACAGATAATAAAAGCCAAAACTGGATCACAACAGTAGATTCAAAATAAGCAGATGTTTGGTTGCAAGTCTCTCCCCTTGAAAGTGGTTTCAACATCTGCTGACCTCCTATCTGCTGATCATGCAAACTGCTGACCTACAACTGCTGATCAAGACAAAGTCTGATAGAAGAACTAAAGCTCTGTTGCTCAATCTACTGCCTTGGTTCAAGCACTGCTGATCATAACAAGTACTGCTAGGTTCACAGCAGTGGAAGGAAGCAGCAGCAGTTTGAGTCTGTTTTATGTATTGAAATGTAATATCAGTAGTTAGCATAGCAGTGTTTGTATAGATCAGAGGCTAGAGTTTGTTAGGAGGTTAGATGTCACTTTCATGGTGACGTCAGCTTTGATGCTCAGTGGTTTGCAAGTGCCTATAAATAGAACAGTACTCTGTACTGTTCTGTTCAGCTCATTCACCATCTTCTTTCTGCACGAACAAACACTGAGCTCAGGCTGAGGGGGAGTTTGCATATCATACACACATTGTAATCAGAGTTTAAAAATAAATTTAATCATTTGATTCAGTGTTTGAAAATGTATGATTGATAGCATTTCTTCTGTTTGATTGTGAAAAGTTTGGTTCCATTAAAATCCGCTGCACTACTCTTTCATTTGTTCATCTAAATTCAAACACAAATCACAATCAATCCAAACTCAGATCCTAACAACACTACTTGCTATAGTTTTGGAGACCTATGAGGGATTGGTCGCTGGAAGGATCGGAAATCCTATGCTGACAAAAGAGGATTACGATCAGATCAATGCTGAAGAGATGGAGCTCATGGACATTAAATGGTGCTTGGCTAGTGTCTTGAGGAGAGCAGAAAAATTCAAAATGATTACAGGAAGAAATGATTTTCTGGATGCACATGTTTCTACTTTGGGTTTTGATAAATCTAAAGTTACTTGTTTTCGTTGCAGGGAGAAAGGTCATTTCAAGAGAGAATGCAAAAATCAAGAAGCTAGTGGAGCGAAGAATCCGTTTGGTAAAGATGATTACTATCGGAAAGCAATATATCAGCAAGTTGCTCATCAACCACAACAACAACAACAAAAAGAGCCACAAACTGTTCATGCTAGAATGATCGAAGATGCAAATAAGAAAGCTTATTATGGTATCATTGATCAAGATGATGAAAAAGTGGCAGAAGGTTTCAGCTGGGACAAATATATTCCACCAGATTCAAAAGTTGTTGCTCTCATTGCAAAAGCCATTGAAGAACCTGATTTATTTACAGAATGGATGAAAGTGTAATGCTTCACTCATTTACGATAAATAATAAAGAAAAAGGCCATTCCATTTCGACAAAAGACCCACACCCAAGTTCCATAGCTATTGGTTTCAGAAAGAACAACAGTTTTTGATTAAACACCATCTGATTCTGGTTCTTCAGATGACAATACTGTAGGATCGTTTGTAGACCCGAACAAGTCGTTCAGAGGAGTTTTAATCAGTTACAGGTGCGGAAAACAAGTAACTGATGAAGAAACAACTAACAATTCACTTAAATCACTGATTTGATTGATATTACAACTTGTACCTTCAAGAATCAAACCGACAGCACCTCGGTATGATTTTCTGATTCCCCACCAAATGACAATGTCACAAGCCTATTTATAGTATTTCTGATTCTCCACGAAATGACTATTTTCTAATTCCCCACGAAAGTGTAATTTTCTAATTCCCCACGAAATGACATATCCATTTCATGGGAAATCAACATTTCGTGGGAAATCACCATTTCGTGGGAAATCAACTCTAAAACTCTATTTTCCCGTACAATGTGCCCTGATCTAACATATCTAGTACTAGACTCGATACAAGACGAAGTTGACAGATGTATGCACCAACAGACTCCCCCTCAGATGTTGACGAGTCTTCAGTGTCGAGTCTTTTCATCTTCAGTCTTTATCAGTCTTTGGGCTTTTCTTTCCAATCAATATCAACAGACTCCCCCTAACAATGTGCTGGCATTCCTTAAGTTCATCAGCATCATCTGCTTCAGGATCGTAGTCTGGCAAATTACAGATTCAAGCAACACAACCTGGATTACCTGTAAATTCTCTACCCAAATCATAAGTTTTACAATTTAGAATAAAAATGTATGCACTAAAACAAACTCTCCCTCAAACCAAACAGAAACTTTATCAATGACAATATTGATGAACCACTTGAAGATTTGATTAAAAACATATTTGTTTAAGAACAAACTTTCCTTCACAGAATTTGTCATCATGTCTAGCACTTAGAATTTTGAAAATCAGCTTCCCAACACCAGTTGTCGAAAATCTTTTTGAGTTTTCAAAAGTTTATGCTAAAACACACTAAAAATCTTTTTGGATTTTATAATAAAGGAAATGTAATGCAGTAAAGAAATATTTACAGACACTATTTTTGTGAGTTTGTGTAAGAGGATCATATCAGTTTTTGAGACAATTCACCAACACTGTTAAGCTTCATTTCATTTTAAGTTCTAAACAATTCACCTAGATTGTCAGTATACCGGTCCACTTTAAATTTTCACACAAATTTCAACTGGTCCGAGATACGAAATTAATGTTTTAAGCACTTAAACTTATTCGCGTGTCCCACTACTTGAATATACTCCCGTATCCAGATCCCAGTATTCTGTCTTACAGGTGAGTATACCTAGATGATACCTGTAAGGGGTTAGATGCGAAACCATGAGAGCTTAGGTCAGAACTTCCGTTCAGCAGAGAGATGACGACTCGACTTTAGGTGAGTCCCCTTTAGAGGATCTTTTTTACAACAGCAATGACTATCAATTTTATTGTTTCAACAAGTTGCTGAGGGCGGCGCTGTATTTCAAGCATTTGCGAAAAGTATTATACGGGGACTAGGTCAGTATTTCCATACAGCAGAAGTCCCGGGATAATAACCCAGATATCATTGAGCATAAAGACCTAGTATCTCAGAAAGAGGGACCTTTCAAACAAGATTTCGGGGGTTACCCATATATCCAAGGAGTTGTTACCCACGAATTAAGCAAGTTTGAATTTTAGGTTTATATCTCGTCACAATCTACTAAATGTGCAAAAACCTACTGGCATATCCGCAGTGAGATTGTTTATCACATTTTAACTTTCCAATTCCTTAGCATGTTGTGACAGTCCACTGATGTACTATCATTTCCTCTTTTATACAACAAAAATCATTTTTGAATTTTATCATGTTTTTGGCTTTTTTTTTTCAAATTTTTAATGTTTTTGGATTTTCTGAAATCTGAAATTTCTTACTCCCCCTAAAATGCAAACACATTAAAGAAAAATTGAAAACAAACTATACAGAAAATTGACAACTGATATCAAATCGCCTCAATTCGCCATCCACTTGGCATAGACAATCAGAACTCCCCCTTTCAACAAACTATTTTCTCATTATGATTTCAAAACACTTAAGTTTGTTTTAATCAAAATGATTTTTCTGGAAAATAAGTTTGTTTGTAGGTTTGATAGAAAACCACTTGTAGGGATTGGTTCATCATCTTATCCATTCAATCATTCGTATCAGGATTACATCAAGTTTAAACTAATGACCTTGAGTTAATCCTTTTATCAGAATCAATTTCTTACCACTTGTAAGTATTTCCAAAACATTTAACCACATGTAAGAATAAACATCTACACAAATACATGTTACCAATCAAGATGCCGATTCCTGCTTCACGCTTACCTACCTGGAAGCTCCGGCAAGTCCACAATCTGTAAAATTTTAACAAACTTTAAGATTCATTTACATAATCAGTTTTTAAGAAAGATGCCGATTCCTGATCCACGATTACAAACTTGGGCTCTCCGGTAAGTCAGGTGTTTACCCAAAGAAAATGTCCACCCAAGCCTGACCAGCCTTGGGTGAAATTAATTCATCAGCAGTTGGGGCGTAAGTTGCTTTCTTTTTAGCATAAAAGTCTTTTACCCCTTTAACTTTCCTATCGATCATCTTTCCAAAAATTTTCTTTACATTTCCATTAAAAGCCTTCTCAACATCAAAATCATCCTTTTTAGGAAAAAAATGATTCGAGATCTCAACTTTCCCAATTTTTCGTTTAAAATTCTCAGTCCTCAATGATGGAAAGTTCACCTCATCCATTGGAGGAACTGAGTTTTCACTCTTTTTAACATCAACTTGTGGCTCCTCTGATTTTGTGGAATCAGATTCATCGCCAGATTTTACTTCAGATTTCTTAACAACCCATTTTTGGTTGTCAAGTTTCACACTTCGCCTGTAAAATCTTTTCGAACATTCACCAACTTCATATGTAGAGTTTTTAAACACTTCAAACTTCTCAGTTGGTGGTTCGGTTTTATCAACAACAACTTCTTTCAATTTTCCAAAAACTCCCTGTTTTGTGTTGGTTGTTTTAGGACAGTTTCATGCAATGTGACCAACTTCATTGCATCTAAAACAGGTTCTGGTTTCTTTTCTCTGAACTTCATTCTTCTTTTTCTCAGCAAGAAATTCTTGATTTGATTGTCTCCAGAATGAGCTCTTCTTTTCCTCTTCAGCAGTTGGACCTGAAACAAATTTTGTATTTGTTTTAGAAAAATTTTCATTTTTATAATTTTCAGGTGGAATAAAACCTAAACCTTTCTTTTTGAAATTACGGTTATGGTTTGGTTTCTTTTGAAAACCACAACCAGAACTGTAACTCTTTTTCTTGTTTAACCGTTGTTGAACTCTTGAAGTGTATCTTTTAGGTTTTTCAATAAGATTTAAATATTTTATTTCATAAATATTAATTTCTGTCATTTTGAAAACCTTTTTAATCATTTCAAATCGAACACTTCTTATTGGAAACTCTTTATCAAAATATAATTTGTCAGAATCATTCAAAGTATATGCAACTTCAAATGTTTCGTCCTTCAAATTAGATTTTGACAACAAAAATTCTTTACTATAAACCCGTTTTCCCGACGTTTTTGAACTCCTGATAGATGAACTCGAACTTCCGACTGACAAACACGAACTTTCGGACTTGGACTTAGACTCTGACTCCTCATCCTTATCCAACACCTGATCGACTATTCTTTTTATTAATTCGGACTCATGATCTGTGTCGGACGCTGTGAACGTGACATCAATGTTGTCTGGCAATACATCTGTTAACTCGGACTCTAACTTAAGATTAACTGCCTTTTTGACTTGTTCCTCATTTGGTTTTCTAGGCGAATACCCTTCCCAAATGGAGGCGGACACCTATTATAACAGACACTCTGTTTCTTACCAGTATCCGTTTTCTTCTTTGACTTCTTGTCTTTATCTTCATCTTTAAACGCCTCGAAACATGCAACAGTAGGATAAATTCTGTCAATTAAGTTATTAGAACTAGTATAACTTCTCAATAATCGTCTGATTCTTTCGTTTTCAACTCTTTCACCATCCAACTCTTTCTTCCATTTCGCACATTCTTCGATGTAGAAATTTATTTCTTTCTGCTTCAACATCATCGTTGCATTCAACATTTTCAAAGCTTTTTCTCTTTCTGTGTTTGTCTCCTGCAAACTATTCACTGTTCTATTCAATACATCGTATGATTCTTTCAAATTCTTCACATCAAACAACAATTTTTCTTTCATCTTTTCTGATTCACTAAATCTTGCATCTTTTACTTCACACTGTTTGCAAGATTCCAAACATGTGAGACATGGTTTTGTGACTACAACAATCTTCTCGACCTCCACAATCTTCTCTACTTCAACTACCTTTTCAACTTCCACTATCTTCTCAACAACTTTGACCTCTTTCAGTTCTTTTGCAACTATTCTCTCTTTGAATTTCTTCATTTTTCTGCAAAATAAAATTCAAATCTGTCAGAAGATAAATGCATTTTTCCAAGATTTATCTGTTCAAGCTCTTCATCGTCATCACTGCTTTCTGAAGAAGCAGATTTTCCATCTTGACTCTCTTCATTATTTGACATCACAGCCATCCACTCCTTCATTAACTCTGGTTTTTGAATAATCTGAGCAATGAAAGCTTTAACATTAGGATCAGCTGGAATATACTTGTCCCGGCTAAAACCCTCAGCCAATTTCTCATCATCTTGATCAATGATGCCATAGTAAGCTTTCTTGTTTGCATCCTCGATCATTTTTCCATGTACAGTTTGAGATTCCTTGTGTTGATGCGGTTGATGAGTGATTTGCTGATATATAGCCTTCCGATAGTAATCATCTTTTCCAAAAGGATTCTTGGCTCCACTAGGCTCTTGATTTTTTCATTCTCTTTTAAAGTGACCTTTCTCCCTGCAACGAAAACAGACAACTTTAGATTTATCAAATCCTAAATTAGAAAGATTTGCATCCAAGAAATCACTTCTTCCTGTAATCATTTTAAATTTTTCTGCTCTCCTCAAAACACTAGCTAGACACCATTTGATGTCCATGAGCTCCAGTTCTTCTGCATCAATCTGGTCATAATCTTCCTTTGTTAGCATCGGATTTCCGATCTTTCCAGCAATCAATCCTTCATAAGATTCCAATGCAGTAACTAGTAAACCCATATGATTTTTCACCACTTCTTCAGAAAATTTTTGACCATTTTGAAGATGTAAAGCTACATTGCACTGAATCATATGCCCATTTCCAACACTTGCACTTTGAACACTTGGAGGATTAACATTTGAAAACCCACTAGTGTTGACTGAACTTTGACTGTCTGATCCGGATGAATTTCCTGCACTAAACGCGGTTTGGATCTTTGGACTTGCTTCAGTCTTCTCAACATTTCCT
The DNA here is from genome assembly GCF_002127325.2 of Helianthus annuus. Lineage (NCBI taxonomy): Eukaryota > Viridiplantae > Streptophyta > Magnoliopsida > Asterales > Asteraceae > Helianthus > Helianthus annuus. The sequence continues at coordinate 117,604,759 of NC_035443.2, forward strand.
TTGTAATATAACTTGATGTCTTGTTGAGCATTTGAACTATTCATTCTTGCAATTTTCTGCTGTTCAAGATCTTGACCTTCAAGCTTCTCAATAAATTGTGCAATTGATAATCTACTAAACACTCCTGTATTCTTTAGAATCATGAGATATGTACCCCATTCTTTCTGAGGTAAAGCATCAGCTAACTTCTCGACCCACTCTGCTGGAGTTTTAGTGATTTTCAACAAAGACATGGTACGCACAAGATGGCAATATCTTTCTATGATACTCTTCTTAGTCTCTCCTGGCATACTCGTGAACAATTCAAATTCTTTTTTCAACAAAGAAGCTTTGCTTTGTAGCATCTCGGTACTTCCTTCAAACTTTTTCTTAAGTGCTTCCCAGATTGAAAACGCAGTTCCATTATGCTGAAGCAAAACAAATATATCTTCTTTGACAGCTTGTTGCAACAGACTTATCATCATTTTCTCTCCTTTATAGCTTTCTCTCTCTTGGTCTGTGAATTCTGAAATGATTTTATCTCATAGCGTTTTGTGGTCTAACATATTCAGTTTCAATGCTTTCCCAAGCTTTCAGATGGTTCGCCTGAATCCAGTTTTCAAATCTTTCTTTCCAGCTATGGTATTCTTCAATATTCATAAGTTTTGGGGGGGTTTTTGCAATGTTCCGGTTTCATATTCCATGTTTATCTTTTGAACCACAGCAGTTGGAGTAGTCGGAGTAGCAAACGCTTTGTAGAATTCAGAATCCATGTTTCGGTATTGAAGAATTTTTCAAACTAACTGGTTCACCTCGTAAAACACCTGTATCACCTTGTAAAAAAATACCTGCAAACAATCAAACAAAATAATCAGTTTAAATGGACTGAATATGTGAAATGTGTGTGACGATTGAATCGATCTAGGACTCGTGTCGAAGACTCGTTGACTCGTTTCAATGTTGTTGACGTGAGATCTCTGAATGAATGGGCCTAGAATGATATAGACCAAGAATCTTGTAACAATGAATGTGACCGACAACTCTCAAATGTTAAGCAACTATGATTAGGCCGTCAATGATGGTGAACCTTGGGCCGATAACAAACAAATGATGAATCAATTGAAATGGGCCGCACAATAGACTTTCAAACTAATTAAGCTTGGGCCGATGTAAAAGACTTATCACATGCACACCTTCAATAGGACCAAGGAACTTAATACGATCAACCTGTGATTGGGCCTTTATATGACTCACATGGATTGGACCTTTAAACTCAAGCCGCCAAAAAAATGATTCACGTGATCCCTGTAAACTTGTATATATCACATGCAGCCTTTTACAAACCAACGACAAAAGTGACCGACAAAATTTATTCAAACTTCAATCTTATTGGGCCGTAAGATCCACTAAGCCGACAAATTAATTCAATCTTATTGGATCATTCAAAAGCATGAGGTGGACTGACAACTTGATTCACATGCAAGGCTTCACATGCAAACATGAATGAGCCGACAACCTTGACAATGTGATTGGGCCAACACTTATGATTGCTTTTATTTAATTGGACCGATATTACTAGTTCACGCAAAATCAACTATCACAACTGATTCAGGCGGAATCAGTCTACTGTTTTACAAGCAAAATCAAGATAATACTTGTTGGAGCGAAATCAGATTAAATCTTGGAGCGGAATCACGTGTGATTTACAAGCGGAATCACAAAGTAGTCCTGTTGGAGCGGAATCAAAATGTAATTTAGAGCGGGATCATGATACGAGCGGAATCAACACATTATTTTCGAGCGGAACCTCAATTTCAGGCGGAATTAACCGAGATTTCGAGCGGAATCAAGCATAACCCCATGATTTCAAGCGAAATCAGATCTAATCTGTTGCTGATGTCATCAAACTTCGAACAATTTCAAGCGGAATCACGAAAAATGCAAGTTTTTAGGTCGATTTTAAACTTGAAACTTTCAGGATTGATTAAAACATGTTTACGCACAACATATCCAAAAATCAGCCGATTTGGACCGTAAAAACCCGTTCGATTTTGTAAAAAACAGAAAAAACGTGAAAGAATGAGTAGAAATAAGAATTTTTCAGCTGAATTCGACATAACTCCTCCTCTTGAGCTCTGATACCACTTGTAGGATCGTTTGTAGTCCCAAACGAGTCGTTCAGAGGAGTTTTAATCAGTTACAGGTGTGGAAAACAAGTAACTGATGAAGAAACAGCTAACAATTCACTTAAATCACTGATTTGATTGATATTACAGCTTGTACCTTCAAGAATCAAACTGGCAGCACCTCGGTATGATTTTCTGATTCCCCACCAAATGACAATGTCACAAGCCTATTTATGGTATTTCTGATTCCCCACGAAATGACTATTTTCTAATTCCCCACGAAAGTGTAATTTTCTAATTTCCCACGAAATGACATGTCCATTTCGTGGGAAATCAACATTTCTTGGGAAATCACCATTTTGTGGGAAATCAACTCTAAAACTCTATTTTCCCGTACAATGCGCCCTGATCTAACATATCTAGTACTAGACTCGATACAAGACGAAGTCGACAGATGTATGCACCAACAGACTTCCCCTCAGATGTTAACGAGTCTTCAGTGTCGAGTCTTTTTATCTTCAGTCTTTATCAGTCTTTGGGCTTTTCTTTCCAATCAATATCAACAGACTCCCCCTAATAATGTGCTGGCATTCCTTAAGTTCATCAGCATCATCTGCTTCAGGATCGTAGTCTGGCAAATTACAAATTCAAGCAAAACAACCTGGATCACCTGCAAATTCTCTACCCAAATCATAAGTTTTAAAATTTAGAATAAAAATGTATGCACTAAAACAAACTCTCCCTCAAACCAAACAGAAACTTTATCAATGACAATATTGATGAATCACTTGAAGATTTGATTAAAAACATATTTGTTTAAGAACAAACTTTCCTTCACAGAATTTGTCATCATGTCTAGCACTTAGAATTTTGAAAACAATAGAATCTGATGATTTCAGTGACTATGAAGAAGAAATGCATATTGATGTTGCAAGAACTCATTTATCTCCTTAAAGTTTTCAATTTTATTTTGCAGATCGTGTGGAGAAGTTGAAGGAGAAACGAGCAGCAAAAGAACAAAAGAAGAAGATATGTGAGAGTGTTGTTCAAAAGGAAGAGATTGTTCAACAGGATGAAGTTAAATTTGGTGAAAAAATGATGAAGCTGAGAAGGTGATTGAGGTTGAGAAAGTTGTTGAAGTCGAAAAAATAGTCAAAAAGATTGTTGAAGTTATCAAGCTGTGTGAAAAATGCTTAGAATCTTGCAAGAAATGCGAAGAAAATGATGTGAAGTTGAGTGAACAAGACAAGATGAAAGAAAAAATACTGTTCAATCTCAACTATGTAAAAGAGTCATATGATGTGTTGAATAAGACACTGACTGGTTTACAGAAGACAAATTCTGAAAGAGAAGATGCTTTGACAATGATGAATGTAGTGATGATATCGAAGCAAAAAGTTATCAATTACTACATTGAGGAATGTGCAAAGCTAAAGCAAGAGTTGGAGACTGAGAGGGTTGAAAATGTAAGAATTAGAAGACTATTACAAAGTTATTCTAGTTAGTCGCTTACTTATGGGGTAGCTCCCCATGGCATGTATAAACGGATAAATTAATTAGTGAAACAAGTTTTTGGTAAATAAAAACTAGACAACTCGTGAACTCACCAACATTATTGTTGATACCCTACTGCATGCTTTGCAGGTACCCAGTGACTCAGGAGCGTGCTACTTGGGGATGTGTAGTGGTCGTCTACCCCTGTGTTGGGTGCTAAATAAACTTGAACTATGAACTTTGTTATAAATTGTTCTGTCTATGCTTCCGCTACTTACCTAAACGTTATATAATTGACCAAATTTATCCAACTGTTGCAGGTTTGGAAGCATTTCAAGATGATGAAAAGCCGAAGAAGAAAGATACTGGTAAGAAACAGAGTGTTAGTTACAACAAGTGTCCGCCTCTGATATGGGAAGGATATTCTCCTAGAAAACCAAATGAGGAGCAAGTTCAAAAGGCAGTCAATATAAAACTGAAGTCTGATATAACCGATGATTTACCAGAAAATATTGATGTTACTTTTACTTCGTCTGACATTGATCATGAGTCCGAGTTAATAAAAAAGGTGGTCGATCAAGTGTTGGATAAAGATGAGGAGTCTGAGTCTGGAAATTCGAGTTCATCGATCGACAGTCCAAAGACGTCGGTTAAACAAGCTTACAGTAAAGAATTTTGTTATCAAAATCAAATTTGGATGATGAAACATTCGAAGTTGCATATACTTTGAATGATTCTGACAAATTATATTCTGATAAAGAATTTCCAATAAGAAGTGTTAAATTTGAAAAGATCAAAAAGGTTTTCAAAATGACAGAAATTAATATTTCTGAAATAAAAGATTTAAATCTCACTGAAAAACCTAAAAAATACACTTCAAGAGTTCAACAACGGTTAAACAAGAAAAAAGGTTACAGTTCTGGTTCTGGTTTTCAAAAGAAACCAAACCATAACGGTAATTTCAAAAAGAAAGGTTTAGGTTTTATTCCACTTGAAAATTATAAAACTGATAAAATTTCTAAAACAAACACAAAATTTGTTTCAGGAGGAAGTGCTGAAGAAGAACAGAAGAAACCTTTCTGGAGACAATCAAACCAGGAGTTTCTCGTTGAGAGGAAGGGAACTGGAGTTTTTCATAGAAAAGATACGAGAATCTATTTTAAATGCAATGAAGCTGGTCACATTGCATGGAATTGCCCGTTGGATACAAAGAAAAAACAGGGAGTTTCTGAAAAACTTAAAGAAAAGGTTGTTGAGAAAAATGAACCACCAACTGAAAAATTCAAAATTTTTGAAAATTCAACTTATGAAGTTGGTGAGTGTTCACAGAAAAAATTTTATAAAAAGAGAGCCAAAGACAACTAAATGTGGGTTGTTAAGAAGTCTGATGAAAAATCTGGCAATGATTCTGGTTTCACAAAGCCAGAAGAGCCACAGGTTAAGTTTAAAAAGGAGAACTCAGTGCCTTCAGTGAATGATGTTAATTTTCCATCATTGAAGGATGAAAATTTTAAACAAAAAGTTGGTAAGGTTGAGATCTCGAATCAATTCTATTCTGAGAAGAAAGAATTTGATGTCGAGAAAGCATTTAATGGAAATGTGAAAAAGATTTTTGTGAAAATGATCAAGGGAAAGGCAAAAGGGGTTAAAGATTTTTATGCTACAAAGAAGGCAACTTATAACCCAACTGAATCAGAGTTAAGATCACCCAAGGTTGGTCAGACTTGGGTGGAAATTCTTTTTCCTTAAAAATCTGACTTGCCGGAGCTCCCAAGTTTGTAATCGCGGAGCAGGAATCGGCATCATTCTTGATAAAAATTTATTTTATGAATGAATTTTAAAGTTGATAAATTTTACAGGTTGAGGATTTGCCGGAGCTTCCAGGTTGGTAAGTGTGAAGCAGGAATTGGCATCTTTATTGGTAAAATGAATTTGTGCAGATGTGTTATTCCTAAAACTGGTAGAGAAGTTTGATCTTATTAGTAATTCATCAAGGTCATTAAGTTGAACTTGATGTAATCTTCATACATGTGATATTTCTGAAAGAACAAAATGATGAACCCCGAACCTACAATTGGTTTTAACAAAACTTATTTTCTGGTAAAATCATTTTGATTAAAACAAACTTAAGTGTTTTGAAATCTTAATGGGAAAATAGTTTGTTGTAAAGGGGAGTTCTGATTGTTTATGCCAAGTGGGTGACGAAATGAAGCGATTCACAACAGTTGTCATTTTATTTGTACAGTTTGTTTTCAAATTCTTTTAAATGTGTTTGCATTTTAGGGGGAGTAAAAATTTCAGAAAATCTAAAAACATTAGAAAATTTGAAAAAAGCCAAAAACATGATAAAATCAAAAATGAGTTTTTGTTGTAAAAAGAGGAAATGATAGTACATCAGTGGACTATCACAACACGCTAAAGAAATGGAAAGTATAAATGTGATAAACAATCTCACTGTGGATGTGCCAGTAGGTTTTTATACATTTAGTAGATTGTTTTCGAGATATAAACCTAAATATTCAAACTTGCTTATATCGTGGGGAACATTTATTGGATGTATGGGTAACCCCCGAAATCTTGTTTGAAAGGTCCATTTTTTTTTAGATACTAGGTCTTTATACTCAGTGATATCTGGGGTATTATCCCGGGACTTCTGATTTTGCGGAAGCAATAGCATAGTCCCTGTATAATACTTTACAAATTGCTTGAAATATAGCTTGCCCTCAGTACAAAAATGATGAAACATTGAAAAATGCTAATCATGTGCTGTTGAAGAAAAGATTCTCTAAAGGGAACACACCAAAAGTCGAGCCGTCATCTCTTTGCTGAACAGAAGTTCTAACCTGAGCTCTCACGGTTTCGCATTTAACCCTTTTACATATATCATCTAGGTATACTCACCTGTAAGACTGAATATTGGGATCTGGATACGGGAGTATATTCAAGTGGTGGGACACGCGAATAAGTTTAAGTCTATTAAAACACTAATCTCGTATCTCAGAATAGTTGAACTTTGTGTGAAAATTTAAGTGGACAAATATACTGACAATCTAAGTGAATTGTTTAGAACTTAAAATGAAATGAAGCTTAACGGTGTTGGTGATTTGTCTCATAAACTGATATGATCCTCTTACACAAACTCACAAAAATAGTGTCTGTAAATATTTCTTTACTGCATTTCTTTATCAAAAATCCCAAAAAGATTTTGAGTGTGTTTTAGCATAAAATTTTTGGAAAAATTCAAAAAGATTTTTGACAACTGGTGTTGAAAAGCTGATTTTCAAAATTCCAAGTGCTAAACATGATGACATTTTGTGAGGGGAGTTTATGTTTAAAAGGTTTTAAATTGATTAAATCATTAAGTGGTTCATCAGAAAGAGATCTACAAGTGGTGTCTGTGATTGTCAAATTTTAAAATCAAAACTTATGTTTGTGGTAGAGACAATGCAGGTTTGAAATTTAAGAAGAGTCAAGTTCCGATACCTGAAGATCAGAATGGATGTCAGGTGACGATCCTGATTACGAGCATAACTTGAGGGGGATTCTGCTTGCCAAAGGGGAGCTTGTGGATGATAAGAGCCAGGTTATACTTCTGAAGCTAAAGTTCAAGCAAGCTGAGGATGCTGATTAACTTAAGGAATCAAGAGATCTGATCGAGAGAATTGGAGATAGAAAAGAGCCAGATCAAGATCAAGATCTTGGGATGCTAGAAGATAGAGCCAGTGTTAGTTTCTGGAATATGCTGAAAAGGAAAAGAGACTAATCAAGACCGAAGAGTTGACATGATGAAGACTCTCACTGAAGATTCCGTCAACATTCAAGGGGGAGTCTGTTGGTGCAGTTGTCTGTCAACTTCATCTTGGTTCGAGTCTTACATTGCTAATGACACGAAGTTCGAGAAATCAAGACAAATGGTTAATTTCGCACGAAGACACTAATTCCGCATGAAGTGTTACAGGTTAATTCCGTACGGAATTAACATGTAATTTCGTTTGTGTCCAGTAATATCGTTTGTAGTATATTTCCACACGAGTATGTAATTCCGTGTGGGTATGTTTCATGCAGAATTAATCCGCCTATATATAGTTGTTATTCTGTGTCATTCTATACGAAATTATTGGTGTGTTTTTCGACAGCGAAGCTCTGTCGAAGTGTCTTCAGTTCTGTAATCGTTTCAGAATCAATACAAAGACAGTTATTAGTGTAAATCTAGCTGAATTCAACTCATTATGTCTGTTTCCGTCTTTCATTCTGAGTAGAGCGCCTCTGATCGACTCATCTCGGGTCCGACAACGATCCTACAAGATTTGAGGTAGAAACTTACAAGAATTGTGAGAAATCGAGAGAAAATAGCCCCAAAACGTGCTGGTCGAGTGAGAGCTGTCACATCACTGTTTAAGTGATGTGACAAGTGCTATTTATAGGTGAAGAGGAGAGAAGGTGATGGAGTGCCATGGATCGGATGTCCATTCGATCGAATGGTCATTTGATCGGTGGTCTCCGGCGAATTGTGTTTCGATGTTTCGTTTTGTTCGTTAAGCGTTGCGATAGTCTGGTTACACATTTTCGTACCCACATTCTCATATTTATTATAATTAGTCACAAAGGGTCGTATAAATATCTACATTTCCAAGTTGCGATACATTAATCGGGTTTCGTTTCGAATATGCGTTACTTTGCGACACATCACGGCTATCGTGGAGGGTAGAATAGGTCCTCACTCAACGTCAATGTGAGCGTTAGTATATGTGGTATGATGTGTTATAGCGATAAAGTATGCGAAATATGTGAAAACACTTCGAAGTAGCGATGTATTTGATATGGTGACATTATGATTCGAATCTCTAGTGCTAGGCGTAACGAGTATAGCGAACAGTAACAGCGCACGAACACGCGGGTTGTTACAGTCTCCCCTGCTTCAGGAAATTTCGTCCAGAAATTAATCCACAAGAAGGGTTGCGAGAATTGATGTGAGTGAGAGTAGTGATAAAAGCGTCAAAATACACGAGCGATCAATTGAAATTCGATGAGTGAGAGCGTTGCGACGACTGGTGTAATACCCCGTGTTACGAAAGTCAAAGTCAAAGTCAAAGTCAAGATTGAAGTCAAAGGAAGAAAAGATTGCTAATTGCGATCTGTCACTCCTTGCTCAACTACTGTTTTGACTCCTTTGACTTGTAATCGAATCTTTTTATTTAATCGCTTTAGTTGTATTATGTGGAGTATCTATTAATAATCGAGGTTTAATCGATGATTATCGCATGTTTTATCGCTAATCGCATCGTAAACGCAGTCGCGCCTTGATTGATAGATTCTTAATATTGTTTTACGTGTGCGTGTTACTTATGTGTTACTTGTGCATGCTTACTTTATGTCTGTGGTGATTAATCAAAACGCAATCGCAGCTTTATCGCAACGCAATTTGATCGCAAACGCTAAACGCAAGTTATTTATAGTGATTGCATGTTAGATATAGTATTTGTGTGTTTATTATTCTATCGCATCGCATAATCGATACTCGCTCAAACGCATCGCAACGCTCAGCACGAAACGAAACACCGAAACTCAACTCACTGAACCACCTCGATCGAGTGGCCAACCGATCGAATGGCCAACCGATCGGATGACCATCCGATCGAAGTGTTGTTCGACACCTTTGCACTTTCCCTTTTTGGCAACCTATAAATACCCCTCCTGTCACATCACTTGATGTGACAGCTCCCCCATTCGACCAGCAACGTTCCAAGCCTTCTTTCTCTCGATTTCTCGCGATTCTTGTAAGTTTTCAACCTAAATCTTGTACTTCTATGATCTACACACACTTCTTCATCTTTTTCACCTTTGAATCCTAACTTTTAACCGTGAAATCAGTGGATTTGAGGTGTTCTAGGATGATGTCATCATGAAGTTCTTATGAACTTCAAGCCTTGACCTCATTCCACCAAGAACAACTCAGATCTGAAGGATTTCCACATGAATAAGCAATGTTGTCGCATAGATCTACACATACTCATGGTTAAAAGGATTGAAAGATAGTTTTCCAACCTTCTCAACTCTTTTACACTCAATGCACTCAAAATCGATAGAATCAGAGCTTGTACAGACCTTCTACTCTTTCTTAGTGATGTGTTGGTTCAAAATCTGGTTTCTATCAAAGAGACAACCTGTCACACCCCGAAATTATCAGAGCTGGCGTGACTGGACCGGACCAGTATCTTCATTGCACAGCGGAAGTAAATAAGCTAAGACTTCTAGGTAACGAACGCCACTAAGTACTTCAGTCTCCTATGGTTCTCCTATTCCAACTGTGCCATAATTTCTGAAAAGTAACCTGAGAAAGAAACATGCGAAAAATCAATATAAAGTTGAGCGAGTTCATAGTTTGTTTTGGAAAAGATTTAAAACAAATCTTTTTTTTGATAACCGGTTTTAAAGTTGTCGTGTAAATACAGTAAAAAAAATCATTTTTCTCGGCCTGATATATATAAACACTGTGAGCTCCCAATAAACTTTGTAATTATTGTAAGTATGTATGTATGTATGTTTGTAAATCCTGGTATGAAAGAGAATATGAACAGATCAATTAGTGGTTTGCAAGGCCATTAACATGTGTGCAATGGTGTAGGAAGGCTCAATCCTTTGCGTATTTCGTACCGGGCTTCCCGGCTGGAGCGACATAGTCACCACATGCAGTCAACTCGCGGACCCACGGGTGGGGCTCGCAACACCCAAATAGATCTATCACTCATGCCCCTCGGTCCTTATAAAGGATTAATGGTCTCAAGTTAACGCCTACCCATTCACATGATCTAATAGTTCATTTCTTAGTTAACCATTTGTAATCGTAATCATTTGTAACATGTACTTCACCCCCGAAGTTATAAAACAGAAAACAGTTAAAAGAAAATGGGGACATGAACTCACTGGGTGTCCCGTTCTTCAAACGCAGACCAACCTAGTCCCAATATTATAACTAAGACGATCCCACCCCTAGTCATGAAAATCATTCACATTTCGATAGTACGGATTTGTTTTGTAAAACCGGCATATTTAGTATGAACCATTCGTAAACCATTTGAGTTCAATGAAAATCTCAAATCATTTGTGTTAGTTAAAACGTGTTGTAACATGGTTTATAAATATATAGTTTTCGTTCCTTCAAAAACCTCGTATGTTCTTGCAAAACGTACTTGTCTAAATATATGCAATCTTTGTTCATCGAAAACTTTGTATGTTTCTACAAAACGTGCATGTCTTTCCACCCCGAAAACATTTATAAAAATGTAAAACCGTAAAAAGGTGGGGTTATGAACTCACCTGGATTTCCATGTGCAAAGGTAGCTATATACGACTTCGTGATGTCGTTTCCAAGGCATGACTCGCTAGCGTGCATTCTACAATATTCCAAACACGGAATATCTTATAAGTTTCTAAATAAACGTGGTAACTAAGCTACGTGTCACCGAGCTCTACCGAATCGTTAACTAAACGATTCTATAAAGGTGTTGTTAGTTTGACGAAAACGACTAAGTTAAGCTTTGTTTAGTTTGTTTATTGTCGGTAATAACTAATAAGTCTTACAAAGACTTAGTTCCCGAGAGATTTAGAGTGTATAAATATTTATATAAAAATATATAAGTATATCGTTATGTTAGTGCACTATTTGTGTGGCCATAGATAGAAATCTAAATGTACATGTAAAGTCTAGTGTCTTGAGTCTGTAAAATACCGGACAGAGGTTTCGCTAGGTTTCGCTAGGTGTCGTTAGGTAATGTTAGGTCAGTATACGGTATGACACGATACGAAAGGAGCGGATCTGAACAAGAATGATGTCATCATTCTTATTGATGACATCATGACATCATTAAAAAAAGAAAAGGCATGCACAGGATTTTGATTATGTACGTAATGCATGGACACATAAAAGATGGTTCCGCTTGAAAATGCATGAAGAGGGTTCGCTTGAAATGCAAGCATTGACCAAATTATATAAATGAGGTGGTCATATAAGCGAAACTAGAAGATTAGAGATCAGATGACAAGCAATCAGAGAACACAGTCCATCCGTTCATCTTCAAACCTACTGTTCTTCAAGATCTCATCAAACAACAACATCTAGAACACTCCGTTTACGTCAGGTTGATCAGATTTCGAGTGTGTAGTATGTAGATCGAGTCGAAACTCTGTCCGGTTGTCGTCGTTTCGTAATAAACGTTGTTTAATTACGTCTTCGCGCACGATTACGGTTTGATTTAACGGATTCCGCACATTAAATCGAATCCACCGCAGATCTAGTGATCATTTACGATCCGATCCTGAACTCACAAGTGGTATCAGAGCTACGGATAGCTCTGCGTGTAATCGTTTGTGAATCGAACGAGTTTCGAACGATTCCGATCAAGTTTCAATCTGATTCAGTGAATTTTTAGATTGTTTCGGTTGTGTTATGATGTGTTTCAAACAATTTTAGATCTGATTAGGCTTGTTTCAGTTTGAATCTTATACATATCAGATCTGATACATTGTTTTTGGATTGGTTTTCACAGATAAAATCGACTAAAAATCGGATTGGTTTTGACTAGTTTCGGATCATGATTTGAACATTCTGATTGATTTCAATCTGTTTTGATGAATTTTGTTAAGTTCGGACTGTTTTTGATCGAATTTCTATTTGATTTGGTGTGATTGGAATCAAGTTTTAGTAAGTTTTGGACTGTTTAGATCTGAATCTGAGAATTAAGTTCTTAAAATTTTCGAAACTTTACATCAATTTTGGCTGGATTTAAATTGATTAGTTCTTGTGATATAATCTGTGCTGGTTTAAAAAAACAAATCTGAATCTGATCGCATGTGTTGTTCAAATTAAAAACGAAATTGAATCTGAATTGTTGTTGTGAATTTCGATTAAAGTTTCCAACTGAACTAAATCAATTTGGGACTGTCTTATGTGACTTTCGGTGAATTTTGAACATTTTCGACGAATTGTTTGTAGATTCCAGACTGATTCAACGTGTTTCGTTGATTATCGGTTTGATTCGATTGAAATTTCGATCACTTCGGATATTTTATATCGAAGTTTCAATCATTTCTGATTTGTATCAGTGTTTTCGAATCTGTATTAGTGATTCACAAACTGTCTTTCTTGATCAAAATCAGTTGAAGGTAGATGAACGTAGTATAAAATCATATATAATCAACAAACAGTTAGTAAACGTGTTACTGAATCTGAGTTTCGGTGAAATCGGACATATTTCAGCTTGTAGAGATCATTTTTTTTGGGCTGATTTTCATTGTTGTTTGAATCAAAAGTTTTATCAGTTGAAGATTGAGTTGTATGATCTGATTTTTGTTGATTGTGACTGTTGAAGGATTGTTTTTGATAATTCAGGTCTGAGTTGAGTTTTGTGAAATAAAAAATCGAATAGAAGTTGCTGGTGTGAGTCGATAAATTAGAGATAGATATCAGGGTTAATTGTTGATTGTTCTTCTGTTCAAATCAAAGAAGTAGCAGTGATGATTGTTTGAGTGGTTTGAAGTTGGTCGTTAAAACAAGAAGTTGTATTTTTAAAACGGAAAAATAGAAAATCTGTTGTGTGTTTGCTTGTGTCGATTGTAGGGTCATAATATCGAAAGTTTTTTGAAAAGACATTATAGTAGGTAATATTGTGAAATCGAAAGGTGGGTATAAGACAAAAGGTTTGATAATTGTTGACAGTTTATAAAAATCTCGAGAGATAAGGAAATTTTGATAGAATCAATTCATTATCATTATCATTTTGTAACATAGTTGGGCAATAAGTGGTTATACTTTATGCATCAACTGTTTTCTTTGCTCATATATATTATACAGTGTGTTGTGTTAGTTGTACTGGATTTAGTTTGCCGAAGAAGCCCTACTTTTAACTCATCATATACGTGTAACCAAGACAGGAGGAAAAATGATGGGATGTGGATTTGAGAGAGAAAAAGAGGAGTCTGAGAGTCTCCTACTCTCCTCGCTTCCACCGCCGACGACGACATCATCTCCGCTTCCACACGGTCACCGCCAACTCACCTCTCAACTCCGACGACCCACCTCTCCACTCCGACGACATCATCTTCTCCACTTCCACGCGGACCAAGTCGTCTTCTTCTTTTTTTTTCACACGGAGGTCACCAGCGACTCACCTCGCCACTTCGACGACATACCTCACCATTCCGACGACATCAAGTAATATCAACTTTTTATGCGCCGACTCAGCTTTTGACTCACCGACTCACCTCTCGATTTTTCTCTCTTTTTTTTGACGCCAACACAGGCAATTTCACGCAGACCTAGATGCTTTTGAGCTTCGTAAAGTGAAAAACTGCGCTAATTTCAGGTAATTTCTACTTCAATCCTTTTAATTGCTTGATTTTGGTAACTTGATAATTGATTTAGGGTGTGTTGTAAAATGGGCTATTGCCTAATGCAGGTTCATTGGTAGATACTTTAGATTCTGAGTGTGTTCTTTGACGCTGGTGTTTGTCCAGGTTAGGCTCTGTTTATTTGTTGGATACAGATCGTTTGAGTTAATTTTGTTGGCTTTGTAGGCCAATGAAAATAATGCTACCGTAATGTCGACATCAGATAGGTCCGGAAACCATCATCGAGTCATCAAATTCTTTTTATTTACGTCTCAGGTAACGATTTTCTTTCATGCATGTTGACATTTAATAGTTGTTATTTATGATTTTTGTTGTGGTTTTGAGTTTTAGGGGTTAGTAAATGTCAATTTTAAGTAGGCTGGGTATCGAGACCATGAAATTCAGTGCCGGTTGCAGTTACGGTTTCAGGGTCAGTCAGTTATTGGCTTGGAACAGAAATCTACATTTGTCTCTGAATGTATTATAGCTTCACTTATGACTTATGTCTGATATTGTTGTCATTGTAGGAGAGAGCGATTTGGATTTGATGTCTAAGATGGGTTCTCTGTTGACTTATGGCTAATAATTTTTACCTCTTGGAGCGTATTGTTGACGTAGTTTGGTACCCTGTTGATTTATAGTTTAGTAAACTATTTATAAATATAAAAGATTCATTCGACGAATTAGTTTTTGCTTACAATGCTATTTCATGATCATCGAGGGGGCACTATTTATCTCATCGCCTTCTTCACAACGTCTTCTTCGTGCATTCAAGAACCGTTTTCGCTCCACTGATAAGGTATTTTTCTTTTTACTCTTCGTATTACATCAACATCCGGGTAGTTGAAAATTAGATATGTTGCTTTATATTTCAGTTTTGGAGTGTTTGAAATGTCTCCGTGTGGACTAAAAACGGCCAAGAATCCCAGCGAGATTTTTTTGAGTGAAGAAGCTCAGATTCGGAATTCTTGGCAGGTCTTGCAATTGGTTGTAATTATAGATAGTGTTTTCATAATAAAATAGGCATTCGAGAATAGTTACAATATAAACGCAGGGCATATATATTAAGCACATCTTGGTGTCAAGTAATAACCGATAAATTTTTTATATGTTATACCATATATGATACTTATCTTTTAAGTTTAAAGTGTAACATATATATGATACTAATTCACGTCATATTAATATTTCCTAAAGGTGACACTGGTTAAAGATTGTTTACTTTCTTGTATGTATCAGGTGGCGTCACTGATAAAAAAAAAAAGATTGTTAACTTTCCTATACATATGTAATATATTTGTTTTATATTAAAAGTTGTATTGTTTTCTTTTACTAATTCATACATGTTTTCAGTAGGTCCTTATGAAGCAAGCCTGTCCCAAGCTTCAGTCAAATGTAAGATTGTTGTTTCTTTCCATCCGCTTGATAGAAATGATTCTAAGTTCTTTTCATTCTAAGCTAAATATTGGTTAGTTGTAAATTACAATCGATTTTCTTGAATGTTAACAGTAGGGCTACACTAACTGAAACTTTGATCTGGAAGTTTCAGCAACAACAAATATGTAGCAGGCATGTTGTATAGTTTTCTGTTTTTACAACTTAAATCTGCAAAATGTTTTATCTAAAATCCATTTGTGTTTTGTGGGGGCCAGTTTTCTCGAGTTTCCTATCCCTAGAAACATGGTGTTCAGTGGTGGTGATGAGTGTGTGTGGGGAGACCACCGCACAGGGCCTGTGATTTTGAGGGGCACATGTTTTTTTTAAATAGTATACCCATACCATCTCTAAGATATGCCCATTTACAAAACAGTTTTTATGGTCTATAAGTTTGCCTATTGGCATTAGGTTTAGTGAGTCAAATACCCATTTGATTTAAGAAAATAATAAATATAAACATTACGATAGAGCACAACTTTTCGAGCTCGAACAGGGTACATGAATTCTCCGAGATGTATTTGATGGTGTTCGCTGGAGTTGTTGGGCTTGGTGGCGAGCTTCATAAGGTGAGTATTTAGTAATCTTTGTTCGGTTAAAGAAACACACATACTGATGATGGTAGTTGCGTGTACCAAAAATGGAGAAGAGGGTGAGTACATTGGCCAAACTGGGGTTTAAAAAATGAATTGTGCTGGAACCGGCCGGGAAATTGTTGAGGGGATTTGATTTTGAGGTTTTGGGGTGTAGAAAATTGAAAGATGTTATAAAGAGTGTGTTTATAACAAGTTGAGAGCTTCTTATGGTACTCTTTTGGATCATATTGGTACAGTGTCGTTTGAATATTTCATTAACAAAGTTTTACTACCTTTTAGGAGACAAAGTGGTTGATTTTCAAAATTTACCAGAAGTATTCAGGATGTGAAGCTTATGGGCTAAGGTAGAGAGAGGGAGCTTAGGTATCGAGACAGAGATGGACAAAGGCGGGTAGGTGGCTCTCATATGGTTATGTTGGCGGTGGTGTTAGTCTGGAATACAAAAAAAACAACTAACATGGTTATGTTGTGGCTACCGTCGGTGGGACGTCTGGTGGTGGTCTAAAGGCTGGGCTTTTGTAATTATGGGAGGCTTTGTTAAACGCTAAATAAGCATTCACGCCTTTGTCACTGGCACCACATTTTTCAGCCGCATTTTTCGGCTTCTAGATGATATGTAGAATACCATGCCATGAATAGTTATTCTTACTAATATGTGTACACAATGGATTTATTATAATCCGCGCTAAATAAAAGCTGAGAGACGCAACGACTCGGCTCGATTTAGTATGACGTATGCGCACGCTTTAACGTGATGTCCGCACGTGTTGTCCGCGGCGCAACGCCCGCGGGTTATTATCCTAGTTTAATATTAATTTTGATTAATGTTTTGAAAATATGGAAAATAGAAAAATCAAAGTTGCCTAATGTGATTCAAATTTAAAAGATTAAAATTTTGGACTACTTTTTGGGTTTGGGCCGAAGTTATTGAGATCAAGTTGAAAGTTTTTGGATTGTATAAGATTTTGGAGTGTGTTGCATAATTCGGACCGTGTGTTGAAATTTGGGCTTTTAGTGTGAAACCGATTTGATAAGTGGGCCGAGGATAGTGTTTTGGAATTTGGGCTTCTAGTGTAAACGGGTTTTGATTAGTGGGCCATTAGATTTGATTGTTTTCGTGCAAATTGAAATTTTGTGGATTCTGAGCTAAAAACAATTTTTAAACCCACATTTAACAAAGAAATTGTAGTTAAAATGTTTGACAAAATGGAAAACGCTGATCTTGAAAGATTAAATAATTGGTATTGTGGATATTTGGATAGTAGTTATAATAATGTGAAAAAGGAAGGTTGGGTTAAAAGATTTGAATGTTTTTTGTGTAAGAAAAATGAAAAGTTGGATGAGTTGGAAAACCGGTTTGAAAGCTTAATTGACAATTTAAACAGGTACGAGATAAGAATGTCAAATGCTGAAAAAATATCAAAATTTGCAGACCCGTTACCTTCAGAGTGGGATGAATTTTTGATTGAATTAAAAAAGGATTCTAGGTTCTCAAATTTTTATCCAAATGAATTTATAAATAAGCTTAAAACACTCAAGTATGAGAATGAAAAGAAAAAGAAGGAGTTGATGAATGAAATAGAAAAGAGCTTAGAAAAAATAAGTTTGGATGTCATTTTTGAAATGAGAAGAAGAATCAACATGTGTCTTGTAGCAAAAGATGTTATGAAATATGATATTAAGAGGGGTTGTTACATTGATGAAAGTATGAATCCTCTTGATTTTGTTAAAATTTTTTGTGCAGACACATACAAGACAGAGACAGAGGTAGTGTCGAAAAATGAAGAATCCGAGAAAAATGAAGCTTCAAGTTCTGAACCAGTGTGCTCAAAATGTGATAAATTTGAATCAGACAATGTCAAACTCTTGAAGGATGTGGAGAGTTTTACATTGGAAAACAAAAATTTAAAAGAAAAAGTAAAAGATTTTCAAAATAAAATGACATCTTTAGAAAATGAAAAACTGAAGATTGAAAAAGATTTTGAAAAGATTAAAATTGAAAATAAAGATGTTTCTTGGATAAAATTGGAGAATAAAGTTTTAAAAGAAAAAGAAACTGAATTCCAAGAGCAAATAAAGATTTTAGAAAATGAAAAATCTATTTTTGTTAAAAATCAAATTGAAAATGAAAATGCAATAAGTTCTCATCTGGAGAAAATCACTCAACTTGAGAAAGAAGTTGAGATTGCTAGAAATAAAATTGATGACTTAGAGAAGAAATTGAAAGGTTTTGTGACCACATCAGCGATCCTAAATCAATTATGTCCAAAACCGATCAATGAAATTCCAATAAGTGACAGTGTCACAAACTTTGACAATGTCAAAGTTGAAGATTGTGATGAGAAATCTGATGATGAAAAAGAAAAAAATTGAAAAACAAAAATTGTTTTTGAAATTAAAAGAAAAATTTCAGAAAACTGTTCTGCAATCGACTGAAAAGGAAGAATGCTCAAAGCAAAAACCTGTTAAGAAGATTGTTGAACAAAAACAAATTGTTAAAATGTCGAAAAATGTTCAAAACAAAAATAAAAGCTTATCAGATCAATCATCCAATCGCAATAAAAAATCACAAAAATTGAAAAACGTAAACTTAAAAATTGTTGGTAATAAGTGGTGCAGGTTTGACCACAGTGCTCAAAAGTCAAATCCAACAATCAAGAGGAGGAAAGAATATCACCAAGCCAAACAGTGCTTTGATCTGAGCGTTTGGTGTGACAATGGTGATTGGTACGATAACAGAGTGTGTTACCGATGCGGTCATCAAGGACACATTGCTGTTAACTGCCAGAGTTGGAGTTATGAGATGAGAAGATGTTATGATTGTCAAATCAAAGGTCACATTGCCAGAGATTGCCCAATGAGATCAAATGAAAGATCGAGGGCTGTATCTCAGAAACGGGTGATGAAGTCAGTCAAAGTCAAAGAAAAGTCCAAGGAACTGAAAGTTTCAGAACAGAAAGTCAAAGAACCTAAAGTTCAAGAAATGAAAGTGAAGCTTTCTCAGGGGCAGAAAGACAGACTGCGAAAGAAGAGGAAGAGGCGAGAGAGTATCTCGAGAAAATTTTGTCCTCGGGTTCACCGGACAGATTGAATAAGAGTTCTAATGAATCAACTTCCTCGACGACAAAGTCAAGCAAGATGAATTCATCAGATACAAATCTGAGGACGAAAAAGGACAAGAAGAAGGTAACATTTTGTGGCAATGAATCTGTTTCTTCGGAAACAAAGAAGCCACATGTCGGCGATGAATCTGGCTCATCAAAGTCAGACAAGCCACATTCAGGCAATGATTCTGGTACGGAAAAGCCAGAGGAGCAGGTTGTTGAGGTAAAATCTGAGAATTCAGGTTTAACAATAGATGATGCAAACTTTCCACCATTGTTGAACAAGAATTCAAAATCACCCAAGGACAGTCAGGCTTGGGTGAAACTGTTCAAATGAAAAACCCGACTTGCCGGAGTTCCCAGGTTGGTAAGCGTGGAACATGAATCGGCACATTTCTTGAGAAATTTCACTCTGGTGATATTTCGTTTTACATGTGGTAAATCAGGGACATTAAGTTGTACTTGATTTTCTACAAATGATGTTTGAGATTTAAAACTGAAATTGTAAAATCTGTCATGTGTATGAAGAAAACAATGTGATGAAGTAACCCCGAACCTACAAATGTTTGGTAAACAAACTAATTTTTCCGGAAAAACCATTTTGATTAAAACAAACTTAAGTGTTTTGAAATCATAATGGGAAAATAGTTTGTTGTGAGGGGGAGTTCTGATTGTTTACGCCATGTGGATGGAGAATTGATGCAATTCTCATCATGTTGTCATGTTCTTGTACAGTTTGTTTTCAAATTTTCCCAGAAAATCAAAATTTGAAATATAATTTTGATTTTAGGGGGAGAAAAATTTTAAAAAAATTAGAAAATTTGAAAATGTCAAAAACATTGAAAAATTTAAAAATGAGTTTTGTTGTGAAAAAGAGGAAATGATAGTAAATCAGTGGACTATCACAGCATGCTAAAGAAATGAAATGTCAAATGTGATAAACGATCTCACTAAAGATGTGACGATAGGCTCAACTAGACTAGTAGATTTGCGATAACGATACAAACTTAAATGTAAAAGCCTAGTTCTAGTGGGAAACATGGTTGAAAGCATAGTACTTAGTTTTGTCCTTCTTGACTGTGTGCCTACTCAGTAATCGCTGAATGCCAAAAAGCATAAAACTGGTTAAATTTGTGAACTTTCACTACTTTGCTGAAAAATCGCTGTGATTGTGCATTTCATTTTGCAAAGATTTAAACTTGTTTGATTTCTTTATTTTGTTTAAGCATCGGACATCCTCTGCGTATACGTGAGTATCGACCTGGATGTTGTTGCCTAAACGTTCTGCTTTATTTTCTTTGGTGTTTCGTTTAAGCTTTGGACCTCCTCTGCGTATACGGGAGTATCGACCTGGTGGTTAAAGCCTAAACAACTTCAACTTGTTTTATTTTCTTATTTTGTTTAAACATTGGACTTTCTCTGCGTATACGGAAGTATCGACCTGATTGTTAATGTTTAAACATTCTGCTTTGTTTTCGCACAAATCACAGTTGATGAAAGTTTAAAGGCATTACTTGAGTTAGCGTATTGCATGATGAGGGGATATGTTGAGATCGTGGGGTCTATAAGAACTTAGTGCATAATTAATATACCTTAACGTATCGGTAAGCATTTCGAAAGTTTTTAGATTGAGCTTAAGTGGACAACAATATCGTCAATCAACGTGAATCGTTTAGAACTTAAAACGATTAGAAGCTTAACGGTGCTAGTGGTTTGTCTCAAAAACTGATATGATCCTCTTACACAAACTCACAAAAATATGTTTGTACATATTTCATTTCTGCATTTAATTTCTGTCTTTGCATTTATGTTTCTTATTTCCCAATATCCAAAAAGATTTTAGTGTGTTTTAGCATAAAATTTTGAAAAATTCAAAAATATTTTCGACAACTGATGTTGGAGAGCTGATATTCAAAATCTCAAGTGCTAAACATGATGAATAACAGGGTTGGGAGAGTGTGTTTGTAATGTAAAGTGAAGATAAAATTTGAGAATGTTTCAAGTAATTTCTACCCAAAACGTAAAGATTTCGATTTTAATTTCTTGGTAGAGAATGTGCAGGAAGCTAAATGAAAGGGGGAGCAAGATTAAACGTCAAATCTTAGAATTTCGGGGCATCATTCAAGGGGGAGACTGCGGTTTCACTTGAAGATGTTATCCAAGGCAGTTCAAGACTAAACATCACAGATTTCTAGCTATGTCCAAGGGGGAGATTGTTAGTGCACTATTTGTGTGGCCATAGATAGAAATCTAAATGTACATGTAAAGTCTAGTGTCTTGCGTCTGTAAAATACCGGACAGAGGTTTCGCTAGGTTTCGCTAGGTGTTGTTAGGTAATGTTAGGTCAGTATACGGTATGACACGATACGAAAGGAGCGGATCTGAACAAGAATGATGTCATCATTCTTATTGATGACATCATGACATCATTAAAAAAAGAAAAGGCATGCACAGGATTTTGATTATGTACGTAATGCATGGACACATAAAAGATGGTTCCGCTTGAAAATGCATGAAGATGGTTCGCTTGAAATGCAAGCATTGACCAAATTATATAAATGAGGTGGTCATATAAGCGAAACTAGAAGATTAGAGATCAGATGACAAGCAATCAGAGAACACAGTCCATCCGTTCATCTTCAAACCTACTGTTCTTCAAGATCTCATCAAACAACAACATCAAGAACACTCCGTTTACGTCACGTTGATCAGATTTCGAGTGTGTAGTATGTAGATCGAGTCGAAACTCTGTCCGGTTGTCGTCGTTTCGTAATAAACGTTGTTTAATTACGTCTTCGCGCACGATTACGGTTCGATTTAACGGATTCCGCACGTTAAATCGAATCCACCGCAGATATAGTGATCGTTTACGATCCGATCCTGAACTCACACGTTATCATCGCGTTAGTCGTCTCGAGAAGTCGTATGTGTATATAGGAATATTCGTATGCAAGTAATATATAATAAACTTGTATTATATATATCGCATCTTGTATATATTTGCCAACATATACGTATATGCCGTTTCGGCGTTTGAAATAAATATAAAAAGTTATATTTATTTTACAAAAGTATCATCGAGTTGTTAAATGTTTGAAATAAATAGATAAATTACATCTATTTTATAGAAGAATTCGTGTGGTACGATATTTGAAATAAATATAAAAACTATATTTATTTTCATAAATCGAATTCGTGTCGTTTGATATTTGAAATAATATATAAACTATATTTAAGTTTACAAAAGAACCGTCGTTTTGTTTGATGTTCGAAATAAATGTATAAACTATATTTATTTGTAATAACAAATTCAAGTTATCGTCGTTTAAAACAATATAAGTAATTATATTGATTTTTATAACAGATTTGTAGAATTTTCAAGTTTTAAAATAAATATAATAACTATATTTATTTGTTTTAAAATAATTTCCGAATATTCATTTTCGTAAGTTGTAAAGCGTCGTCGAAAGAAACTATATGTTTGTATTTGTTTTTCTAAGAGGTTATTTGAATCTGATGGTTCTGTTTTATAATAAAAACGTGCTATTTTTACGTATTTTCTCGAAAAAACGGGCAGAGTTTCCTCTGTTTTTGGACGCCCCCGACAACGCAAGTTGTTGTTATTTTTCAAAATTCAATAATTTAGCAAACCATGAATACGTATAATCAATTTTATATAAACAAATTAATTAGTAATTCCAAATAATTTTAACTAATAATTCGTCAATTTATTCGGTTCGAGCTCGTTTCACAGTAATAATATAAAGACAATATAAAACCAATGTGTTCGCCGTTAAAACTTTACCAACAATTCTCGCGTCGCTAGCCGAAACGGTTGACTGAGTTGATTGGGTTTGGCTCGGTTTGACCTAGTTGATTAGTGAGTTAATCGGTCGAGCCGAGTTGCACCGAGTCGACCCGTTTCACGAACCCGAACCTCCGCTGACCCGAACCGAGCTGAAGACGAGTTGACCCGAACCCATCTGTTGACTGAGTTGACTCGGTTTGACCGAGTCAACCGAACTGTTTCATGATCCGACTCGAACCGTTTGACCTAAGTTGAACCGAAGCTTTCATGAACACTGAGTTGAACCGAACCCGAAACCACAAATTAACCCGCATCTGCTGAACTGAGATTGAATGAGAAGAACAACAAGCAACCACCACGGTCGCCGTCGGTCCGTCGCCGACTGTTGTCGCGCCATCGCGAGGGGGTGGCCGACGTCGCCTGTTCCGCCACCAAAACCCCACTGTCGCCACCTCCATCTTTGCCGGAATCACTTACAATCTCGGAACATCGCCGGAAAAATTAAAGTCTTGAAAATGAGCAGAAATGCTCCTAGTAGGCCGATCTACGCATTCACGAAGTTAAAAATCCAAAATAAGTTCGCCGGAATATTGACCGGAACTTCGTCGGAGTTGTGTGTGAGCCTAAACGACTAAGAATCTTCGAAAACGGAGGTCACCATCGCGCCGGGGAGGTTCTTTTTAGTGGGGGTAGGGTATAGACTCCAAGAAAAGCTCGCCGGAAAAGTCACCGCCGCCGCCGCCGGAACACCTCGCCGGACCACCGTGGGCGGTGGCCGGCCGTCTCCTGCTCGCCGGAGAGAGAGAGAGAGAGAGAGAGAGAGAGAGAGAGAGAGAGAGAGAGAGAGAGAGAGAGAGAGCCTTTGTGGGTATGTGTGTGTGTGTTGTTTGTTGTTTGCACAAAATGAAGATCAAAGGAGTATGGACCCTTTTATATGTAGGATATGTGTAATGGGCTTTGGGCTTGGGCCCAAGGCCCACAAGCCCAGTCCCTGCGTTTTGAGTGGACCGAACTCATTATTGAAGGCCCGTTTTCATTCCTGCGCGTCGTAAATGGTCGAGGTTCGTTATTTCGGGGTCAAGATACGTAAAATAGTGTCAGTACTAATTATTAATCATGTACGTTTGTCGGTTTCGTTAAAATCATGTAAATGCCTCGTTTGTCGTTTCTTATCCGATTTTCGATCCGATTTCAACTGTGATTGTTAAAATTTAATTACGAAACAAAATATATCGAAAAATTTTAAGTTTTGAAGGTAACACACGTGTCTGATGCTTCCGTTTCGTTACCGGTGCGTTTCCTGCAGTCGCGTTTCTCGTTCCTGTTTGCGTTTTGCGATGTACGGAAGCGCAATAAATTCACAACATTAAATTCATAAATATAAACTATTCGTAGAAAATCCGTATTTGTCGGCGTTGTCAGTATTTCGTACGGTTTCGTTTCGTAATCGTTTAATATTCCGCAATCTATACGCAGATCGTCACACGCACATTAAATTCATAAATATAAACTATTCGTAGAATATTCCTAAGCTCGCTAAGGGCCTAATTAAGTTTATTTACGTCTTAAACACTATTTACTATCGCATTGATCGCCTGTTAATCACGTAATTAAGGGCGTAAACTACCGGTTGTTACACAACCGATTTCGGGATAAACATGAACAACTGTCAAAGAACAGTCAACCGATCGGATTGGGGTGATCCCTGTTCGATCGAACGGCTATCCGATCGGGCGAGGTTCCGTTGTTTAGTACGTTGTCATACCGTCTCGAGCAAACTGCAAAACTTTCAAAAATAATCAGGTTCAAGACGATCAGATTCGTTGGGACGGATTGCCGCCCGATCGGATAGCCATCCGATTGAACGACTATCCGATTGGCCTGCACTTGGTTCCACACTTAAACTTTTTATTCAAACATTCAAAGATCTGAAGGTCGAACGGATTGCCACTCGATCGGATAGCCATCCGATCGAACGACCATCCGATGATATGGCATTTGGAACTTCGACACTTAATCATTTTCTTAATTTTCAAAGATCAACAGTAACTAACGGACTACCAACTGATCAGATTGCTATCCAATCAAGTGACCATCCTGCTGTGAGCTTGTTCTCACTAAGTGTCCTGCCAATCGGATCGCTATCCGATCGAACGACCGTTCGATCGATCGACCTGAAGGGTAGAGATACCTCTCTGTTTTAAAAATGCTACAATAAAAACTTCAAAGGCATCATACACAAACACATCCTTACCAAACGAATGTCAATCCAATCGAATGGCCATCCGATCGGGTTGCCACTCGACACTTAGTCACTGTTCACCGTCTTACGCGTCGTTCATCTCTTATGCGATCGTTAACTGTTCAGGCTAATCTCTCAGTGCCCCCTTCAATCCAAGACAGTGTTTATTAACTTAAACGTTATCTATGAGTATACTCGAACCCTTTTTTTTTGCTTTACGCACTTTTGGGTGTTACATACGTTACTTATTCTAAATCACAATCGACACACAATGCAAACACTATTTATACGCTGACCGTTATTGCATGCTACGTATTATTCGATGAATACTTGTATGTTATGTTAACACAGTGATTGTTGCCTGACACCTTAGCAACGATAGTACTATAGTTGGGACTCAGCACCTGTCATAGACATGGGTTGTTAAGGGCTTTACTTCATGTGTCCCAGTGGAGATATGTGTTGCGCATTCTACAACTCGCAGTCACGTCTGTGCATATTTCTCTGTTGATAACCTACTTGCCTTCACTTTGTACATGTTACATGCTGGTTATGCGTAAACGATTTCGAACTCTATTATACTATTAAACTTGTATGCTCACCTTTACACTATTTGTATTGACCTCTATTTTAACGTATGTGACAGGTGTTTAGGATGCTTGTGTATTGCTGCTATGTGGGAATCAAGCTAGGGTGGAGTCTTTGAAACAAACCTAAATAAATCTGAGTTGTCGGAATGGATATTTGTCTATGAGAACATCGTTTGTAATAACTGTTTTTATTTTATTGTTTGTGGTATGGGACATGAATCTTTAATATATTATAACTAATAGTTGTTATAGATTCTCATGGACAATCTGTTTCGCTCAGTGCCACGCCCCGATGTTTCCGTCATCGGTTGGGGTGTGACAGATTGGTATCATAGCCATAACTATAGGGAATTAGGCAAGACTCGACCTAGTCCAGGTCGATGTCTTAGAAACGACCTAGTCTATAGTCTAAGTACCAACAGACTGCCTTGTGCGAACTCGTTAGGGGTTACGTACGAGCATATTGCTATCCCTCGAACGACTCGCACTCACGCTATACTATCACACTACTTTCCTAAGGCAGTCGCACTGCACTGTTTTCGAAAATGAACGAGTGATTAGATCGAGATTAGGTGTGAAAACCACAAACTCTCAATTAAATCGCTTGTTCGACCCACATTTTTTTTACTAAAAACACGAGAATTTACGTGGAATCGGGAGTGAAATCCGTACTTCGACGCATATTCGTCTCTCAATCTCGTAATTTCATCACACAAACAGGAAAGTAGTCGCTAAGTTAGGGGTGAAACCCGAATCTTGATGACTCGTTCCGTTCTTCAATTTGATTTTACAAACTCTCACCAAAGTCTCGATGGATTCCAACGACTTGAGTTGCGAAAATAACCAAAAGGATGTGTGCCATTCACCGTATGTCGGTGATAGAGCACAGTTTATTAGGCCAAAACGTATACTTGTAGTCATTGAGAATAGTCAAATCACTTTGGGTAGTCAATGTCTATCAAGCCTTAGACAATCTACTTTCGATTTCAAGCTCGCAATCACTAATTCTATGTGTTTCGATTCTGAGCCCGCAACTGCTGACTCTGATATTTGTCGTTTTATGTGAGATTTTATGCTTTTTTATGTATGTTACGATTTTGGTGATTTATACGCTTTTCGCTACTCGCTTTGATCGACACACACGAATCGCACTACCCATCTACCTCAATACGCTAACAAATCGTTGGTACTTGTGGATAATCGCATAGCATGTTACTCGCATATGCTATAATACTTACTGTGTACTCGCTAATCGCAATCGCTATTCTCGAACTCGCGGACTTTGAATGATAGGTGAGTACGTGCAAAATATAGTATGGTTTCTGTGTTCTGACTGCCTCATGTGCTTCGATGCCATACATGTTTTTATGTACCTTATGTGCTTTAAGTGCTTCTATGTTTCTGTGAATACGTGCCTGTGTGATTATGTGAATGGTTGTGTTCCTGAGCTTTAGTGGTAGTACATGTGAGGTGAGATCCGATTTTATAGCGTTTTGAATCCTATGGCGCTGTCTGTTGCAGACAATGTCGTCATTTGGATCGTTACACTCCTGATCAGCTCGCCGCAATCATGATGACAAAAGCATCGCCTCTTTGGTCGCTAAGCAGATTGCGAAAGTTATCCCACATATTGTTAGTGAGTTGAATGAAAACACTAGCAAGTCGTCTGAAGAGTCCCGGACGGATTCGCCCAAAGCTACTTTTAGCTTCAAGCAGTTCAAAGCTTGCGGTCCGAAAGAATTTACCGGGGAAGATGGTCCTACGGCCATGTTTCAATGGTTTGATTCTATTGAAGTCACCCTGCGTAAGAGCAACTGTCCTGATAATCTCCGAACTGTTAACGCCACCGGCATCTTCCAATCCCGCGCTTTAGATTGGTGTACGACCAAGAGAAACAAACGAGGGAATGATGCAGCTTACGGGTTAACGTGGGACGAGTTGAAGGACTTGATGATGAAAGAGTTCTGCCCTCCCCAAGAGCTCCAAAAGTTGGAGGACGGGTTCTGGCATCTCAAGAAGAAGGATGGCGACAACGCTGGTTTGACTGCTTGCTTCAAGCAGCTAAGCATAATCTGTCCAGGCCAAGTTTCTACGCCCGAAATCACCATCAAGAAGTATATCCGTGCTCTTCCGGATTGCGTGGCTGATTTCGTTCAAGCTGCGAAGACGTCAACGATTGAGGAAACTCTCTTACTCGCTTCTGAGATAAACGACAAGCTAGTCAAGGCTGGTTACTGGGAAAAAGCCTCCAAGAATCTCCATCAAGTTACCGTTGCTTCAGCCGCGGAAACCGCCGCCGCACCGCAGTCTTCAAAGTCCTCTCCTCGCAAGAGGAAGAACAACAACAGTAGCAAAAATTGTGCTGTCACCGCTGCCACTCCTCTCCAAGCAGTACCTACCCAGCAGCAGCCTGAACACCGACAAGTAGTGGCACTGGTTACCCATGCACCGCTGGCCAAGCGTGCATATGCTGGTCCTCACCCGGCTTGCCCTACTTGTACTTATCACCACCCAGTGGGAATCGCTTGCAGATACTGTGTACATTGCAACATGTACGACCATTTCAGCGCCAACTGCCGTACAGGTCCACGTCAAGCTCCAGCTCCAGCTCAAGGTTAAGCTCATGCTCAACAAGCTCGACTTCCCGCTCCTCAAGGCCAACATGCGGCTCCTACACCCGTGATCCATGCTAGAGCTTGCTTTGCGTGTGGTGATCCCAACCACTTCGCAAACATGTGCCCAAACCAAGTGGTGAAACAAGAGCCATAACAACAGCAACCCCAACAACAGCAGCAGCAGCACACGGACGTACTTTCAACATCAACATCCGTCAAGCTCAAGTCGACAACAATGTGGTTAATGGTACGTTCCCTGTGAATGGTATATATGCTTCATGTTCATTTGATACTGGAGCCGATAACTGTTTTGTGTCGTTAGAATTCGAAAAGCTCCTTAATCATAAGCACGCCCATCTCCCCTCGTCATTCAATGTTGAAGTTGCCACCAGAAGAACCGTCGCTGTAAATTCTGTTCTTCGTGATTGTACTCTCGAACTCAACAATCACATCTTTCCTATCGACCTTATTCCGATGCAGCTCGGTAGTTATGACATCATAGTAGGCATGGATTTTCTTCGTGAGAATCGTGCTGATGTTGTTTTTTTCGATAAGATGATTCGCTTCTCGCTCACTAATGGTGATCTATTGTGTGTCTACGGTGAAGTCGCGTCGAAGAAACTCCAACTCATGTCGTGTGTCCAAGCTAGCAAGTATCTCCGCAAAGAATATCAAGCCTTCTTGGCTCACGAGTAGTAGCGGAGAAAAAGGAAGTTAAGGCAATCGATAAGGTGCCTGTAGTTCGTGATTTTCCTAATGTCTTTCCTGATGATCTACCTGGTTTACCCCGAGTCATGATATTGATTTTCGTATCGACCTCATTCCTGGAGCCAACCCTGTTGCTAAATCTCCTTATCGCCTCGCTCCGTCCGAAATGCGCGAACTCTCGAGTCAACTCCAGGAATTACTTGACAAAGGCTTTATTCGCCCTAGCACTTCTCCTTGGGGCGCACCAGTCCTTTTCGTCAAAAAGAAGGATGGGTCGTTCCGGATGTGCATCGACTATAGGGAGTTGAATAAGCTGACAATCAAGAATCGTTATCCCCTGCCCCGAGTCGATGATTTGTTTGATCAAGTGCAAGGTGCTACATGTTTTTCGAAGTTCGATTTACACTCAGGTTATCACCATTTACGCATTCAGGAGGAAGATATTCCGAAAACCGCTTTTCGAACCCGCTATGGCCATTATGAATCCATCGTAATGCCCTTTGGTTTAACAATGCACCCGCGGTTTTCATGGATTGGATGAACCGTGTATGCAAACCATTTCTTGACTGCTTTGTCATCGTGTTCATCGATGATATCCTTATCTATTCGAAGTCGAAAACCAAACATGCGCAACATCTACGTTTGTGTCACACCCCGGCCGCGTATAACATGCAACCGCGGCGGAAATGCCGGGGAGTGTTGGGATAGAATTAATTGTTTCATACCCATGGAAATTAAAGTTACATTTTATTTATCAAACAAGCGTATTACATTGTCTTTAAACAGGAAATAAAGAGTTTATAACAAAATTAAACTAGTCTATCTTCGTTTTATGTCTCTAAGGCACAAGTCCGCCCTAGTATCACAGTCATCATACTAAGCAACAGCTCCTGAAAACACATGCGAAAGTAGGTACGTCAGCATAAAAATGCCTGTGAGATACATAGGTTTTGTGAAAATGGGATTCATGACATGAGTTTAAAGAAAAAGTTTAATAACAGTCAGTCATGAACCTTGTAAATTGTTTAGTCTTGTAAATCTTATGAGAAACGATAAGATCATATGATATGTATAAGTGAAACGTAAGGTTAAATGAGAGTAAAAAAATGAGATTTGTATAAGATAAGTTTATTTGTAAAACAATGTCTTGTGAAGAATTTGTTATTTGTGAAAAAAGGTAACATGTCTATACTGAAATGATTTAAATAATGCTACGATAGGTAATATTATACAAACATTTATATATAGGAAGTACCAGCGGCGTATCCACCATTCTTATATCATATTACATACGCCACGTTACTCAAACCATTTACCCAAACCAACCACCATGTAAATTGTTCATGTAAAAATCAATTGTCAAGTGTTATTGTGTAAACCATATCGAAATGTCTATGTTCAATGTAAACCACCAAATGTGTATATCAATGTTAAAATGTTTATGTTTAATGTAGATCATGTAATGTGTACCCAAAATATATCATGTATGGTAAGTGAAATATATTAACTAAACCATATGTAAAATGCACAAAAACAAGGTATTGAAGTAAAACATGGTTTAAATCAAAGTTATGTTTTGTGGAACAAATGCATGCTATACTGATACAAACATTTATGCGGTATTGTGAAAATGCATACATCCAAGCCTTGAGACTGTGGCGATAAACCCTTAAACAAATTAAAGGTTTATCTAAGTTATATGTATCAAATTCGGTAATTCCTTTCATCCAAACCAACCTAGGATGTCCGGAACGGGAGTTGTCAATTCCTATGGTACCACTACCTACTAACGAACGGCGTAGCTAATGTTAATGAATGTATTGTTCCATGTTAAGCAAACCAAATGTCATACCAAAATGAAGGCATGTGATGTAAACAATTGTACTAAGTATGCTCACAATGGGCATAAATAGCATGAAATGTAATGTGAAACATTGTACAAAGTACGCACACAATGGGCATACATAGCATGAAATGTAATGTAAAGCAAACGAGTATGGAGACTCGTGTAATATGATTTAACAAAGCCTACATACTAAAATGAAACCTAACCTAAGTGCTTACGACTCATTACGAGCCGTTTAGGTAGCTTATGCTACTTTAACGCGTCGTTCGCGTAAAACGCGCTTGGAACGCCTAACGTCGTGACCATAAGGTATAACCTCGGAAGGTTACAGCTATGGTCACCTAATGTGTTTGGTCGGATCCTAATGATCGACCAAATGGGTCGGGTTCGAAAGTGTAAGCGATTGTTTAGATCGCTTACCTTACGACCCTATATAAGCACTAAACTAAAAGTGACGAGCTAAGCATCATAAAACATGCTTAACTAAGTTTAGAAAACAGGTTTGGTATCAAAACAAACGGTTTTGACACCCACGAGTAGTTTGGTTACAAAATACGCAAGAATGCGCATTTTGGCCGAAACTACGACTCGTCACTGAGCCTAGATAATGTGGTAATCAGTAGGTGTAGTCACTAAGGACTATAACCATCGTGATCACACTCACGTTATGAAGTTCCAACGAACTTCGTGTTGACCATAAGCTGGTCAACGCAGAAAGTCAAACAAAGTTTGACTTTAGCACTAAAAAGCGATTAAAAGAACGAAAGAACACTTACGAAGGGTCCCCGAAAGCTAAACTTGATCCAGGAGCTCAGGTATGAAGCAATGACATCAACTTAGAGCTCTTTGATCAGTTTTGTGGGTTTTAACACAAATGGGGGGGGTATTTATAGGAAAAGCAAGACCGTTAGGATCGTTTCTTGAATATCGTGCCACGATCTCATGCGTACACTTGTCAAGATGTTGTGGTATCATATAATGACCCTAACTCCAGAGATTGTGAAAGGGCATTGCCCTTTGGAGTGATTGAAAGGCCAAAATCATCAAAAAACGAGTTTCTGCATCTGCAGGGCTCATGCGGCCCGCGTCAGGATACAGACAAAACTCAGGCGGGCCGCCTGGCCTTGTCTGATCTGCATAAACTTTCAGAAATGACAGTTTTAGTCCCTGTTGCATATTTAAGCCATTTCCAACACTTCTAAGGCCCGTAAAGACAACTTTAAGGCCCTAAAATGATGCCTAAACATTGTGGACATGAAGCATGCTCAAAAATATTCCGGATGTCAGTTCGTTTGGTCGTACGAACGCGATGTTCGCTTAATTACGACGGAATGCGCATAAGCGCGTAAAATGATCCAAATTGCACGACGAATGGATTTTTCTCATGCCAAACACTAAAGCATAATATAAGGATGCTTACATAAATTTTTGGATGTCCGGATGTAGTCAGAACGTAAGTTATGCGCAAAAGTGCAAACTTGTACACTTTTTGACACTTTTAGCCCCTGAATGATCCAAAAGTTTGTTTTAGCATACCAAACCCCTCAAAGCCTATTTCTAAGCTATGTAAAGGATATTTATGGTATGTTTAACTTATGGACATGTTCCGGAATGTTTGTTACAGTTCAAATTGGCATACTTTCGCAGTTTGTCAAGTTTAGTCCCTGTAAGCGAATTAACTTGTTTTTGCCATACCAAAGCCTTCAAAACTTATTTCTAAGTTATGTAAAGGTTATTTGAGGTATGTTGAGTATATGTTGATGTTCCGGAGTATTTGTCGCATTAAACTGAGTACGTTTACGCACCAGTTTGCGTATAATTCTCCAGAAAGCGATGTAGAGTTTAAAATCGAACAAAAGTCAAAACATGAAAAATGTAAAACACAACCAAACAAACATTGGGATCAAATAACATTGTTTTATTGATAATTGAACTGTTCATAATGATTTCGAGCACAAATGTTACAGTTTGGTTCTCGAGCTACTCCAAGGGAATCGACTCTATGCCAAGTTCTCCAAGTGTGAATTCTGGCTAGAGGAGATTCAATTCCTCGGTCACATCGTCAATAGTCAAGGTATTCATGTCGACCCCGTGAAGATCGAAGCTGTTAAGAGTTGGGTTACTCCAAAATCACCATCCGATGTTCGTTCGTTCCTCGGATTGGCGGGCTATTACCGTCGATTCATTATTGACTTCTCGAAAATCACTGTCCCGCTTACTTCCTTGAAGCATAAAGACAAGCTTTTTGTTTGGGGAACTGAACAAGAGACTGCCTTTCAAACTCTCAAGCATATGCTCTGCAATGCTCCCGTTCTCGCTTTACCCGACAGAAACGATGACTTCATTGTCTATTGTGATGCCTCGAACCTTGGTCTTGGTTGTGTTCTCATGCAACGAGACAAGGTTATTGCTTACGCATCTCGTCAGCTCAAGATCCACGAGAAGAACTATACAACCCACGACCTCGAGCTAGGCGCAGTTATTTTTGCGTTGAAAATATGGAGACACTATCTTTACGGTACCCAGCGAACCTTGACCAAAGGAATGCGCTTGCGTTTAAGCCACTTGACTTCACGTTCCATGATTTCTACTGATTTTTCAACAAATTTCAGTGTTTTATCAACACGAATTTCGTCAAGCGGTATGTGGAGGTTCTCATCAGCTAAACACCTCTTGAGATTGGACACGTGAAAGGTTGGATGAACATTTCCAAGTTCAGGAGGTAACTCAAGTCTGTAGGCTACCTTACCGATTCTTTCGACGATCTTGAATGGTCCAACGTATCTAGGTGCAAGTTTTCCTTTCTTTCCTAATCTGATCACACCTTTCCAAGGTGAGACCTTAAGTAATACACGATCACCGACTTGAAAATCCAAGGGCTTGCGTTTTAGGTCCGCGTAACTCTTTTGACGGCTTCTAGCTGTCTGAAGGTTATCACGAACTTTCTTAACCTTATCTGTTGTCTCTAAAAAGAGGGCAGGTCCAGTAAGCTGAGCCTCCCCGATCTCATTCCAGCAGACTGGTAAACGACATTTTCGACCATAGAGTGCCTCGAAAGGAGCCATGTTGATGTTGGAGTGATAACTGTTGTTGTAGGAGAATTCAATCAATGGAAGATGTGAATCCCAACTACCACCAAAATCGATCACACAAGCTCTAAGCATATCCTCCAGTGTCTGGATTGTTCTTTCAGATTGACCATCCGTTTGCGGATGATAAGCTGTGCTCAGATTAAGTTGGGACCCCATAGCAGATTGCATGGTTCTCCAAAAATAAGAAGTGAAACGAGCATCTCTGTCGGAAATAATGTTCAAAGGAATACCATGTCGAGCTACAATTTCATCCACGTAGATTTGAGCAAGTTTGTCAGTCGAAAAATCCTCACGGATTGGCAAGAAATGCGCTGATTTAGTAAGACGATCAACAACTACCCAGATGGCATCGTGACCTTTCTTTGTGCGCGGGAGTTTAGTAATGAGATCCATGGTAATGTTTTCCCACTTCCAAACTGGGATCTATGGTTGCTCCAATAAGCCAGAAGGACGCTGATGTTCAGCCTTAACCTTTAGACAAGTAAGGCATTTCGATACATATAAGGCAATGTCTTTCTTCATAGCAGGCCACCAATACTGAATACGAAGATCCTTATACATCTTATCTGAGCCAGGATGAACAGAATAACGAGACTTATGGGCTTCATCCATAAGCAAGGTACGAAGATTATCTTGGCTTGGGACCTACAAACGGCCAATGAAGTAATACGATCCATTGTCCTTCAGTTCTAGAGCAGGAGTTATGTGATAAGGAAATTCCTTATCCATCAAACCTTGTGAAACACAAGATTGTTGAGCCTGAGAAATACGGGCTTGGATATCAGATTGAGCTTGAATAACAGACTGGACACGAACACAATGAAGCTTAGTACGTTCCTTACAACTCAAAGCATCGGCTACGACATTCGCCTTACCAGGATGGTAGCGAATTTCGCAGTCATAGTCGTTTAGAAGCTCCACCCAACGTCGTTGCCTCATGTTGAGTTCTTTCTGATTGAAGATATGCTGAAGACTTTTGTGGTCCGTGAAAACCACACATTTTGTACCGTACAAATAGTGTCTCCAAATCTTAAAAGCGAAGATAACTGCACCCAACTCAAGATCATGAGTGGTGTAGTTCTTCTCATGTACCTTTAACTGCCTCGATGTGTATGCTATGACTTTGTTTCTTTGCATCAGGACGCAACCAAGACCTAATTTAGATGCGTCGCAATAAACGACGAAATCATCATTGCCCTCGGGCAAAGTTAGAACAGGCGCGTCGCAAAGTTTTTGTTTCAAAGTCAGAAACGCTTCCTCTTGCTTGACTCCACAATCAAATGGCTTGTTCTTCTGAGTTAGGGCAGTTAGAGGAACTGCAATCTTTGAGAAGTTTTCAATGAAGCGGCGATAATAACCCGCTAGACCAAGAAAAGAACGAACTTCAGTAGGAGTAGTTGGCGTATCCCAATCCCTAATCGCACTGATCTTGGAGGGATCTACATGAATACCTTGTTCGTTGACAATATATCCTAAGAATTGAACCTCTTTAAGCCAGAATTCACACTTGGAGAATTTCGCGAAAAGTTGCTCTTTCTTTAGGAGTTCCAACGTAAGACGAAGATGTTGCTCATGATCGGCTCGCGTCTTAGAATATATCAAAATGTCATCAATGAAAACGATGATGAACTTATCCAAATAAGGTTTGCAGACCCTATTCATCAAGTCCATGAAAACAGCAGGAGCATTAGTCAAACCGAATGGCATGACTGTGAACTCATAATGTCCATAACGAGTGCGGAATGCTGTCTTTGGAATATCTTCTTCATGCACACGGAGTTGATGATATCCAGATCGCAGATCAATCTTTGAAAAATAAGAAGCGCCTTGCAATTGATCAAAGAGATCATCAATGCGAGGTAGGGGATATCGATTCTTGATGGTAAGCTTGTTAAGCTCACGATAATCGATACACATCCTAAAAGATCCATCCTTCTTCTTGACAAAGAGAACGGGAGCACCCCAAGGTGAAAAGCTATGACGGATACAACCTTTGTTAGAGAGTTCCTGTAGCTGCTTAGACAACTCTTGCATCTCAGACGGTACAAGACGATATGGAGCTCTGGCAATGGGATTTGCACCAGGTACGAGATCAATACGGAACTCGACTTGGCGTGCTGGGGGTAGACCAGGTAACTCTTCAGGGAAAACCTCTGAATAATCCCGAACGACAGGAATATCTTGAATAGACTTACCTTTGCCCTTATCTGCTACCACATGTGCCAAAAATACCACATAGTTCTTTCGCAGATACTTCCGAGCTTTAAAACAAGACATGAGTTTGAGACCACCAGCAGGTTTCTCACCACGAACCTATAGGATCTCACCTGACGAAAGTGGCATGCGAATGATCTTCTCAAAACAAACTATCTCTGCGCGATACTTGGCTAACCAATCCATACCCACAATAACGTCAAAGCTTCCAAGTTGCATAGGCGTGAGGTCAATAGGAAAAAGATGGTTGTTAAGGTTCAACTGGCAGTTGCGGAGAACAGAATCAAGAACAATGGGTTCACCGCTCGCCACTTCTACTGTCAATGGTTTACCTAGTTTCGTTCTAGACACGCGAAGCAATGGCTCAAAAGATAACGACACAAAACTCTTACCGGCACCCGAATCAAAAAGAACAGATGCTGGCCGATTATTTATAAAGAACGTACCGTTCACCACATTATCATCTGCTTGTGCCTCTTGTGCGTTCATGTTGAAGACTCGACCTCGAGCCTGAGCCTGATTCTGATTGGCATTCTGATTCTGGTTGGCTAGCCTTGGGCACCGATTTCTGTAGTGGGTCAGATCCCCACAATTATAACAAGCACCTGGTAGGTAGTGTGGTTGTGCAGCTTGACCCTGTTGCTGAGCAGGAGGCTGAGCAACTTGTTGAGCCGGGTTCTGAACTGCGCGATTTTGAGCAAACCGACAAACATCGGTAAGATGACCTGACTTCCCACAGTGTTGGTGCAGTTGTCTGTCGACTACATCTTAGTTCGAGTCTTAGGGCAGGGCTGATTGTATTGTGAACGAGAAACGAGAAATCTTGTATTAGACTTAGGATCGCTCATTATGTCCAATTAGGTTTAGGACCGCTTATTGGACATATGTGGACCGCTCGAGTGACTTTGTGTTGGATCGCTCGAGTGGTAAGTATTTGGATCGCTCATATGGACTTGTCCATATAAGCGACCCATGATGCCTATAAATAGGGTTATATGAGCGGTTCCAGGGGTATGTATGTGTGTATGTAACGGCGAAGCCCTGACCGTTTGTCTCCAAGAGCTTGTAACTTGACAGTTAATCAATACAGGAGACGTTAAGTAATGAAATCAAGCTTTACGAAGACTAGTTCAATGAATTCCGCCTCTGAATTAGTCTAAGAACTCTTCTGAACGACTCGTCAGGTCAGAAAACGATCCTACAAGTGGTATCAGAGCTCAGGAGGAAGAGTTCTTGCCGTTTAGCTCGATTTTCGCTCAAATTTCTGGTTTCTACACCTTCTTTACTTAGTTCGAAAAGTTTTCACGGTCGGAATTTGCTTAAATTTTCACAGACTATGCGCAATAGTACTTAAACAAACCCTGGAAAGTTTCGTGCCAAAATTCGAAGAAAAAGTGGGTCAAAATGATGTTCGAATCGTGTTCGCTTTTTTGAACTAGTCTGGACAGCTCGAAATTTCATTTGAGAACCGCTTTTTCGGTCTAATTACCTTGGACCGCTCCAAAGTTACTTTGTGAATCGCTCGAACAGCATCTTTGGAACCGCTCGAACGGACAGTTCTTGAATCGCTCATCCGGATAAGTTGTGAATCGCTCGATCGAACAGTTTTGGACCGCTCATTCGAACGATTGATTAGAACCGCTCATACGGTCGATTTTGGATCGCTTATCTGAACATTATTTGGACCGCTTCAAGGACAGTTGTTAGTTCGCTTTTGTGGTTATTTGTCTGGACTGCTCATCTGATCAATAGTTGATTCGCTTATTAGTCAACTAGCACGTGTTGGATTTGCGGAAAAAAATGACAATGAGTTTTAATGTGCAAGAAAACAATGATCTTGAGAGAATGAATAGTTGGTATCGAGGATATCTTAGTAGTTCTTATAAGAAAATATCAAAAGAAATTTGGTATGAACGTTTCAAAGGCTTTTTGAGTAAGAAAGATGAAAAATTGGATGATTTGGAGAAACGTTTTGATCGTTTGATGAACTATT
Organism: Helianthus annuus; assembly: GCF_002127325.2. Taxonomy (NCBI): domain Eukaryota; kingdom Viridiplantae; phylum Streptophyta; class Magnoliopsida; order Asterales; family Asteraceae; genus Helianthus; species Helianthus annuus. Next base: position 117,642,986 of record NC_035443.2, read on the forward strand.
TGAAGGAAAATCAAATAGTGATATCAGAAGCTGAGATGGTATCAAAGTTCGCTAATGGTTTATCAGTTGAATGGGATGATTTTTTGAAAAATTTGAAAGAAAATAATAATTTTTCAAAATTAACTCTGAATGAATTTATCGGCGAACTTAAAAATCACGATTATGAAAATTATCAAAAGAAGAGAGAAATATTGGATAAGATAAAAATAAATTTGGAAGATTTGAGTTTAAAAGTGATCAAAGAAATAAATAAAAAAATCAATGTTTGTTTGAAAACAAAAAGAAATTCGGTGTATGATATGAAAAGAGGCTGTTATATTGATGATAATAGAAATCCTCTTGATCTTGTTACAATCTTTGGTGCAGGTATACATAAGATAGAGAAAGAACAAGTGCCGAAGGTTGAAGAATCTGTGAAGAATGAAACTTCATGTTCTGAAACAGTATGCTTCGAATGTGACAACTTCAAGACTAACAATGACAAACTCTTGAAGGATGCGGAAAGTTTGACATCAAAAGTCAAGAAGTTGGAAGACGAGAAGCAAGCTGATATTAAACAGATTCTTATGTTACAAGAAAATTGTGAGAAATTGAAAATTGAAAATGACAAACTGTTGGGTAAAATGAACAGTTTGACATCAGAAAACAAGAAGTTGAAAGAAAATGTAAAGGTTTTTGAAAGCAAACAGAAATCATCAGAAAATGAAGATTTCTGGATAAAATTGGAGAACAAAAATCTGAAAGCTAATGAAGTGAAACTTCAAGAACAGATAAATGTCTTGGAAAATGAAAAATCTGTTCTTGAAAACTTGAAAAATGAAAATGAAAATTCAATCAAGTCTCATCTTGAAAGAATATCTCAGTTTGAAAAAGAAGCTGAGAATTCAAGAATCAAGATTGATGAACTTGAAAAGAAATTGATAGGTTTTGTGACTTCATCAGACAATTTGAAGTTTCCATGTCCAAAACCAATCAATTCTGTTCTAATGAGTGACAAGGTCACAAACTTTGACAAAGTCAAAGTTAAAGATTGTGATGAAAAATCTGATGATAAAAAAGAAAAATTTCAGAAAACTGTTCTGCAATCAACTGAAAAGGGTGAATGCTCGAAGCAAAAACCTTTGAAGAAGAAAGCAGAACAGAAACAAAAAATTAAAAATGAGAAAATCGTTCAAAAGGATATTAAAAGCTCATCAGATCATTCATCCAATCAAAAGAAAAAAACACAAAAAGTAAAAAATGAAAACTCAAAAATTGTTGGTAGTAAGTGGTGCAGGTCGGACCACAGTGCTTCAAAGCCAAATCCAGCAAGTTTGAGAAAAGAATATCACCAAGCCAAACAATGCTTTGATCTGAGCGTTTGGACTAAAAATGGTGATTGGTACGATAACAGAGTGTGTTACAGCTGCGGATATCACGGACACATTGCTGTTAACTGCCAGTATTGGAGTTATGAGAATAGGAGGTGCTTTAACTGCAACATCAAAGGTCACATTGCCAGAGATTGCCCAAGGAGATCGAATGAAAGATTGAGGGCTAATTCTCAGAAATCGGCAAAGATTCCAGTCAAAGTCAAGCCCCAGGAGCAGAAGGTTCTGAAGCCTAAAGTTCCAGTACAGTCAATTCAGGAAAAGAAAGTTAAACTTTCACAGGGGCAGAAAGACCGACTGAGGAAAAAGAGGAAGAAAGCGAGAGAATATCTTGAGAAGATATTGTCCTCGGGTTCACGGGATAAACAGAATAACAGTTCTGATGAATCTACTTCCTCAGTTGCAAAGACAAGCAAAAAGAATTCACCAGATACAAATCTGGGGACAAAAGAGGAGAAGAAGAAGAAGGTAACATTCTGTGGCGATGAATCTGTTTCTTCGGAAACAAAGGAGCCACATGTCGGCGATGAATCTGACTCAGTAAAGTCAGACAAGCCACATTCAGGCAATGATTCTGGTTCGTAAAAGCCAGAAGAGCCATTGGTTGAGGAAAAATTGTCGAAAACACCCAAGGCTGGTCGGGCTTGGGTGGAGCTTTTTAAATGAAAAACCCTGACTTGCCGGAGATCCCAAGATGGTATTATGGATCATGAATCGGCATCTTTCTAAATCTGTTTGAGAAGTTGCAGGACTTGCCGGAACTCCCAGGTTTGTAAGCGAGGAGTAGGAATCGGCATCTTGAGAATTCAACCAAAATGGTAATTGGTTGAAAAACAGGTTTGATAAGCTTAATTGCAAAACCTACAAGTGATGTTTTGGTAGTGATTGGAGTAGATCTTACAAGTGGTTAAATCAAGGTCATTAAATTGAACTTGATTTAATTATCATTAAAGAAATTGGTAAACAAAGTGATGATTTGAACCCCATTTTTACAAAAAGTAAATACAACTAAACTTATTTTCCGGAAAAACCATTCTGATTAAAACAAACTTAAGTGTTTTGAAATCATTATGGGAAAATAGTTTGTTGTGAGGGGGAGTTCTGATTGTTTACGCCAAATGGATGGAGAATTGAAGTGATTCTCATCAAGTTGTCAACTTTGTACAGTTTGTTTCAAATTTTCCCAGAAAATCAAAATTGAAACATATTTTGATTTTAGGGGGAGAAAAATTTTAAAAAAATTAGAAAATTTGAAAATGTCAAAAACATTGAAAAATCAAAAATGAGTTTTGTTGCGAAAAGAGGAAATGATAGTAAATCAGTGGACTATCACAGCACGCTAAAGAAATGTAATGTAAAATGTGATAAACGGTCTCACTGATGATGTGACGATAGGTTTTTGTACATTTAGTAGATTTATTCGGGATATAAACCTAAAATTTCAAACTTGTGAAATTTGTGGGGAACACTACTTGGATATATAGGTAACCCATGAAATCTCGTTTGAAAGGTCTCGTATTCTGATATACTAGGTGTTTATACTCTATGATGTCTGGGGTATTATTCCGGGACTTCTGCTGAACGGTAGTTCTGACCTAGTACTTGGCTAATACTTTCCGCAAAATGCTTGAAACATAGCATAAAGCCCTCAGCTGATTAGACAATAAAATTGATAATCATCTGTTGTAGCTGAAAAGATCCTCTAAAGGGGACACACTGCTAAGTCGAAGCTGATATCTCTCTGCTGAACGGAAGTTCTGACCTGAGATCCCTCAGTTCTCGCATCTTTCCCCTAATTTATATACAGACATCATTGTAGTGTTCATACCTGTAAGACTGAATATTGGGATTCTGGATACGGGAGTATATTCAAGAGGTGGGACACATGAATTGAACTAAGTTCATAAAATACCTAAATAGTATCCTGAATAGATTGAAAATTGTATGAAAATTTAAGAGGACAACTATATCGTCAATCAACGTGAATCGTTTAGAACTTAAAACGATTAAAAACTTAACGGTGCTTGTGATGTGTCTCAAATACTGATATGATCCTCTTACACAAACTCACAAAAATATGTTTGTTTTGCATTTAAATTTCTGTCTTTGCATTTACATTTCATATTTTGAAAAATCCAAAAAGATTTTCGACGACTGATGTTGAAGAACTGATTTTCAAAATCTCAAAGGCTAAACTTGATGAACAGACAGGTTGGTTAAGTTGTTTGATATGTTTAAACTGATTCATTAAATTGAATCAGAAATTGGAATGTTTCAAATTTGTGAATCAGTGTTTAATTGTAAAAAGTATCACATGATTAGTTGATTCTTTAAGTTGAATCACAATTATTTTGGTTTATGATAGAGTGGTTGAGTTTTGCAGGTTTCTGATCCTGTTGCTATAGATAGCCAGGAGACATATCAGAACCAGAGAAGAGCTTAAACAGAGAAAGCCAGGAGTTGATTTCAATGGTGATAACGATTTCCAGACAGAGATCCCAGCATGATGATAGGGGGAGTCTGACGAAAGTTAGAACCAGAGAAAGATCCAAGCATATGGTTTCAGGAAGGAATTTCTGAAGAAAATTGATTCCAGGCAGAGTTCCTAAAGAAGACCGAACAAGAGTGAAGAGCTAGGAATGATTAAAGACTCTCACTGAATATTCCGTCAACATTCAAGGGGGAGTCTGTTGGTGCAATTGTCTGTCGACTACATCTTAGTTCGAGTCTTAGGGCAGGGCTGATTGTATTGTGAACGAGAAATGAGAAATCTTGTATTAGACTTAGGATCGCTCATTATGTCCAATTAGGTTTAGGACCGCTTATTGGACATATGTGGACCGCTCGAGTGACTTTGTGTTGGATCGCTCGAGTGGTAAGTATTTGGATCGCTCATATGGACTTGTCCATATAAGCGACCCATGATGCCTATAAATAGGGTTATATGAGCGGTTCCAGGGGTATGTATGTGTGTATGTAACGGCGAAGCCCTGACCGTTTGTCTCCAAGAGCTTGTAACTTGACAGTTAATCAATACAGGAGAAGTTAAGTAGTGAAATCAAGCTTTACGAAGACTAGTTCAATGAATTCCGCCTCTGAATTAGTCTAAGCACTCTTCTGAACTGTCACACCCCGACCACGTAGAACATACAAAACGTGGCGGAAACGTCGGGGAGTGTTGTAACAGAATCAATTGTTTCAAATCCATGGCAAATGAAGTTTCGTTTTATAAATCAAACATGAAAGTTTACATTGTCTAAACAAGAATCAAAGTGTACATAACATAAATTAACTAGTTCTTGTCTCGTTTTAAGTCACTAAGGCACAGGTCCGCCTAAGTATGTCTTGATAAGTCCTATGCATCATCTCCTGAAAACACATGTGAAAATAGGTACGTCAGCATAAAAATGCCTGTGAGATACATTGGTTTTGTGAAAACGGAATTCATGACTTATGTTTGAGAAAATGTTTAGTCATGAACCTCGTATTTTGCTTTGTCTTGTAAATCATTTGAAAAACGGTAAGATCAAATGATATGTATAAATAAGAAGACACTGTATGGTTAAACGGATAACCATGAAAAATGCATTTGTATAAGATAAGTCGTTTGTAAAGCAATGTCTCGTGAAAAGTGTGTTATTTGTATAAAATGTCATATGTCTCAAATTGAAATGATTCAAATAACGCTACGATATGTTAATACCATACAAACACTTATATATAGGAAGTACCAGCGGCGTATCCACCATGCTTGTATCATATTACACACGCCTCGTTACTTAATCACTTACTCAAACCAAACCATCAGAATGAAATGTTTAACAACGGTAGAAGTGTTCATGTATAGTTAAATGTCTATTTTCAAATGTAATTCTTGTCAACGGATACAACTGGTTTACACGGTTCAATGGTTACAGACGGTTCATGAAATCAAAAGGGGTAAAACGGTTCACATAAACGGTTCAAAATGTAGAATAATGTGTTCATATGCTGGATGAGCATATGCAACAGATATGCAATGTGAAACAATGTACTACGTATGCACACAATGGACGTACGTAGCATGAAATGTATTATAGAGTACAACGGTTCAAAATGTAGAATAATGTGTTCATATGCTGGATGAGCATATGCAACAGATATGCAATGTGAAACAATGTACTACGTATGCACACAATGGGCGTACGTAGCATGAAATGTGATGTAAAGCAATGTACTAAGTACGCACACAATGGGCATACATAGCATAAACACAATGAAATCATGTACTATATATGTACTATCGAACATAGCAGTATATGATGTGAAAACCGGAAAGCATGAAAGTAGCAAGTAGGCACATGTGTTTCACCCCAAAACAGTTTGGAAAACAGTAAAAGAGGGGTTCAATGTACTCACATTGACTCCTCGAAAACATGTAAAAGATGGGGTTCAATGTACTCACCTGAGATTGCTTTGAAGTTCTTGTATAATAACCAGATAATGCTAAAGATCACGGGATATCAAACGGCACCTAATAGGTAGCTATGTTAATATACCGGACCAAATCGGAAGGATCGGATAGTACGCGGGTTCGTAAACCAAACGAGTATGGAGACTCATGTAATATGGTTTAACAAAGCCTACATACTAAAATGAAACTTAACCTAAGTGCTTACGGTCCGTCACGACCCATTTAGGTAGCTTATGCTACCCTAACGCGTCGTTCGCGTAGAACGCGTTCGGAACGCCTAACATCGTGACTACAAGGTATAACCTCGGAAGATTATAGCTATGGTCACCTAATGTGTTTGGTCGGATCCTAATGATCGACCAAATGGGTCGGGTTCGAAAGTATAAGCGATGGTTTAGATCGCTTACCTTACGACCCTATATAAGCACTAAACTAAAAGTGATGAGCTAAGCATGTTAGAACATGCTTAACTAAGTTTAGAAAACAGGTTTGACATCAAAACAAACGGCTTTGATGCTCACGAGTAGTTTGGTTACAAAATATGCAAGAATGCACATTTTGGCCGAAACTACGACTCGTCACTGAGCCTAGTTAACGTGGTGATCAGTAGGTATAGTCACTACGGACTATAACCATCGTGATCACACTCACGTTATGAAGTTCCATGAACTTCGCATCGACCATAAGCTGGTCAATGCAGAAAGTCAACAAAACGTTGACTTTCGGACTCGAAAAGCGATAAAAGAGCGAAAGAAGACTTACGGAAGGTCCCCGAGTGCTAATCTAGATCAAATAGCTCAGGTATGGAACAATGGTTCCAACTTAGAGCCTTAAGATCAGATTTTGTGGGTTTTTGGAACAAAGGGGGGGGGGGTATTTATAGGAAAAGTGGAACCGTTAGGATCGTTTATCGAATATCGTGCCGCGATCTCGAGCGTACACTTGTCAAATTCTTGTGGTAAGTCAGAACTTGGCCCTTGGCTCCTGATTGGGTGAAAGGGCATTGCCCCTTGATCGAACGAAAGGCCAAACTGCATTAAATGCAAAGATTTTTCTGTCTGACAGTCTCACGCGCCCCGCGTAAGGATTTGGTAAATCCTTACGCGCCCCGCCTAAGGTTCCCAGATCAGAATTTACAATTTTGGTCCCTGCACTTCAGAAACACGTATTTTGGCCCATTTTTGGCACGTTTAAGCCCCGTTAACCTCATTTCAAGGCTCTAAGATGAAGTTAAAGTGTAGGGGACATGAAATATGCTCAAAAATATTCCGGATGTCGGTTCGTTTGGCCGTACGATTGCGATGTTCGCTTAATTACGACGGAATGCGCATAAGCGCGAAAGACGATCCAAATGACGCGACGAATGGATTTTTCTCATGCCCAACACTAAGGCATAATATAAGGATGCTTACATAAATTTTTGGATGTCCGGATGTATTCAGAATGTAAGTTATGCGCGAAAGTGCAAACTTGTGCACTTTTTGACACTTTTAGTCCTTGAATGATCCAAAAGTTTGTTTTAGCATACCAAACACCTCAAAGCCTATTTCTAAGCTATGTAGAGGATATTTAGGGTATGTTTAACTTATGAACATGTTCTGGAATGTTCGTTACAGTTCAAATTGGCATACTTTCGCAGTTTGTCAAGTTTAGTCCCTGTAAGCGAATTAACTTGTTTTTGCTATACCCAAGCCTTCAAAACTTATTTCTAAGTTATGTAAAGGTTATTTAAGGTATGTTGAGTATATGTTGATGTTCCGGAGTATTTGTCGCATTAAACTGAGTATGTTTACGCACCAGTTTGCGTATAATGCTCTAGAAAGCAATGTAGAGTTTGAAATTGAACAATAATTGATATGTGCAAAACATACACATATTTATACAAGATCCCCAGTATGAAATACAATATTTCATCGGCTTGGTATTTGTTTGATGGTCGCGGTGACACAGGTGTCACAGTCTCCCCTACTTTAGGAAATTTCGTCCCGAAATTTATTCGTAGGAGTCTATTTGTGAATTTGCCAAATAACCACCAATGATATGTAAGGCAATATCTTGTCATTTCCTTAACGGTCATTCTTCCGAAACGAAAATGAACAGACGGGTCATTTTCAATGGTTGCTTCATCAGAATTGGAAATGAAGGATTACACAACGGATATTCATTTCCTCAACGGATAATCTTCAGAAACGAAAATGAACAAACGGGGTCATCTTCAACGGTTGCTTCCTCAGAGTTGGAAATGAAGTATTACACAACGGATATTCATTTCCTCAACGGATAATCTTCAGAAACGAAAATGAACTAACGGAGTCATCTTCGACGGTTGCTTCCTCAGAGTTGGAAATGAAGGATAAACGGATATTCATTTCCTCAACGGATAAATCTTTAGAACGAAAATGAACAAACGAAGTCATTTTCCTCGACGGGTATTCTTCAGATTTGGAAATGAAGGATAAACGGATATTCATTTCCTCAACGGATATTCTTCAGAAGTGAAAAATGAATAGTTAGTTCATTTTTCCTCAATGGATGCTTCATCAGAATTGGAAATTAATAGGGTTAACTCTAGACACATGACAGAACTTGCTGTGATTTCTGTGCACTAAATTCCATAATTATGTATGCATCCATAATTACGTAATCCCTTGCACAGTCCGCACAGTTTGTTTTGTAATGTTTTGGGAAAGGATATCAAACTTGTGACGAGGGTGACTAGACTTCCATCGGTTCCTTTTAATTAGATCGACAGGGGATCCTCTTGGTTAGGCCACCAAGGAGTCCTTTCAGCTATATCATCACATGATATCCCTAACCAGATTTTCGGATGAATCTGTTTAGCTAGACCACTCAAGGGGTCTAATTATGAAGTAGTACTTTATAATCCAAGGGACTTAACTATAACATAGAAGTCCATTGAGGATTTTAAGTAATACCTTTGGGCATCCTACTATGAATCTCTTGTACACGGATATGTAAGATTCTACGAAGATTTGGATAACATAATTTGGATCACACAACAATACATAAGGAAACACATAAGCACATAGTCACATAATTGTTTAATTTGATCATAATTTGTTATTAACTTGTTATCGATTGAATACGGATATGGAAACCTGTCGACGGATCTCAATGTTCACTGGAATCTATCTGAGAAGATAGAAAGATCTCCCAAAATTCGATTTTTGATTACAAGGAATCACCACATTCGAATGAAGGTATACAACAATTAAAGACTTACGGGAAATTCCTAGGTACCCTATTAAGGATTTATAGTGGTACCTTGGGTATTCGTCTTGTGTTGTAACCTGCGCCTTGTACTTCGTTTCCTTAGAATAAACGGGTACTTAGGAATTCCGTGGAAGACGCAAGCGATTATAGAATGGGAGAATTCTGGGGGTAGTTTGTTCTTCAAGGAATACGGTTCCTTGATTGTCGGTATTGCAAGGGATATGTCGTTTATACATGCAACCATCGAAATACATTGCAATGTAAATGAAAGATTTATTTATAAACAACGATATCAACTGTTCCTTGGATCTTGACAACAAAAGAAACTTAATACATAAGACATGATTATTTCTAAACGATGTTGTCTTCTAGTCAGTCGGGTGATCATCCTTGTGCTGGATTTGCATTAGCAAGCTTTGGGCAATTTCTTCGGAAATGACCCATCTCGCCACAGTTGAAACAAGAACCTGGTAGGAAACGACCTTGAGCGGGATTGTTGCCAGCTTGGTTTGGTGCAGCTGCAGCTGGGCAGATTCTTGTTGTATGGCCTATGAGTCCACAAGTTTGGCATTTGCGGCACTGTACATTGGCGTGATGATGGAGGCTACATTGGTTGCACAAGGGTGCAGTTCCATTGTATGGTTTTCTAGCAGGGGGTTGAGCTGGTTGGTTGGGGACGGCTTGACCATTGTGAGCGACCACGGCGAAGTTCTGAGAAGCCTTTCGCTTCCTTGACTTCTTAGGAGATTCAGTCTGTTCATCCATGGTCTTTGATTCCTCTATTGGCTTCTTGTCACCCTTTCGAAAAATTTTATGCTTTCTGATCTGCGATTCAGTCAAGGTTGCAGATAGCTCAATGGCCTGACGGAGTGTGGTAGGGTTGCTACCAGTGACAATGTCTTGTACCGAGTCAGGCAGGCCGTCGATGTACCTTTCGATAGCCTTGTCGAGTGGGGCGACCATAGTCGGGCAAAGTAGACTCAACTCCTCAAACCTATCAGTATATGCCCTGTGTTCGCCACTATCTTGTTTCAAATCATCAAACTCCTTCTCCAACGCTCGTTGTTCATGACGAGGACAAAACTCTCTCATCATAAGAGCTCTCAGTTCAGCCCATGTTTGTGCTAGAGCAACATCTGCACCACGGTCTCTCATTACCCCGTTCCACCATGTAAGAGCCCTCTTCTGAAACACACTCGAAGAAAACTCGACCTTGCGATTTTCCAGACACTGCACGTGGCGAAAGGTATTCTCGATGCTCTCGAACCATTGGAGAAGCCCAGTTGCTCCCTCAGAACCACTAAACTTGAGTGGTTTAGCCGAGTTAAAGTTCTTGAAATTGCATGTACCATTGTTGTTGTTGTTGGCTTGGTTCCATTGAGCAAAGAGATTTGGGAATTGAGCAGCCATCTGCTGCGCAATAATTTCTGCCAGCTCGGCAGTTGCTATCTGGTGTTCGCGTCGAGGAGGCATTCTAAAAGGGGAAAAACATGAAAGGAAACAAATAAAATGGTATTGGGTAAGAATAGGATGTTACAATCACTAACCATAATCACGGTTGATGGTCATTTGTTTGAATCATGAAGCAAACAAACAACACCAAGGCTGAATTAAAGCAAATAGATCCTCATAGTGTATCGCGAAGACATGCTCGCCTATAAGTGGACACTCACCCCAAGAGTTCCCAGGTAAGAGTGACTGGTCCGATTATGTGGATTTGTACGAACACTCTAACCTTAGACAGAAAACCCAGGGTACAGGCATTCACTCTTCCAGTTCGCACGTGTTCACACTATTTAGGACCCAAAACTTTGACGGGAGTTTTGAAAATTCAAAGGGGTTCAAAACCTTATAACAAAGGGTTCAAAACCTTACAATAGAGGGTTCAAAACCTAGTAATCAATCATCCTAGAACAGATGATTAGCTTTCAAGGCGGTTTTGAAATTTATGTTCTTGTTGTGGTCGTCGCCTAAGGGTAGGTGACGGTATTGTTTTGTGACTAAACGCAAGTAAACTCGCGTTAGGTTCCTAGGAAGGTTATAGACTAGGTCAAAGCATTAGTAATAACCTAATTCCCTATAACCATTGGCTCTGATACCATCTTTTCTGTCACACCCCGACCACGTAGAACATACAAAACGTGGCGGAAACGTCGGGGAGTGTTGTAACAGAATCAATTGTTTCAAATCCATGGCAAATGAAGTTTCGTTTTATAAATCAAACATGAAAGTTTACATTGTCTAAACAAGAATCAAAGTGTACATAACATAAATTAACTAGTTCTTGTCTCGTTTTAAGTCACTAAGGCACCGGTCCGCATAAGTATGTCTTGATAAGTCCTATGCATCATCTCCTGAAAACACATGTGAAAATAGGTACGTCAGCATAAAAATGCCTGTGAGATACATTGGTTTTGTGAAAACGGAATTCATGACTTATGTTTGAGAAAATGTTTAGTCATGAACCTCGTATTTTGCTTTGTCTTGTAAATCATTTGAAAAACGGTAAGATCAAATGATATGTATAAATAAGAAGACACTGTATGGTTAAACGGATAACCATGAAAAATGCATTTGTATAAGATAAGTCGTTTGTAAAGCAATGTCTCGTGAAAAGTGTGTTATTTGTATAAAATGTCATATGTCTCAAATTGAAATGATTCAAATAACGCTACGATATGTTAATACCATACAAACACTTATATATAGGAAGTACCAGCGGCGTATCCACCATGCTTGTATCATATTACACACGCCTCGTTACTTAATCACTTACTCAAACCAAACCATCAGAATGAAATGTTTAACAACGGTAGAAATGTTCATGTATAGTTAAATGTCCATTTTCAAATGTAATTCTTGTCAACGGATACAACTGGTTTACACGGTTCAATGGTTACAGACGGTTCATGAAATCAAAAGGGGTAAAACGGTTCACATAAACGGTTCAAAATGTAGAATAATGTGTTCATATGCTGGATGAGCATATGCAACAGATATGCAATGTGAAACAATGTACTACGTATGCACACAATGGACGTACGTAGCATGAAATGTATTGTAGAGTACAACGGTTCAAAATGTAGAATAATGTGTTCATATGCTGGATGAGCATATGCAACAGATATGCAATGTGAAACAATGTACTACGTATGCACACAATGGGCGTACGTAGCATGAAATGTGATGTAAAGTAATGTACTAAGTACGCACACAATGGGCATACATAGCATAAACACAATGAAATCATGTACTATATATGTACTATCGAACATAGCAGTATATGATGTGAAAACCGGAAAGCATGAAAGTAGCAAGTAGGCACATGTGTTTCACCCCAAAACAGTTTGGAAAACAGTAAAAGAGGGGTTCAATGTACTCACATTGACTCCTCGAAAACATGTAAAAGATGGGGTTCAATGTACTCACCTGAGATTGCTTTGAAGTTCTTGTATAATAACCAGATAATGCTAAAGATCACGGGATATCAAACGGCACCTAATAGGTAGCTATGTTAATATACCGGACCAAATCGGAAGGATCGGATAGTACGCGGGTTCGTAAACCAAACGAGTATGGAGACTCGTGTAATATGGTTTAACAAAGCCTACATACTAAAATGAAGCTTAACCTAAGTGCTTACGGTCCGTCACGACCCATTTAGGTAGCTTATGCTACCCTAACGCGTCGTTCGCGTAGAACGCGTTCGGAGCGCCTAACATCGTGACTACAAGGTATAACCTCGGAAGGTTATAGCTATGGTCACCTAATGTGTTTGGTCGGATCCTAATGATCGACCAAATGGGTCGGGTTCGAAAGTATAAGCGATGGTTTAGATCGCTTACCTTACGAACCTATATAAGCACTAAACTAAAAGTGACGAGCTAAGCATGTTAGAACATGCTTAACTAAGTTTAGAAAACAGGTTTGACATTAAAACAAACGGCTTTGATGCTCACGAGTAGTTTGGTTACAAAATATGCAAGAATGCACATTTTGGCCAAAACTACGACTCGTCACTGAGCCTAGTTAACGTGGTGATCAGTAGGTATAGTCACTACGGACTATAACCATCGTGATCACGCTCACGTTATGAAGTTCCATGAACTTTGCATCGACCATAAGCTGGTCAATGCAAAAAGTCAACAAAACGTTGACTTTCGGACTCGAAAAGCGATAAAAGAGCGAAAGAAGACTTACGGAAGGTCCCCGAGTGCTAATCTAGATCAAATAGCTCAGGTATGGAACAATGGTTCCAACTTAGAGCCTTAAGATCAGATTTTGTGGGTTTTTGGAACAAAGGGGGGGGGGGTATTTATAGGAAAAGTGGAACCGTTAGGATCGTTTATCGAATATCGTGCCGCGATCTCGAGCGTACACTTGTCAAATTCTTGTGGTAAGTCAGAACTTGGCCCTTGGCTCCTGATTGGGTGAAAGGGCATTGCCCCTTGATCGAACGAAAGGCCAAACTGCATTAAATGCAAAGATTTTTCTGTCTGACAGTCTCACGCGCCCCGCGTAAGGATTTGGTAAATCCTTACGCGCCCCGCCTAAGGTTCCCAGATCAGAATTTACAATTTTGGTCCCTGCACTTCAGAAACACGTATTTTGGCCCATTTTTGGCACGTTTAAGCCCCGTTAACCTCATTTCAAGGCTCTAAGATGAAGTTAAAGTGTAGGGGACATGAAATATGCTCAAAAATATTCCGGATGTCGGTTCGTTTGGCCGTACGATTGCGATGTTCGCTTAATTACGACGGAATGCGCATAAGCGCGAAAGACGATCCAAATTACGCGACGAATGGATTTTTCTCATGCCCAACACTAAGGCATAATATAAGGATGCTTACATAAATTTTTGGATGTCCGGATGTATTCAGAACGTAAGTTATGCGCGAAAGTGCAAACTTGTGCACTTTTTGACACTTTTAGTCCTTGAATGATCCAAAAGTTTGTTTTAGCATACCAAACACCTCAAAGCCTATTTCTAAGCTATGTAGAGGATATTTAGGGTATGTTTAACTTATGAACATGTTCTGGAATGTTCGTTACAGTTCAAATTGGCATACTTTCGCAGTTTGTCAAGTTTAGTCCCTGTAAGCGAATTAACTTGTTTTTGCTATACCCAAGCCTTCAAAACTTATTTCTAAGTTATGTAAAGGTTATTTAAGGTATGTTGAGTATATGTTGATGTTCCGGAGTATTTGTCGCATTAAACTGAGTACGTTTACGCACCAGTTTGCGTATAATGCTCTAGAAAGCAATGTAGAGTTTGAAATTGAACAATAATTGATATGTGCAAAACATACACATATTTATACAAGATCCCAAGTATGAAATACAATATTTCATCGGCTTGGTATTTGTTTGATGGTCGTGGTGACACAGGTGTCACATGAACGACTCGTCAGGTCAGAAAACGATCCTACATACAGTTAGTACAGAAACGGCACTGATGTTGCGGCTGATGGTGACTGTTGCATCTATTGCACAAAGGTGCATTCACTGAATAGGGCTTCTTCGCTGGAGGCTGTGCGGGTTGGTTGGGAGCTGCCTGGTTAGCTTGGGCAGTGACAACATAGTTTTGGGAAGCCTTACGCTTCCTTGCCGTTTTCGATGAACCAGAATCCTTTCCATTTTTGTTTTAACCTTTCTTGCTATCTTCCTTGTCAGACGACTGTTTCTTGCCCTTGTCACCCTTCCTGTGCAATTTATTCTTCCGAATCTGCGACTCAGTCAATGTCGCTGATAACTCGATCGCTTGACGGAGTGTGGCAGGGTTACTACCAGTAATGATGTCTTGCACTGAGTCAGGTAGGCCGTCGATGTACCTTTCGATGGCCTTGTCGAGTGGGGCAACCATAGTCGGGCAAAGCAGACTCAACTCCTCAAACCTATCAGTATATGCCCTGTGCTCGCCACTATCTTGCTTCAAAACATCAAACTCTTTCTCCAACGCTCGTTGTTCATGACGAGGAAAAACTCCCTCATCATAAGAGCTCTAAGTTCAGCCCATGTCTGAGCTAGAGCAACTTCTGCACCGCGATCCCTCATAACCCCGTTCCACCACGTAAGAGCCCTCTTCTGAAACACACTCGAAGAAAACTTGACCTTGCGATTGTCAGGACACTGCACGTGACGGAATGTATTCTCAATGCTCTCGAACCATTGAAGAAGCCCAGTTGCTCCTTCGGAACCACTAAACTTGAGTGGTTTAGCCGAGTTAAAATTCTTGAAATTGCATGGAGCATTGTTGTTGTTGTTGGCTTGGTTCCATTGAGCAAAGAGATTTGGGAGTGCAGCAGCCATCTGCTGTGCAATAATTTCTGCCAGTTCGGCATTTGCTACCTGATTGTCGCGTCGAGGAGGCATTCTAAAAGAGGAAAACATGAAAGGAAACGAGTGAGATGATTGGATGAAGAGAATGAGATGAAACAGAATCAACAAAAGCAAAGATGGTGGTTACGCATCGCAAAGCAAACAAGCGACACGAAATGTCTAGTCAAAGTAAGTGGGTCAAAAATAATGTATCGCGAAGACATGTTCGCCTATAAGTGAACACTCACCCCAAGAGTTCCCAGGTAAGAGTGACTGGTCCGATTATGTGGATTTGTACGAACACTCTAGCCTTAGACAGAAAACTCAGGGTACAGGCATTCACTCTTCCAGTTCGCACGTGTTCACACTATTAAAGCCCAAAACTTTGACGAGACTTTTGAAAATTCAAAAGGGTTCAAAACCATATAACAGAGGGTTCAAAACCTAGTAATCAATCATCCTAGAATAGATGATTAATTTTCAAAGCGGATTCGGAACCGATGTTCTCGTTGTGGTTATCATCTAAGGATAGGTGAAGTGCATGTTTTAAAATCTAAACACAAGATAACTTGTGTTAGGGTCCTAGAAAGTTATAGTCTAGGTCAAAGCATTATTAATAACCTAATTCCCTATAACCATTGGTTCTGATACCAACTCTTCTGTCACACCCCAGCCGCGTATAACATGCAACCGCGGCGGAAACGCCGGGGAGTGTTGGGACAGAATTAATTGTTTCATACCCATGGAAATTAAAGTTACATTTTATTTATCAAACAAGCGTATTACATTGTCTTTAAACAGGAAATAAAGAGTTTATAACAAAATTAAACTAGTCTATCTTCGTTTTATGTCTCTAAGGCACATGTCCGCCCTAGTATCACAGTCATCATACTAAGCAACAGCTCCTGAAAACACATGCGAAAGTAGGTACGTCAGCATAAAAATGCATGTGAGATACATAGGTTTTGTGAAAATGGGTTTCATGACTTGAGTTTAAAGAAAACATTTAATAACAGTCAGTCATAAACCTTGTAAATTGTTTAGTCTTGTAAATCTTATGAGAAACGATAATATCATATGATATGTATAAGTGAAACGTAAGGTTAAATGAGAGTAAAAAAATGAGATTTGTATAAGATAAGTTTGTTTGTAAAACAATGTCTTGTGAAGAATATGTTATTTGTGAAAAAGGTAACATGTCTATACTGAAATGATTTAAATAATGCTACGATAGGTAATATTATACAAATATTTATATATAGGAAGTACCAGCGGCGTATCCACCATGCTTATATCATATTACATACGCCACGTTACTCAAACCATTTACCCAAACCAACCACCATGTAAATTGTTCATGTATAAATCAATTGTCAAGTGTTATTGTGTAAACCATATCGAAATGTCTATGTTCAATGTAAACCACCAAATGTGTATATCAATGTCAAAATGTTTATGTTTAATGTAGATCATGTAATGTGTACCCAAAATATATCATGTATGGTAAGTGAAATATATCAACTAAACCATATGTAAAATGCACAAAAACAAGGTATTGAAGTAAAACATGGTTTAAATCAAAGTTATGTTTTGTGGAACAAATGCATGCTATACTGATACAAACATTTATGCGGTATTGTGAAAATGCATACATCCAAGCCTTGAGACTGTGGCGATAAACCCTTAAACAAATTAAAGGTTTATCTAAGTTATGTGTATCGAATTCGGTCATTCCTTTCATCCAAACCAACCTAGGATGTCCGGAACGGGAGTTGTCAATTCCTATGGTACCACTACCTACTAACAAACGGCGTAGCTAATGTTAATGAATGTATTGTTCCATGTTAAACAAACCAAATGTCATACCAAAATGAAGGCATGTGATGTAAACAATTGTACTAAGTATGCTCACAATGGGCATAAATAGCATGAAATGTAATGTGAAACATTGTACTAAGTACGCACACAATGGGCATACATAGCATGAAATGTAATGTAAAGCAATGTACTAAGTACGCACACAATGGGCATACATAGCATGAAATGTAATGAAATCATGTACTATAATGTATTAACGAACATAGCCGGTATATGATGTGAAAACATGGAAAGCATGAAAGTAACAAGTAGGCACATGTGTTTCACCCCAAAACAGTTTAGAAAACAGTAAAAGATGGGGTTCAATGTACTCACCTGAGATTGCTTTGAAGTTCTTGTATAACAACCAAATAATGCTAGAGATCACGGATATCAAACGGCACCTAATAGGTAGCTATATTAATATACCGGACCAAAATCGGAAGGATAGGATAGTATGCGGGTTCGTAAACTAAACGAGTATGGAGACTCGTGTAATATGATTTAACAAAGCCTACATACTAAAATGAAACCTAACCTAAGTGCTTACGACTCATTACGACCCGTTTAGGTAGCTTATGCTACTTTAATGCGTCGTCGCGTAAAACGCGCTTGGAATGCCTAACGTCGTGACCATAAGGTATAACCTCGGAAGGTTACAGCTATGGTCACCTAATGTGTTTGGTCGGATCCTAATGATCGACCAAATGGGTCGGGTTCGAAAGTGTAAGCGATTGTTTAGATCGCTTACCTTACGACCCTATATAAGCACTAAACTAAAAGTGACGAGCTTAGCATGATAAAACATGCTTAACTAAGTTTAGAAAACAGGTTTGGTATCAAAACAAATGGTTTTGACACCCACAAGTAGTTTGGTTACAAAATACGCAAGGATGCGTATTTTGGCCGAAACTACGACTCGTTACTGAGCCTAGATAACGTGGTAATCAGTAGGTGTAGTCACTACGGACTATAACCATCGTGATCACGCTCACGTTATGAAGTTCCAACGAACTTCGTGTTGACCATAAGCTGGTCAATGCAGAAAGTCAAACAAAGTTTGACTTTAGCACTAGAAAGCGATTTAAAGAATGAAAGAACACTTACGAAGGGTCCCCGAAAGCTAAACTTGATCCCGGAGCTCAAGTATGAAGCAATGGCATCAACTTAGAGCTCTTTGATCAGTTTTGTGGGTTTTAACATAAATGGGGGGGGGGGTATTTATAGGAAAAGCAAGACCGTTAGGATTGTTTCTTGAATATCGTGCCACGATCTCATGCGTACACTTGTCAAGATGTTGTGGTATCATATAATGACCCTAACTCCAGAGATTGTGAAAGGGCATTGCCCTTTGGAGTGATTGAAAGGCCAAAATCATCGAAAAAACGAGTTTCTGCATCTGCAGGGCTCATGCGGCCCACGTCAGGATACAGACAAAACTCAGGTGGGCCTCCTGGCCTTGTCTGATCTGCACAAACTTTCAGAAATGACAGTTTTAGTCCCTGTTGCATATTTAAGCCATTTCCAACACTTCTAAGGCCCGTAAAGCCAACTTTAAGGCCCTAAAATGATGCCTAAACATTGTGTACATGAAACATGCTCAAAAATATTCCGGATGTCAGTTCGTTTGGTCGTACAAACGCGATGTTCGCTTAATTACGACGGAATGCGCATAAGCGGACGGAATGCGCATAAGCGCGTAAAATGATCCAAATTGCGCGACGAATGGATTTTTCTCATGCCAAGCACTAAGGAATAATATAAGGATGCTTACATAATTTTTTGGATGTCCGGATGTATTCAGAACGTAAGTTATGCGCAAAAGTGCAAACTTGTGCACTTTTTGACACTTTTAGCCCCTGAATGATCCAAAAGTTTGTTTTAGCATACCAAACCCCTCAAAGCCTATTTCTAAGCTATGTAAAGGATATTTATGGTATGTTTAACTTATGGACATGTTTCGGAATGTTTGTTACAGTTCAAATTGGCATACTTTCGCAGTTTGTCAAGTTTAGTCCCTGTAAGCGAATTAACTTGTTTTTGCCATACCAAAGCCTTCAAAACTAATTTCTAAGTTATGTAAAGGTTATTTGAGGTATGTTGAGTATATGTTGATGTTCCGGAGTATTTGTCGCATTAAACTGAGTACGTTTACGCACCAGTTTGCGTATAATTCTCCAGAAAGCGATGTAGAGTTTAAAATCGAACAAAAGTCAAAACATGAAAAATGTAAAACACAACCAAACAAACATTGGGATCAAATAACATTGTTTTATTGATAATTGAACTGTTCATAATGATTTCGAGTACAAATGTTACAGTTTGGTTCTCGAGCTACTCCAAGGGAATCGACTTTATGCCAAGTTCTCCAAGTGTGAATTCTGGCTAGAGGAGATTCAATTCCTCGGTCACATCGTCAATAGTCAAGGTATTCATGTCGACCCCGTGAAGATCGAAGCTGTTAAGAGTTGGGTTACTCCAAAATCACCATCCGATGTTCGTTCGTTCCTCGGATTGGCGGGCTATTACCGTCGATTCATTATTGACTACTCAAAAATCACTGTCCGGCTTACTTTCTTTGTGACAACCCGAAACCTAGAACCTTTCGTTGTAACTTGCTTGTACGTTATGTGACTAGTTAAAATGATAACGTGAATCTTTTTATGTGATAAGTGCTTTGTTACGCGTGTATTGTATATATATATATGTGTGTACGTGTTATATGTGAACCGAGAACCCGACACGAAACAACAAGGACCCGACTCGAGACCATGTGGTCTCGAGTGAACCGTAACCATTAGGCCGGTTTGGGCCTTTGGCCGGTTGGGCCTTTGGGCCGAAAACACCCACTCGAAACCCATGAAGGGTGCACACTTGGAACTAGCCTATATATAAACCAACCTTAGTTAACTTTGCCATTTTGTTGAACAAAAACACACACACACTTCTATCTTCTCTCTCACTAGAACTCTAGCACACAAACACATCTCCAAGACTCTCGGATCCAATCGGTTGACACAAGAGCTCTCGGATTTGGACCTTGGATCGGCACTCACACACACCTCACCAACCGGTTAGTATTTCTTGTTGGTTATTGTTGTATGCTTAGTGTTAAATATGTTCATGATGTGTTTGTGCTTGAATAAATGTATGACGAGATTATGTGATAATATGGTAGTTGAGTTATGCATGATATTTGAAAAGAAATCGGTTCATGAATGATCTTGTTATGTGTGGAACTATGCATAAATGTTGATGTTGAAAATAGACTCATTATATGTTAAAAATGAATGATGAAATCGGGTTGCACTTGTGTTGAAATCGGACATATATAAAAACCGGGTTGTGTGTTATGCTAAGTGTCTTGATGATTGTTCATTGTTTTGGTTGAATAAGTGTTAAAAATGCTATGAACTTGATGAATATGTGTTTGAATATGTGAAGAACACTTTGAATGATAGTTAAGAATATGAAAACCCTTGTGATTTTGATCCATCTTTGACTAGTAACCTGATTAGGAAAACTGTTAGTGGAATGCTATTGGTTATTTCCGGATTTGGGCCTGATTATATTGTACTATTTGGCTGATTACATCTGCATCAACACGTGAACTTGAAAACGACAGCTTACCGACTCGCAATCACCCGTTGCGACTCGCAACCACAACGTGATGACTCGAGACCACGCGGTTGCGACTCGCAACCATAACAGGACAAGCCGAAACCACAGGTTACGAGTCCGGTTGCGACTCGAGACCTTAGCATGATGAACCGAGACTACGGTTGCGACACCGGTTGCGACTCGCAACCATCCATGATCAACGCACAGCATGACTCGAGACCATGCTTGCGAGTCCGGTTGCGACTCGAGACCACACTTTGGGCCTTAGTTAGTGGGCCGGACTTATGAACTTCTGTGCTACTGTTGATGAGTTATTTGGGCCTGTTATCACGAGCCCAACTGTTTGGACTTTGAACTTGTGATTGACTGTTACCGGTGAACTGTGAACTGTTACTGATTATACGTGATTTCCATGCGTGTTGAACATTTGTACACTACTTGGTTCGAATCTGATTATACGTGATATCCGTGTTAGGACGTTATTGACTACTTGCGACTTGATTGACTTTCTGTGATTAACTGCCGAGCAAACCGAGGTGAGTTCACACCCTTACAAAGCATGGGATTCCCTGGGTTGGGAACGGGGTTAAGGAACGTGGTTCCTCGTCTACCTTGGGTAGGACGTCAGTGGTTCAGGAATGTGATTCCTCGTCCGGATGGACGGATAAACGTACTAGACTAAAACTCTATCACGAAGTCCCTCCTTTTTGTATCGACTAATCGCCGGGCCAATGGCGAGCGGGTCATTAGTTAGATAGCGCTATTTAGGTCTGACAAGCCTCACACCGTGCCGCAGAGGACGGGCGTGAACTAATGGATCTGGGGCACGTCAATGATGATAGACATTGATGTTTTCAGGGCACATAAACATGACTACAGTCAGCAATCGATACGGTAACGAGTCTAGTATACACATGGGGTAGCCCCCACGGCTGGAGAGCCAGATGATGTACATGGGGTAGCCCCCACGGCCGAAATGCCTGATAACTACATGGGGTAGCCCCCACGGCCGGAGTGCCGGAGTAACTGGGAACGAACTGGTCACGTTTTTTTTTAAAACTATGGGGTAACCCCCACGGCAGGATGCCAGATAATGTAAACTGTTTTCGAAACAACTAAAACGAACGCCCACCCGTGAACTCACTCAACTAGTTGTTGACTCGTTACTACATGCTTTGCAGGACCATAGGTACTCAGCTGGAACTTGCATGGAGGAGGATCGTTGTGGGACAGGGATTGCTACAAGACTATGTTAAACTTGAAACTTTTGGAACTTATGTTATAACTTTAAACTTATGCTTCCGCTTGCAACTTAAACTTATTTGTTTTGGAACACCAATCGTGATGGTTAAACTTTTATAACTACTTATATGCTTGTTCAGTATGATTGGTGGCTGGATCCTGGTCAGTCACGCCTCCAAGCGGTAGTACTCCGCAGGTGGGATTTTGGGGGTGTGACAGATTGGTATCAGAGCCATTGGTTATAGTGAACTTGGTTTTAATAAAGGAGAAACGATTTTGTTAAAACCAGACTATAACCGGTTTAGTGCTCAACGGTCCACAACGACACTTCGCTCCTCATGCAAGGCTCGACGTTCTAGGTAATATGATGTATGTATATTGCCTACTTGTTAGTTGCGTAGTACATTGCTCATGGTATGCTTGATTAGTATAGCTACTGTTGTTTGAACACGTGCGTGCTTACTCTGTCTTACTATCGTGCTTTCGCGAACCTCTCTCACACGTATTGCTTTTATTATGAAGAACCATGTCTGGACGCGTTAACATGACACAAGCCCAGTTGACGGCTTTGATCAACGAGCGAATTGACGCAGCGCTCGCAGCTGCACGCGCAGGAGGTCAGTATGCTCAGGCACCGGTGTGCACTTTTAAGACCTTTATGGACTGTCGACCCACGACTTTTAGCGGCACTGAAGGAGCAGTAGGTCTCCTACACTGGTTTGAGAAACTGGAGTCTGTGTTCGAAATGTGCGAATGCCCTGAAGCGCGCAGGGTGAAGTATGCTACTGGTACTCTCGAGGGTTTGGCTCTCACGTGGTGGAATGCTCAAGTGCAGATGTTAGGGTTGGTTGCTGCCAACGCCACCCCATGGGAAAACTTCAAGGAAATGATCAGGGAGGAATACTGCAGTCGTGACGACATTCACAAACTGGAGGATGAGTTTTACAATCTTAAGATGTCGGGATCAGAAATTGAGGCATACACTAAGAGATCGCATGAGCTAGCCTTGTTGTGTCCTACTATGGTGGATCCTCCCTACAAGCGAATCGAACTCTATCTCAAGGGCTTGGTGCCAGAGATCCAAAGTCATGTGACTTCAGCAAGGTTGACTACTATCCAGCAGGTTGTACAGTTGGCTCACCGTCTTACTGACCAAGCGGTGGAGCAGAACAAGTTACCGAAGCGTATAGGTGCTGCAACTACTTCTGGTGCTTCTAGTGGGGATAAACGAAAATGGGATGGAACTTCAAGCAGGGGTTCAACTTCAGTGCAAACTCAGTCTCAGCAGAGAAAGACGGACGATCACAAGAGCCCCAGTCAGCAGTCGTCTGGTGGTCAAAGTCATGGTGGATACAAGGGGAATCACCCCAAATGCAATCGCTGCAGCCTACACCACAGTGGGCCATGCACCAGGGGCAACTGTCATCGATGCAACAAGCCTGGTCATGTTGCAAAGGATTGCAGAAGCGCATACCCCGTCAACCAGAATCGTCAGCAACCTCAGCAGAACCAGCGACAGCAGCAGGGTAACAACAAAGGGTGCTTTCAGTGCGGAGCTGAAGGCCACTTCAAGAAGGATTGTCCCCAACTGAACCAGAACAACAACAACAATCAGGGGAATGGTAACAATGGGAACAACAACAACAATGGTGCTAGGGGACGAGTGTTCGTGATTGGTCAAGGTGAAGCAAGGAATGATCCCAACGTGGTGACGGGTAAGTTCCTTCTCGACGACTTTTATGTTACAGTCTTATTTGATTCGGGTGCCGATACTAGCTATGTGTCACTAGAAGTTAGTAAGATGCTTAAGCGTACTCCTACACCCCTGAGCGACAAGCACACCGTAGAGCTAGCTAATGGTAAGAGTTTGGAAGCCTCACACGTAGTCAAGGGCTGCCAGCTTATTCTCGCTAACCAGACCTTCTCTATCGATCTTATTCCTATCGTCTTGGGTAGTTTCGACGTTGTCATTGGGATGGATTGGTTATCCCAACACCGAGCAGAGATTCTTTGCAACGAGAAGATCGTTCGTGTTCCTGGTCTAGGTAGTGAACCTCTCATGATTCGTGGCGACAAGAGAAGTGCTGTTGAGAACATTATCTCTCTTCTTAAGGCTCAGAAATGCTTACGAAAGGGCCACACTGCGATTTTGGCTTTAGTTACTGATACCACAGAGAAAGAGAAGAAGCTAGAAGATTTTCCCGTTGTACGCGACTATCCCGAGGTATTCCCTGAGGAATTACCTGGTCTTCCGCCCCATCGCCAAGTCGAGTTTCAGATTGATCTAGCTCCTGGAGCCGCGCCTGTAGCCCGTGCACCTTATCGTTTAGCGCCATCAGAGTTGGAAGAACTCTCCACACAACTACAAGAACTCTTGGATAAGGGTTTTATTCGCCCTAGCTCATCGCCTTGGGGAGCTCCAGTGCTTTTTGTAAAGAAGAAGGATGGTACCTTCAGAATGTGTATCGACTATCGCGAACTCAACAAGGTGACTGTGAAGAATCGTTATCCTCTACCGCGTATTGACGACTTGTTCGACCAGTTGCAGGGGTCGAGCTACTATTCAAAGATCGATCTGAGATCGGGATATCACCAGCTGAGAGTTCGGGAAGAGGATGTCTCTAAGACGGCCTTTAGGACTCGATATGGGCACTATGAGTTTCTGGTCATGCCGTTTGGGCTGACGAACGCACCGGCAGTTTTTATGGATTTGATGAATCGAGTGTGCAAACCGTATCTGGACAAGTTTGTTATAGTCTTCATCGACGACATCCTGATCTATTCTAAGAGCAAAGAAGAGCACGAACAACATCTACGACTTATTTTGGAACTCCTCCGGAAGGAACAGCTTTACGCGAAATTCTCGAAATGCGACTTCTGGCTTCGTGAAGTCCATTTCCTAGGGCATGTGGTGAACAAGGATGGGATTCACGTTGATCCATCCAAAGTGGAATCTATTAAGAACTGGCCTGCGCCTCGCACACCAAAGGAAATTCGCCAATTTTTGGGATTGGCAGGATATTACAGGAGATTCATTAAGGATTTTTCTAAGATCGCGCAGCCTCTCACCTTACTAACGCAGAAAGGCGTTGTTTATCATTGGGGAAATGCACAAGAGTTAGCTTTTCAACATCTAAAGGATAGACTTTGTAGTGCACCTATCCTTTCATTGCCAGAAGGCACAGATGATTTTGTGGTTTACTGTGATGCATCAATTCAAGGTCTTGGTTGTGTATTGATGCAACGAGATAAAGTCATAGCCTACGCCTCACGACAACTTAAAGTTCACGAGAAGAACTACACGACACATGATTTAGAGCTGGGAGCGGTTGTTTTCGCACTTAAACTATGGCGGCATTACCTGTACGGAACCAAGTGCGCCATCTACACCGACCACAGAAGTTTAGAACACATATTCAAGCAGAAGGAACTGAATATGCGGCAGCGACGATGGGTCGAGCTGCTGAATGACTACGAGTGCTCTATCAGGTATCACCCGGGCAAGGCCAATGTAGTGGCGGACGCCCTGAGTCGAAAGGACACTACGCCTAAGCGTGTAAGAGCTTTACAACTCACGATACATTCTAGTCTACCTTCGCAAATACGAGCTGCTCAGATAGAAGCACTGAAACCAGAAAACGTTAGAACTGAAGCTCTACGCGGGTCAAGACAACGCTTAGAACAGAAGGAAGACGGTGCTTATTATGTAACAGGACGCATTTGGGTCCCACACTATGGCGATTTACGAGAACTTGTGATGGATGAAGCGCACAAATCTCGCTACTCGGTACACCCTGGTTCGGACAAGATGTACCACGATATTAAAACCACGTATTGGTGGCCTAGCATGAAGGCCCACATAGCAACTTACGTCAGCAAGTGTTTGACTTGTGCGCGAGTCAAGACGGAATATCAGAAACCTTCAGGCCTACTTCAGCAACCAGAGATACCACAATGGAAATGGGAGCAAATTTCCATGGATTTTGTTACTGGCCTACCTAGATCACAGCGCGGAAACGATACTATCTGGGTGATCGTGGATCGACTCACAAAATCCGCACACTTTTTGGCAATCAAGGAAACGGATAAGTTCTCCACTCTGGCGGAGATATACCTCAAGGAAGTTGTTTCGAGGCACGGGGTGCCCACTTCTATTATCTCTGATCGAGATGCACGTTTTACTTCGGAACTGTGGCAGGCAATGCACAAGTCTTTTGGCTCACGTTTAGATATGAGCACAGCATATCACCCACAGACGGACGGGCAGTCCGAGCGTACTATCCAAACACTAGAAGACATGCTTCGCGCTTGTGTAATCGACTTTGGCAACAGCTGGGAAAGGCATCTGCCACTCGTGGAATTTTCGTATAATAACAGCTACCACACCAGCTGGGATTTCATCATTCATTAAAGCTGCTCCGTTTGAGGCATTGTACGGACGTAAATGCCGGTCACCCCTCTGTTGGGCAGAGGTGGGGGATAGTCAAATCACTGGTCCAGAACATGTGGTAGACACTACTGAGCGGATTGCTCAAATACGACAACGCATGGCGGCCGCTCGTGACCGTCAGAAGGCATACGCCGATAAGGGCAGGAAACCACTTGAGCTCCAGGTTGGGGAGCGGGTATTACTCAAAGTTTCACCCTGGAAGGGTGTGGTTCGTTTTGGTAAACGAGGGAAACTCAACCCACGGTACGTTGGACCTTTTGAAATCATCGAGAAAATAGGCAAGGTGGCCTACAGACTGAAATTACCAGCAGAACTCGGTGCAGTTCACAACGTTTTCCATGTGTCAAATCTGAAGAAGTGTCTGTCAGATGAGACGCACGTAGTTCCTCTGAAGGAACTCACGATCGACGAACAGTTGAAATTCGTCGAAGAACCTGTCGAGATCACGGACCGGGATGTTAAGGTCCTCAAGAGCACTAGAATACCTCTTGTTCGAGTTCGTTGGAACTCACGTCGCGGCCCAGAGTTTACCTGGGAGCGCGAAGATCGGATGAAACAAAAGTATCCCCAACTGTTTGAGAACAGTACTAACGCTACTGAGGCTGAAGCTACGGAATTTCGGGACGAAATTCCAGATCAACGGGGGGTGGATGTGACACCCCAGGAAAACCGGGAAAACCTTGCAACCTAACTAGCTTCCTCAGTGAGTGCTATCAAATTTCGGGACGAAATTTCTTTCAACTTGGGGATGATGTGACAACCCGAAACCTAGAACCTTTCGTTGTAACTTGCTTGTACGTTATGTGACTAGTTAAAATGATAACGTGAATCTTTTTATGTGATAAGTGCTTTGTTACGCGTGTATTGTATATATATATATGTGTGTACGTGTTATATGTGAACCGAGAACCCGACACGAAACAACAAGGACCCGACTCGAGACCATGTGGTCTCGAGTGAACCGTAACCATTAGGCCGGTTTGGGCCTTTGGCCGGTTGGGCCTTTGGGCCGAAAACACCCACTCGAAACCCATGAAGGGTGCACACTTGGAACTAGCCTATATATAAACCAACCTTAGTTAACTTTGCCATTTTGTTGAACAAAAACACACACACACTTCTATCTTCTCTCTCACTAGAACTCTAGCACACAAACACATCTCCAAGACTCTCGGATCCAATCGGTTGACACAAGAGCTCTCGGATTTGGACCTTGGATCGGCACTCACACACACCTCACCAACCGGTTAGTATTTCTTGTTGGTTATTGTTGTATGCTTAGTGTTAAATATGTTCATGATGTGTTTGTGCTTGAATAAATGTATGACGAGATTATGTGATAATATGGTAGTTGAGTTATGCATGATATTTGAAAAGAAATCGGTTCATGAATGATCTTGTTATGTGTGGAACTATGCATAAATGTTGATGTTGAAAATAGACTCATTATATGTTAAAAATGAATGATGAAATCGGGTTGCACTTGTGTTGAAATCGGACATATATAAAAACCGGGTTGTGTGTTATGCTAAGTGTCTTGATGATTGTTCATTGTTTTGGTTGAATAAGTGTTAAAAATGCTATGAACTTGATGAATATGTGTTTGAATATGTGAAGAACACTTTGAATGATAGTTAAGAATATGAAAACCCTTGTGATTTTGATCCATCTTTGACTAGTAACCTGATTAGGAAAACTGTTAGTGGAATGCTATTGGTTATTTCCGGATTTGGGCCTGATTATATTGTACTATTTGGCTGATTACATCTGCATCAACACGTGAACTTGAAAACGACAGCTTACCGACTCGCAATCACCCGTTGCGACTCGCAACCACAACGTGATGACTCGAGACCACGCGGTTGCGACTCGCAACCATAACAGGACAAGCCGAAACCACAGGTTACGAGTCCGGTTGCGACTCGAGACCTTAGCATGATGAACCGAGACTACGGTTGCGACACCGGTTGCGACTCGCAACCATCCATGATCAACGCACAGCATGACTCGAGACCATGCTTGCGAGTCCGGTTGCGACTCGAGACCACACTTTGGGCCTTAGTTAGTGGGCCGGACTTATGAACTTCTGTGCTACTGTTGATGAGTTATTTGGGCCTGTTATCACGAGCCCAACTGTTTGGACTTTGAACTTGTGATTGACTGTTACCGGTGAACTGTGAACTGTTACTGATTATACGTGATTTCCATGCGTGTTGAACATTTGTACACTACTTGGTTCGAATCTGATTATACGTGATATCCGTGTTAGGACGTTATTGACTACTTGCGACTTGATTGACTTTCTGTGATTAACTGCCGAGCAAACCGAGGTGAGTTCACACCCTTACAAAGCATGGGATTCCCTGGGTTGGGAACGGGGTTAAGGAACGTGGTTCCTCGTCTACCTTGGGTAGGACGTCAGTGGTTCAGGAATGTGATTCCTCGTCCGGATGGACGGATAAACGTACTAGACTAAAACTCTATCACGAAGTCCCTCCTTTTTGTATCGACTAATCGCCGGGCCAATGGCGAGCGGGTCATTAGTTAGATAGCGCTATTTAGGTCTGACAAGCCTCACACCGTGCCGCAGAGGACGGGCGTGAACTAATGGATCTGGGGCACGTCAATGATGATAGACATTGATGTTTTCAGGGCACATAAACATGACTACAGTCAGCAATCGATACGGTAACGAGTCTAGTATACACATGGGGTAGCCCCCACGGCTGGAGAGCCAGATGATGTACATGGGGTAGCCCCCACGGCCGAAATGCCTGATAACTACATGGGGTAGCCCCCACGGCCGGAGTGCCGGAGTAACTGGGAACGAACTGGTCACGTTTTTTTTTAAAACTATGGGGTAACCCCCACGGCAGGATGCCAGATAATGTAAACTGTTTTCGAAACAACTAAAACGAACGCCCACCCGTGAACTCACTCAACTAGTTGTTGACTCGTTACTACATGCTTTGCAGGACCATAGGTACTCAGCTGGAACTTGCATGGAGGAGGATCGTTGTGGGACAGGGATTGCTACAAGACTATGTTAAACTTGAAACTTTTGGAACTTATGTTATAACTTTAAACTTATGCTTCCGCTTGCAACTTAAACTTATTTGTTTTGGAACACCAATCGTGATGGTTAAACTTTTATAACTACTTATATGCTTGTTCAGTATGATTGGTGGCTGGATCCTGGTCAGTCACGCCTCCAAGCGGTAGTACTCCGCAGGTGGGATTTTGGGGGTGTGACAGATTGGTATCAGAGCCATTGGTTATAGTGAACTTGGTTTTAATAAAGGAGAAACGATTTTGTTAAAACCAGACTATAACCGGTTTAGTGCTCAACGGTCCACAACGACACTTCGCTCCTCATGCAAGGCTCGACGTTCTAGGTAATATGATGTATGTATATTGCCTACTTGTTAGTTGCGTAGTACATTGCTCATGGTATGCTTGATTAGTATAGCTACTGTTGTTTGAACACGTGCGTGCTTACTCTGTCTTACTATCGTGCTTTCGCGAACCTCTCTCACACGTATTGCTTTTATTATGAAGAACCATGTCTGGACGCGTTAACATGACACAAGCCCAGTTGACGGCTTTGATCAACGAGCGAATTGACGCAGCGCTCGCAGCTGCACGCGCAGGAGGTCAGTATGCTCAGGCACCGGTGTGCACTTTTAAGACCTTTATGGACTGTCGACCCACGACTTTTAGCGGCACTGAAGGAGCAGTAGGTCTCCTACACTGGTTTGAGAAACTGGAGTCTGTGTTCGAAATGTGCGAATGCCCTGAAGCGCGCAGGGTGAAGTATGCTACTGGTACTCTCGAGGGTTTGGCTCTCACGTGGTGGAATGCTCAAGTGCAGATGTTAGGGTTGGTTGCTGCCAACGCCACCCCATGGGAAAACTTCAAGGAAATGATCAGGGAGGAATACTGCAGTCGTGACGACATTCACAAACTGGAGGATGAGTTTTACAATCTTAAGATGTCGGGATCAGAAATTGAGGCATACACTAAGAGATCGCATGAGCTAGCCTTGTTGTGTCCTACTATGGTGGATCCTCCCTACAAGCGAATCGAACTCTATCTCAAGGGCTTGGTGCCAGAGATCCAAAGTCATGTGACTTCAGCAAGGTTGACTACTATCCAGCAGGTTGTACAGTTGGCTCACCGTCTTACTGACCAAGCGGTGGAGCAGAACAAGTTACCGAAGCGTATAGGTGCTGCAACTACTTCTGGTGCTTCTAGTGGGGATAAACGAAAATGGGATGGAACTTCAAGCAGGGGTTCAACTTCAGTGCAAACTCAGTCTCAGCAGAGAAAGACGGACGATCACAAGAGCCCCAGTCAGCAGTCGTCTGGTGGTCAAAGTCATGGTGGATACAAGGGGAATCACCCCAAATGCAATCGCTGCAGCCTACACCACAGTGGGCCATGCACCAGGGGCAACTGTCATCGATGCAACAAGCCTGGTCATGTTGCAAAGGATTGCAGAAGCGCATACCCCGTCAACCAGAATCGTCAGCAACCTCAGCAGAACCAGCGACAGCAGCAGGGTAACAACAAAGGGTGCTTTCAGTGCGGAGCTGAAGGCCACTTCAAACTCTCAAGCATATACTCTGCAATGCTCCCGTTCTCGCTTTACCTGACAGAAACGATGACTTCATTGTCTATTGTGATGCCTCGAACCTTGGTCTTGGTTGTGTTCTCATGCAACGAGACAAGGTTATTGCTTACGCATCTCGTCAGCTCAAGATTCACGAGAAGAACTATACAACCCACGACCTCGAGCTAGGCGCAGTTATTTTTGCGTTGAAAATATGGAGCCACTACCTTTACGGTACCAAGTGTACGGTCTTCACCGACCATAGGAGCCTACAACACATCTTCAGCCAAAAAGAACTGAATATGCGTCAAAGCCGTTGGGTAGAACTTCTCAACGATTATGACTGTGAGATCTGTTATCATCCTGGCAAACCAAATGTCATTGTCGACGCCCTCAGCAGACGAAGCTATTTGCATAGTGTTCATAATGTTCACGGCCAACATCATCTCGAGACCCTCATCCGTGACGCCCAGCATGCCTGTTTTACCGAACGCACTTTAAAGAAGGAATGGATTTATCATAACGGCAAACAGTTATTGAATAAATCGAATGGGATATTCCAGTATTTGGACCGAATTTGGATTCCCAAACGTACTAACTTGCGACAAATCTTGTTTGATGAAGCCCACAAGTCCCGATATTCTATTCATCCTGGTGCCGACAAGATGTATCATGACTTTCGTCAACGGTACTGGTGGCCTGGAATGAAGAAGGATATTGCGATCTATGTTTCGAAGTGCCTGACTTGCTCGAAAGTCAAGGCCGAACAACAAAGACCATCTAGCTTGCTTGTACAACCCGAGATCCCGATGTGGAAATGGGAAAGCATAGCCATGGACTTTATCACGAAACTCCCGCGTACAACCTCAGGTCACGATAGCATCTGGGTTATTGTTGACCGTTTGACTAAATCTGCTCATTTCCTACCGATACGAGAAGACTTCAAGGTAGAAAAATTAGCCCGAATCTACACAGACAAAGTTATCTGTCGACACGGTACACCTCGTGACATCATCTCTGACCGCGATGGCCGGTTTACCTCGCGTCTTTGGGAAACGTTTCAACCTGCTCTTGGTACTACGGTTAATCTAAGTACCACTTTCCATCCCCAAACCGACGGTCAGACTGAAAGAACGATTCGTACTTTTAAAGATATGCTTCGCTCGTGTGTCATAGATTTCGGTGGTAATTGGGACGCTCACTTACCTTTGGTCGAATTCTCGTACAATAACTGTCACACCCCAACCGATGGCGGAATCATCAGGGCGCGGCACTAGGTGAATAAGATTGCTCAAGAGAATCTATAATAACTATCTTGTGATAATATTTATTACATTCATTATCTCATACTAACAAATAATACAATCACATAAGTCATCACAGATTTCTTGTCCTCTCGAACAATACAAATTCGACAACCTAGATTTTTAGGTGAGTTTCTAGACTTCCTAGCTTGATATTGATGTAGACTGCAACTAAACCTGCAACATACGTTAAAATAACGTCAATACTAAAGTATTGGCGAGTATACAGGTTTGGTATGTAGTAGCGTAATAGATTAAAAAGGTGCTACGAATTTCCACATGCATAAACGTAATACACGACATATATGTTGGTGCATCCGTCTGTCGCCTTCGTCTTGATTAGATATTGATAGACATCTTGTCATTTCAAGCGAAACCCCTTAACTTGATGATTCCGCTCGAAAGTCTAGTTCGTGATTTCTCTTGAGTTGGTATGTTGTGATTCCGCTTGAATTGATCATGACATGTTCAAACGGAATAAGGAGCCTATATATAGGGGTCTTTGGAGCGAAATCAGTAGTGATAGTCTTCCGGTTTGCCACGAAGTGCTGCCGAAGTGTTGTCGTGCATGTAAAAAGCTTTCTGATCAATAAAAACAACATATTAAAGTGAATACAGCTGGAATAACGCTAATTCATTAGTTTCCGCCAGTTGAATTGGTGAAAAACTCTTCTGATCGACTCGTTCGGGTCAGAAAACAGCTGAAATAACGCTAATTCATTAGTTAAGTTTTGGCGTTCCGTTTCGATTGTTAAGCGTAGCGATAGTTTGGTTACACATTCTCATCCATATTTCATATATTTATTGTAATTCGCTACGTTGGGTCGTATTTACATATCCATATTTCCAAGTTGCGATACATTAACTGAGTTTCGTTTCGAATATGCGATTTCTTTGCGATGCTACACGATCATCAAGGAGGGTAGAATAGGTCCTCTCTCAATGTCATCGTGAACGTTAATGTGTTTTAAGTAATGAGTTGCACTTCGACACATCACGGCTATCAAGGAGGGTATAATTGGTCCTCACTCGACATCTTCGTGGTTGTCAGCAATGCAATGTGATGTGATAGTGAGAGAATATGCGAAAATATTGCGATATAGCGATGTATGCGTTATAGTTACATTATTTCTCCGAATCTCTGGTGCTAGGCGTAACGAGTATATCGAGTAGTAACAACGCACGAATGTGCGGGTTGTTACAGTCTCCCTCTGCTTT
Organism: Helianthus annuus; assembly: GCF_002127325.2. Taxonomy (NCBI): domain Eukaryota; kingdom Viridiplantae; phylum Streptophyta; class Magnoliopsida; order Asterales; family Asteraceae; genus Helianthus; species Helianthus annuus. The sequence goes on from NC_035443.2 coordinate 117,676,665, forward strand.
AGGAAATTTTGTCCCGAAATTAATCCACCAGTAGGGTTGCAAGATTCTATGCGAATGGGAGTAGCGACTTAAAAGCGTCTAGATAAGCGAGCGATCGATTAAAATTCGACGAGCGAGAGTGTCGCGATAACCAGCGATAGCAGCGAGTAGGGTGATTTGCAGGACAAAAGATGATAACAAACACCGAAAGTGATTAGAGGGCGTTTAAAATCTCTGAAAAGTCGATTAATTAGGAAAAACTTGCTTATGAAAATCTTCTCACGGTGCGGCGTTAGCTATAGCGTTGTTCACACCAGCACGATGAGAAAGGTTTGTTAGGTTACTGAAAGATCTTTAAGTGACTAAACTCATTTTACGAAATTTTCTCGCCCCACGACGTTGACTTGAGTCGATTGTCACACTGGTGTCACAAGAAAATCTCGTTTTGTACAAGGGTTTTGGAAAAGTTTTATAGGAAAAGTCTTGTAAGAACAGATAAGTTTAAAATTTGTGTAAGCAAAGCCTTTTAATTATACCAAAAAAATTTTAAGGTCGGCCCCGCATGGCACTTTCCCACGAAAGTTCTACAATATGGCCAAAACACTTATATATAGGAAGTACCAGCAGCGTATCCACCATGTTTTACTCATATGGCTTCCGTCTCGTGAGGTGGTGTCATACGTTTCGACATAGTACTGACAGAATTGCGATGACTCGATCCAAACGAGAAGGGTTGGATCAAGTCTTGAAAGGGCGAACTGAGCGATGAAGTCGTTTTCGAACTCAGTTCAGCGATACAAGTGAGGTAATAATCGATTGATAGCACAACATACCCAATAGTCGAAAGCATCGACGATAAGTGAAAAGCGATGAGCGATAGCGTCAATTGATAGCGACAACCGTCGAGCGATAAGCGACAGTCGATGCGTTGCAAGCGATGGAGACGTTTGATTTGATTGGATTTAATAACACCATAATTTTAAACTAACACTAGCCCACATGGCCTTTTTCCACGAAAGTCTGCTAATACGGCTAAACACCACTATGTCTTAGCCCTATTAGTTTCGTTTCGTGAAGCAAGGTCGTGAGTGCTATCATAGATTCGGATAACACAGAAAACACAAATAGCGATAAGCGTTGAGAATATCGAAGCGATGAGATAGGTGCGAGAAGCGTTACAACGAGAAGCGACGAGTGACGTGCGATACTCGTCAAGCGATTCACGATACACGATTCTCCGCAAGTGATACACAGTAGCGGTAGAGATTGCGAGATACACACAATATATGATTGCTATTTCGAGCCACATAATAAGCGTTAGCGCGAGACACCTAATATACGGTTTCGATTTGCGAGATATATTCCAGCGATAATGCGATTTCGAGCATGTTGACTTACGAAAAGTCTTGCGAGCACACGCGTTGGATTGCGATTGAGATTGTTACGCCTTGCGATATATGGTTTAGTGTGTCGAAAATAACCACAATAGTATAATAGGTCTACGTTCCAACTCCACATGGCACTTTCTTCACAAAACTTTGGTTAGCACAGCGAAACACCGCCATGTTTCAACCATGCGCCTCTGTCCCGTTAATAGGTATCAGATTTCGTTAGACATGGTCAAGACGCTTATATATAGGAAGTACCAGCGGCGTATCCACCACGCTTAACCATGCTCTGAACGTTAAGGCATCATTGAGACTCACTATGATCTCCGTGCACTAACCAAAATAATCCCGTGTGCACCCGTGATTAATTTGATCCTTACACATACATTATATAGTACATAGTGCTAGCATATAGATTGTGCGCGAGCATAAGAGAGAAATAGAATCCATATGCGAGGATAGATAAAATAAGTTCCACACATAAAGGAGATTGACGGCGATAAGTCGTATTATTACAACAACATTAGAAGCAAAATAACGTTGTTGTGGAGTACTTTCACGGAGAATGCGGTTGTTGTTGAAATTCCTCAAGGCTGCGGTCTCGTGCGACAGTGTTGCGTAAGATGACCGTACCAGTTGCAATTTGCGCAATAGTGACAGTTAGCTTCTGGCGGGTGATGATACGTACACTTGAGACACAGGGGATGGGGTCCGTTGTAAGCACATTTCAATTGAACTGGAGCTGCTCGGAGAGGTTCTGGTTGTGACAGCCCAGTTGTTGAGGAGTCTGAACTCATGGTCTTCCGTTTACGACTGGGCTGAGCTTCCTAAGATGATGCGGTGTCGTCGGCGGTTTCGTCTGATGGTTCATTGGGGACATTGTCGGAGGGATCTTCAGAAGGATCATCGGTAGATTCGCTGGAAGAATCGTCAGAAGAATTGATGATGATTGCTTGATGAGCTTGTTTGAGAGGCTTCTTGGAGAAGAATCCGTCCAAGACTCGTTTGTTGTTAATTTCTGCGGACAAACGGTAGGTTTCTTCGATGGTAGCAGGTCTTGCAGCTTCGACGAAATCACCCACACACTCAGGCAAGCCGCGAATGTACTTTGGAATGACTTTTTCTGAAGTGTTGACTTGACTTGGGCAGATTACGCTAAGCTGTTTGAACCTTGCGGTGTAGTCAGCATTGTCACCTTCGACTTGCTTGATTTCCCAAAATTCATTTTCTAGCTTCTAGACTTCATGAGGAGGACAATACTCTTTCTTCATGAGTTCCTTCAGCTCATCCCAGGAGAGGGCATAAGCTGCGGAGATCCCACGTTTGTTGCGTTCGGCGGTCCACCAGTCGAGTGCTCGCGATTGAAATACTCCGGTAGCGCACGTAGTACGGAAGCTATCGGGACACCCACTTTGATGAAGGGTAACATCGATAGAATCGAACCACTGGAGTAGTTGGGTCATACCTCCTTCACCTGTGAATTCCATTGGATCACAGGCTTTGAAGTGTTTGTAGAGAAAAGCAGGTTGCGACGCTTCCGTCTTAGAGTCTTCCGAGGCTCGAGAGCTGCTGAGAGAGTGCACTTGAGCGACAATTTGAGGAATGAGCTTGACCACTTCCTTGGTCATAAGCGAGGCAATCCTCTTATCAGTGCTTCGTTTGGCTCTTCTCCTAGCCGTTCGTCTCGAGGTAGAGTCCTTGGAAGGCATCTAGACAGAGAGAGATATTTGGAATGAGATTCGATCATAAGGATTTTTGAGTTTGCGATGCGATTGAGCGCGATCTAAACTTATAACGTGCAATATAAATAGATTTCACATAGGAGCCACATAGGAGACACGAGATTCCTAGGTTCTCACACAATGATTTGTTTGTATTTAGATATAAATAGTTGTAGTTTACACTTATACACACGTATATCGATGTAGAATACGCGAGGACGCGATGTGAGGGAGAGTAAGCGAGAGAAAGCGGGCAATAAGACATTAGTTTGGTTGCGAACATTCGGTCTTCGTTTTAGATTGCGATGGCTGTGCGAGTTGTGCGTTTTGTAAAACAGGGAGCGAAAATTGATAAATCATAAAATAAACACATAAAGCGTGCGTAGTTCATCAAAGCGTAAAACCGGCGAGTTGTAGGCTTAGTAAAGTAATCGGAGTGCCTTGGGTGTTTAGGCGTCGACTACCCAAGGTAACCCAACTATACCCAACAAGTTCGTGCACGCGCGTTGACCTAGAAGAGTTATGCTTCCACTGGGATGCAGCTCATGGCATTCGTCTTCCTAGTCATCGCGTGGCTCGAGTCATTGTTATGGTCGAGTCCTTGGTGAGAGCTTTTTGAAAACTATTTTAGAGAGTGGAACGGTTGATTAAGGTACGGGTTTCACCCCTGACTTAACAGCTTCGTTCCTAATTGTGGTTGTGCTCATCGAATAAATCCGAGAGTTCCACTAGAATTTCGAAATGGAGGTCTTTGTCGAGATATGGATGTCACTCCTAACTCAACGAAAGGTCATCGTGCTAGTAAAATGTGCTGAGTGAGCAATCCTATCGAGAGTTCTTGGTTTTCACACATGGTCTCGACTGGATCACTCGGTTGTGATATGCGAGTGTTTTCAAAAACATGTGTATTGTGTCAGCCTTAGGAAAGGCTAAGTAGTATTCCAGCCTTAGGAAAGGCTTCTTCGTGTGAAGCTGTAGTACGCGGTGTTCACACAAAGTTGTAGTTTTTAGCAATTTCGATCGAGAGTATCAAGTAGGCCCAATACAAACCCTACTGGGCTCGTACGAGTCGGCCTATGGGTACTTAGACTATAGACTAGGTCAATTTCTAAGACGCCGACCCGGACTAGGTCGAGTGTTGCCTAATTCCCTATAGTTATGGCTCTGATACCAATCTGTCACACCCCAACCGATGGCGGAATCATCGGGGCGCGGCACTAGGCGAATCAGATTGCTCAAGAGAATCCATAACAACTATATTGCGATAATATTTATTACATTCGTTATCCCATACTAACAAATAATACAATCACATAAGTCATCACATATTTCTTGTCCTCTCGAACAATACAAATCCGACAACCTAGATTTTTAGGTGAGTTTCTAGACTTCCTAGCTTGATATTGATGTAGACTGCGACTAAACCTGCAACATACGTTAAAATAATGTCAATACTAAAGTATTGGTGAGTATACAGGTTTGGTATGTAGTAGCGTAATAGATTAAAAAGGTGTTGCGAATTTCCACATGCATAAAAGTAATACACGACATATATGCTCACAAAACTGATACTACCAGCTAAGTCCTCGATGCTCGATTCTTCGATGGCATAACTAGACCCCGTCGGGCGCAATAGTACTATACTAGTCGTGGTGGGATGTCACGAGTATAAGTCCTAGCACATATGCAACTAGCATCACGTATATCTATGCATAACAGTTATTCGCAAGTGATAAATTGATTGATTGATTGAATGATTCGTTTGATAAGTTCGATTTGTTAGGAACGTATGTTACACCCAAAATGCGATAAAAAGGGGTTCAAGTATACTCACAGTGCGTATTTGGTAGGCTAACACCGCTTGGTTGGATTGACGGGAAAGTGTCTGAGAATACCCTGATTACAGACAGACTGATTGCATGAGCGTTTGATAGCGTGTTAAATGATATCGGGATAAACAAGAAACGAATGATAATCCGATCGAATGCCGGCCCGTTCGGTTGGGCTGCTATCCGATCGGATGGGCTGCCCGATCGGCTAGCCTGTCCGATCGGCTGGCCTGTCCGATCGGCTGGGCTGTCCGATCGGCTGCGTGTCCGATCGGCTGGCCCGTCCAGCTGTATTCGACAAAGTTTGAAGGTTTTTCGGTGGTTTTGGTCGAGACGTTGTTGTAACGTGCTAAACAACTGAAATTCCATCAAGCCCGACTTGTTCTAATGGCCGGGAACCACCCCGTTCCATCAGATCTGGCCGTTCTTGACGGTTTTTCCATGTTTAACCCGAAATTGGACGTCTCTTCGTTAGAAATCAGATCTTAGACCAACACGACACTAGAAATGAGTAGAAGGTCGGTATAAACTCCGATTCTACCGGTCTTTGAGTGTAAAAGAGTTGAAAGAAAGTTGGAAAACCATCTCCCAACCTTTCAGTCATGATTATGTGTAGATCTGTGAGAAAATGTTGTTTATTCTTGTGGAAATCCTTCGAATCTGAGTTGTTCTTGGTGGAATGAGGCCAACGCTTGAAGTTCATAAGAACTTCATGATGACATCACCCTAGAACGCCTCAAATTCATTGATTTCACGGTTAAAAGTTGAGATTCGAAAGATAGAAAGGTGGAGGAGTGCGTATAGATCAAAGAAGTACAAGTTTTGAGTTGAAAACTTACAAGAATCGCGAGAAATCGAGAGATGAAGGGGTTGGAGCGTCTGGTCGAACAGCAGCAGTCACATCAAGTGTGCTTGATGTGACAAGTGGGGTATTTATAGGCAAAGGAGGAGAAGGGAGGTGAGGTGGTGCGTTGGGTCGGATTGCCCTCCGATCGGATGGCTGTCCGATCGGCTGGATGTCCGATCGGACGGCTGTCCGATCGGATGGCCATCCGATCGAACTGCTTTTAGTGCATACATCTGTCGACTTCGCCTTGTATCGAGTCTTGTATTAGATTGTTAGATCAGGGCATATTGTACGAGAAAATAGGGTTTAGAAGTGTTTAAATGTGATTCCGCTTGAAAGAGCAGATTTCGCTTGAAATGACTTGTGTCATTTTCAAGCGGAATCAACAAGTTTGATTATTTCGCTTGAAACCATTTCAAGCGAAATCAGAACAGTATAAATAGCTTTCAAGCGAGATCATTTGTAACAGTTGTGTAATTCCGGTACCAAGGTGCTGCCGAAGTGCCATCTGATTGTAAACAGTTTCTGATCAATATTCAAGGCATATTAAAGTGAATTAAGCTGTTTTCCACATCTGTTTCTTAGTTTCTGCCTCTGAAACAGATTAGAACGCCTCTGATCGACTCGTTTCGGGTCTGAAAACGATCCTACAAGTGGTATTAGAGCTCAGGAGGAGGAGTTCTTACCGATTCAGCTTAAAATTTCTGTTTTCTACACCTTCTTTTCAAAACTAACAAGTTTTTACGGTTAAAATCGGCTCATTTTCACAGATATTGTGTAAAACTGTTTTTTAACAAACCCTTGAAAGTTTCAGATTAAAATTCAACCTAAAACGACTAAATTGGACCTAAGTTGTTATTCCGCTTGAACGAACACATCCTTATTCCGCTTCAAAGTTGATATCCCGTTTGAGATTTCAAGCGAAATCTGTTATTTCGCTTGAGATTTTGGTGATTCCGCTTTAATTTCTTATTCCGCTTGAAAGTTCAAGCGAAATCAAGTGATTCCGCTTGAAATCATTATTTCGCTTGAATCTAAAAATCATTATTCCGCTTGAAGTTGTTTGTATTTCAGGTATTCCGCTTGAAATGTGTTGTTTTCGAAAAACGTGCTATCGAATCATGAGTGAAGAATTTTACAACGCGTTTGCCACATCCCCGAGTACTCCAGCTGCAATTGCTCAAAACATGAACTTGGAAAACGAAACCAGAACTTTACAAAACCCCCGAAACTTATGGGAATTGAAGAGTACCATGGATGGAAAAATCGTTTTGAAAACTGGGTTCAGGCATACCATCTGAGAGCTTGGGAAAGCATTGAAACAAAGTATGTTAGACCACTGAGTGCTTTGAAAGTTGATAAAATCATTTTAGAATTCACAGAACAAGAGAGAGACAGTCATAAAGGAGAGAAAATGATGATCAGTCTTCTATAACAAGCTGTCAAAGAAGACATCTTTATTTTGCTTCAGCATGATGGGAGTGCGTTTTCGATCTGGGAAGCAATTAAGAAGAAATTCGAAGGAAGCACATAAATGCTTAAAAGTAAAGCATCATTGCTGAAAAAGGAGTTTGAGTTATTTACCAGTATGCCAGGGGAGACTACAAAAACTCTCATTGAGAGATACTGTCATCTTGTGCGTACAATGTCCCAGTTGAAGATTACTAAAACGCCAGCAGAATGGGTGGAAAAGTTAGCTGACGCATTACCACAGAAAGAATGGGGTACTTATCTCATGATTTTAAAGAATTCTGGAGAGTTTAGCAGATTGTCGATTGGTCAGTTTATTGAAAAGGTTGAGGCACAGGATCTTGAACAACAGAAGATTGCCAGAATGAACAGCTCAAGTCATCAACAAGATATCAAACTGTACTATAAAGGAAATGTTCAAACAGTTGAAACTAGTCCAATGATTCAAACCGCGTTTAGTGCAGGAAATTCATCTGAAACAAGCAGTCAAAGTTCAGTCAACACTAGTGTATTTTCAAATGTTAATCCTCCAAGTGTTCAAAGTGGAAATGTTGGTAATGGGCATATGATTCAGTGCAATGTGGCATTGCATCTTTAAAATGGACAGAATTTTTCAGAAGAAGTTATAAAAAGTCATATGGCATTGTTGGTTACTGCGTTGGAATCTTACGAAGGATTGATTGCTGGAAGAATTGGTAATCCAATGCTAACAAAGGAAGATTACGACCAGGTTGATGCAGAAGAATTGGAACTAATGGATATAAAATGGGCTTTAGCAAGTGTTCTGAGAAGAGCTGAAAAATTCAAAATGATAACAGGAAGAAATGACTTTTTGGATGCTCATCTTTCAGCTTTAGGTTTTGATAAATCTAAAGTTACTTGTTTTAAATGTAGAGAGAAAGGTCACTTCAAAAGAGAGTGCAAAAATCAGGAGCCTAGTGGAGCAAAGAATCCTTTTGGAAAAGATGATTACTATCGAAAGGCTATATATCAGCAAATCACCAATCAGTCACATCAACAAAAGGATTCACAAACTGCACATGGAAAAATGATCGAAGATGCAAATAAGAAAGCTTATTATGGCATTATTGATCAAGATGATGAGAAGGTGGCTCCAGGTTTTAGCTGGGACAAGTATATTCCAGCTGATTCCAATGTTAAAGCTTTCATTGCTCAGATAGTTCAAAAGCCAGAGTTGATGAAAGAATGGATAGCTGTGTTATCTGATGAAGAGAAAAGTCAAGATGAAGAATCTGTTTCTTCGGAAAACAGTTCAACAGAAAGCAGTGTTGATGATGAAGAAATTGATCAGATAAATATTGGAAAAACTCATTTATCTTCTGACAGTTTTGAATTTTATTTTGCAGATAAATTGAAGAAACTTAAAGAGAGAAAAGCTGCAAAAGAAATGAAAGAAGTCAAGGTGATTGAGAAGATAGTTGAAGTGGAAAAGATAGTGGAAGTAGAGAAGATTGTGGAGGTTGAAAAGATTGTTGAAGTCACAAAACCTTGTCTTACATGTTTGGAACCTTGCAAACAATGTGAAGAAAAAGACAAGCGGTTTAGTGAATCAGAAAATTTGAAAGAAAAGTTATTATTTGATATCAAGAATTTGAAAGAGTCATATGATGTATTAAATAGAACGGTGAATAGTTTGCAGAAAACTAATTCTGAAAGAGAAAATGCTTTGAAGATGATGAATGCTACAATGATGTCGAAGCAGAAAGAGAGAAATTTTTACATCGAAGAATGTGCGAAATGGAAGCAAGAGTTGGAAACTGAGAAAGCTGAAAATGAAAGAATCAGACGATTACTAAGAAGTTATTCGAGTTCTGATTACTTAATTGACAGAATTTACCCAACTGTTGCAGGTTTTGAAGCATTTGAAGACAAGAAGTCAAAGAATAAGGATACTGGTAAGAAACAGAGTGTCTGTTATAATAAGTGTCCGCCTCCAATTTGGGAAGGGTACTCGCCTAGAAAACCGAATGAGGAACAAGTAAAAAAGGCAGTCAATATAAAGTTAGAGTCCGACACAGATCATGAGTGCGAATTAATAAAAAGAGTGGTCGATCAGGTGTTGGATAAGGACGAGCAGTCAGAGTCAAAGTCCGAGTCCGAAAGTTCGTGTTTGTTAATCAGGAGTTCGAGTTCGTCTGGAAAAAGTTCAAAGTCGTCGGGAAAACGGGTGTATAGTAAAGAATTTTTGTTGTCAAAATCTAATTTGAATGATGAAACATTTGAAGTAGCATATACTTTGAATGATTCTGACAAATTATATTTTGATAAAGAATTTCCAATAAGAAGTGTTAAAACCAAAATGATAAAAAAGGTTTTCAAACTAACAGAAATTAATATTTCTGAAATAAAAGATTTAAATCTTTCTGAAAAACCTGAAAAATACACCCCAAGAGTTCAACAAAGGACAAACAAGAAAATGGGTTGCAATTATGGTTTAGACTTTCGAAAGAAACCAAACCATAATGGTAATTTCAAAAAGAAAGGATTGGGTTTTATTCCTCCAGAAAACTATAGAAATGAGAAAATGTCTAAAAATACAAAATTTGTTTCAGGTCCATCTGCTGAGGAAGAAAAGAAGAGCTCATTCTGGAGACAATCAAATCAGGAATTTCTTGCTGAAAAGAAGAAAACTGAAATTTTTCGGAGAAAAGAAACCAGAACCTGTTTTAGATGCAATGAAGTTGGTCACATTGCATGGAATTGTCCGTTGGCAACAAAGACAAAACAGGGAGTCTCAGATAAAATGAAAGATATTGTTGTTGATAACACCGAACCACCAACTGAAAGGTTTAAAGTGTTTAAAAACTCAACATATGAAGTTGGTGAATGTTCAAAGAGGTTTTACAGGAGAAGTGTGTCACACCCCGGCCGCGTGTAACGTGCAACCGCGGCGGAAACGCCGGGGAGTGTTGTGGACAGAATTAATTGTTTCATAACCATGGAAATCAAAGTTACATTTTATTTATCAATACACGTGTTACATTGTCTTTAAACAGGAAATAAAGAGTTTATAACATAATTAACTAAGTCTATCTTTATTTTTAGTCTCTAAGGCACAGGTCCGCCCTAGTGTCATGATCATCATCCTATGGAACAGCTCCTGAAAACACATGTGAAAGTAGGTACGTCAGCATAAAAATGCCTGTGAGATACATAGGTTTTGTGAAAATGGGATTCATGACTTGAGTTTAAAGAAATGTTTAATAACAGTCAGTCATGAACCTTGTAATTTGTCTTGCTTTGTAAACCATTTGAAAAACGATAATATCAGATGATATGTATAGATAAATGCAAGGTTAAACGAGTAACCAAGTAAAATGAGTTGAATAAGATAAGTTGTTTGTAAAAATGATGTCTTGTGAAGAGTATGTTATTTGTGTAAAATGTAATGTGTCTATACTGAAATGACTTGGATAACGCTACGATATGTAACATTATACAAACATTTATATATAGGAAGTACCAGCGGCGTATCCACCATGTTTGTATCATATTACATACGCCACGTTACTCCAATCATTTACCCAAAACCAACCACCATGTAAATTGTTCATGTATAAATCAACTGTCAAGTGTTATTGTGTAAATCATGTCGAAATGTCTATGTCCAATGTAAACCACCAAGTATGTATATCAATGTCAACATGTTCATGCTCAATGTAGATAATGTAATGTGTACCCAAAATATATCTTGTATGGTAAGCGAGATGTATCAACTCAACCATATGTAAAGTGCACAAAACAAGGTGTTGAAGTAAAACATGGTTTAAATCAACGTTATGTTTCGTGGAACAATGCATGCTCTACTGATATAAACATTTGTACGGTATTGAGAAATATGCATACATCCAAGCCTTGAGACTATGGCGATAAACCCTTAAACAAATTAAAGGTTATCTAAGTTATGTATATCGAATTCGGTCATTCCTTCCAATCCAAACAAACCCAGGATTTTAGGAACGGGAGTTGTCAATTCTTATGGTACCACTACCTACTAACGAACGGCGTAGCTAATGTTAATGAATGTATTGTTCCATGTTAAACAAACCAAATGTCATACCAAAATGAAGGCATGTGATGTAAACAATTTGTACTAAGTATGCACACAATGGGCATAAATAGCATGAAATGTAATGTGAAACAATGTACTAGTACGCACACAATGGGCATACATAGCATGAAATGTAATGTAAAACAATGTACTAAGTACGCACACAATGGGCATACATAGCATGAAATGTAATGTAAAACAATGTACTAAGTATGCACACAACGGGCATACGTAGCATATAATGTATTGAAATCATGTACTATAAATGTACTAATGAACATAGCAAGTATATGATGTGAAAACAGGAAAGCATGAAAGTAACAAGTAGGCACATGTGTTTCACCCCAAAACAGTTTAGAAAATAGTAAATGAGGGGTTCAATGTACTCACCTGAGATTGCTTTGATGTTCTTGTATAATAACCAAATAATGCTAGAGATCACGGAATATCAAACGGCACCTAATAGGTAGCTATATTAATATACCAGACCAAAATCGGAAGGATCGGATAGTATGCGGGTTCGTAAACCAAACGAGTATGGAGACTCGTGAAATATGGTTTAAAAAAGCCTACATACTAAAATGAAACCAAACCTAAGTGCTTACGGCCCATTACGACCCGTTTAGGTAGCTTATGCTACCTTTACGCGTCGTTCGCGTAGAACGCGTTTGGAACGCCTAACATCGTGACCACAAGGCATAACCTCGGAAGGTTATAGCTATGGTCCTAATGTGTTTGGTTGGATCCTAATGATCGACCAAATGGGTCGGGTTCGAAAGTATAAGCGATGGTTTAGATCGCTTACCTTACGACCCTATATAAGCACTAAACTAAAAGTGACGAGCTAAGCATGTTAGAACATGCTTAACTAAGTTTAGAAAACAGGTTTGGCATCAAAACAAACGGCTTTGATGCTCACGAGTAGTTTGGTTACAAAATACACATGAATGTGCATTTTGGCCGAAACTACGACTCGTCACTGAGCCTAGATAACATGGTAATCAGTAGGTATAGTCACTACGGACTATAACCATCGTGATCACGCTCACGTTATGAAGTTCTAATGAACTTCGTGTTGACCATAGGCTGGTCATGCAGAAAGTCAACAAAATGTTGACTTTCGGACTCGAAAAGCGAATAAAAGAACGAAAGAATACTTACGGAGGGTCCCCGAATGCTAATCTAGATCAAAATAGCTCAGGTATGAAACAAAGGTTCCAACTTAGAGCTTAGATCAGATTTTTGTGGGTTTTTATAAGAATGGGGGTGGGGTATTTATAGTATTTCCCGAACCGTTAGGATCGTTTCTTGAAAAACGTGATCGAATCTCGTGCGTACACTTGTCGAAAAGTTGTGGTTACTGAAAATGACCCTTAGTGAGCTGAAAGGGCAAGTGAAAACATGTGGTTGTGGTTTAATCAGCTGAGATTTGCTGACTAATCGATCTTATCTGATCTACATGTCTGATGCGGCCCGCGTGAAGGTGCAGGCTAAACTAATGCGGGCCGCATGGCCCCGTCTGATCTGCACCACTTGCAGAATTTACAGTTTAGGTCCCTGTTGCATGTTTAAGCCATTTCCGATACTTCTAAGGCCCGTAATGTCACACCCCGACCACGTAAAATAACAAAACGTGGCGGAAACGTCGGGGAGTGTTGTAACAGAATCATTGTTTCACAACCATGGAATGAACAAATTTTGTTTTATTGAATTTAATGTATTACAATGTCTAAACAACAAGGAAACATAACATAATTAACTAGTCTTGCATCTTTTAATGTCACTAAGGCCTCGTCCATTCCTATGTGAGCATGCACCAATATCATCATCTTATAACACCAACTACTGTACCTGAAACACATGTGAAAATACATCAGCATAAAAATGCCGGCGAGTACATAGGTTTTATTGATTTAGGATTCATGACTTATAAGTTTGGAAAAAGAAAGTTGTTTAACAAAAGTCAGTCATGATCCTTGTAAAATGTTTTGTTTTATAAAATCGTTTGAAAATCGATAATAGATATGTATAGTTAAAAAGAATGATGTAAGGTTAAATGAATAACCAAGTAAAAATGGGTTTGTATATAACCAACTGTTTTGTAAAACAATGTCTTGTGAAAAATATGTTATTTGTGTAGAAATGTATAAATCCAAATGAATGATTCAATTAACGCTACGACATGTAATATAATACAATCACTTATATATAGGAAGTACCAGCGGCGTATCCACCATGCTTGTAGTATACTACAACCATATCGTTACTTAAGTCACTCAAACAAACCACCAAAGCATATAGTTCATGTTCAAACCAATCATCAAATGTTCTTGTCTAAACCATCGTCAATGTTTAAAACCCAAAATGTAGTCATGTAGTTATGTGTAAACAAAAGTTATGTATGGTAAGTAACAAAATGAGAATACTTAACCATAAGTAAAAATGAACCAAAACAAAGTATTTTGAGTAAATCAAAAAGTTATGTTTTGCAAAGTAGAAAACTTGTTTTATTGATACAACATTTATGTGGTAAGTTAAACGCATTACATTCAAGCCTTGAGACAGCAGGATAACCTTAGAGCAAGGATTATCAAAGTAAAATGTTCACGGATTCAGTCATTCCTTACATCCACACCAACCCAGGATGTCAGGAACGGGATTTGTCAAGTCCTATGGTACCATTACTTACTACCGAGCGGCGTAGCTAATGTTAATGAATGTAGTAAAGAACCGTTTATGCATACCAAATGTCATACCAAATGTAAACCAGTTACGTGAAAACAATGTGCTAAATGTGCTAAGTAACATACAAAGCAGAAAAGTCATGTAGATCAATGTACTAATAGTGTACTAATGAACATAGCAAGTATATGATATGAAAACAAGAAAAGCACGAAAGTAACGAGTAGGCACATGTGTTTCACCCCAAAATGTTTGGAAAACAGTAAAAGAGGGGTCTATGTACTCACTTGAGGGTGCTTAGAAGTCTTGAACAACAACCAAGCAAAGGTAGAGGGATCACGGAATCAAACGGCACCCTATATAGATAACTACATAATTAACCGGACCTAAATCGAGGAATTGGATAGTATGAGGTTTCGTAAACCAAATGAGTATGGGAACTCATATGATATGGTTTAACAAGGCCTACATACTAAAAGGAAACCAAACCTTAGTGCTTTCGACCCATTACGACCCGTTTAGGTAGCTTATGCTACTTTAACGCGTCGTTTGCGTAAAACGCGTTCGGACCGTTTAACTAGTCCTATGACAAGTATTATATGCCTAAACATGCTTAATTATGTTTCTTAATCAGTTAAGTGACAAAAGTTTGGGTTACATATGCTTAATTACCAATTATGTATGAAAAGGGCATTTTGGTAATTTACCTAAGGCATATAAACTACTTATCATACAACTACCTAAACTAGGTTACCATAAGATATAACCTCGGAAGGTTATTTCCTATGCAACTATGGTCCCTAAATATGTTTGGTCGGATCCTAATGATCGACCAAACGGGTCGTGTTCGAAAGTCTAAGCGGGTGTTTAGTCCGCTTGACTTACGACTCTACACAAGCACTAAACTAAAAGTGACGAGCTAAACATGTCGAAACATGTTTAACAAAGTTAGAAAACAGGTTTGGTATCAAAACAAACGGTTTTGACACCTAAAAGTAGCTTGGTTACAAAATACGCGAGAATACGCATTCTGGCCGAAGCTACGGCTCGTCACTGAGCCTAGATAACGTGGTAATCAGTAGGTATAGTCACTAGGGACTATAACCATCGTGATTACGCTCACGTTATGAAGTTCAAACGAACTTCGCATTGACCATAAACTGGTCAATGCAGAAAGTCAAACAAAGTTTTACTTTCGGACTCGAAAAGCAATAAAAGAACGAAGGAATACTTACAACGGGTCCCCGCAAGATTGAATTCCGAGTACTCTCAGGTATGAAGTGTCAAAGCACCCCAACTTAGAGAGCAACCTCAGAATTCAAGTGTGGGTTTTTGCAAGTGAAGGCAATGGGTATTTATAGGAAAACAAGAGCCGTTAGGATCATTTCTTGAATCCCGAGCTTCGATCTGGACCGTACAAGTGCACCCACTGATTTAGAAAACCTTGGGCACTCCTAAACCAGCCCATAGAAGGCTAAAAACCATTTGCACAAGAGGGAAACAGCTGGAACAAGCTGGATTGCAATTTTTGCTGAACTGGGCATCTCACGCGGCCCGCCTAAGGAATGCATGAATCTTCACGCGGGCCGCCTGGGCATAGTTTGACAGATTTGTCAGTTTTGGTCCCTGCAGCTTAGAAACATGCGTTTCGGCCCATTTTTGACACGTTTAAGCCCCGTTAACCTCATTTCAAGGCTCTAAAATGAAGTTAAAGTATAGGGAACTCAAAACATGCTCAAAAATATCTCGGATGTCGGTTCGTTTGGTCGTACGATCGCGGTGTTCGCTTAATTACGACGGAATGCGCATAAGTGCGAAAAACGATCCAAATTGCGCGACGAATGGATTTTTCTCATGCCAAACACTAAAACATAATATTTTAATGCTTACATAAATTTTTGGATGTCCGGAAGTATTCAGAACGTAAGTTATGCGCGAAAGTGCAAACTTATGCACTTTTTGACGCTTTTAGTCCCTGAATGACCAAAAAGTTTATTTTAGCACACCGAATACCTCAAAGCCTATTTCTAAGCTATGTAAAGGATATTTAGGGTATG
This sequence comes from Helianthus annuus, assembly GCF_002127325.2. Lineage (NCBI taxonomy): Eukaryota > Viridiplantae > Streptophyta > Magnoliopsida > Asterales > Asteraceae > Helianthus > Helianthus annuus. The sequence goes on from NC_035443.2 coordinate 117,692,710, forward strand.
TTTAACTTATGGTCAAGTTCCGGAATGTTCGTTACAGTTCAAATTGGCATACTTTCGCAGTTTGTCATATTTAGTCCCTGTAAGCGAATAAACTTGATTTTGGCATACCAAACCTTCCAAAACTTATTTCTAAGTTATGTAAAGGTTATTTAGGGTATGTTAAGCCTATGTCACTATTCCGGAGTGTTTGTTGCATTAAACTGGTTATATTTACGAATCAGATCGCGCATAACCTTTTAGAAAGTGATTTAAAGCCCGAAATCGAACAAGAATCAATATGTGCAAATGATACACGTGTTTATACAAATCCCAAGTATGAAATACAATATTTCATTGGTTTGGCATTCGTTTGATGGCTGAAGTGACACAGGTGTCACACGTAAAGCCAACTTTAAGGCCCTAAAATGATGCCTAAGCATTGTGGACATGAAACATGCTCAAAAATATGTCGGATGTTGGTTCGTTTGGCCGTAGGATCGCGATGTTCGCTTAATTACGACGGAATGCGCATAAGCGCGAAAGATGATCCAAATGACGCGACGAATGGATTTTTCTCATGCCATCCACTAAGACATAATATAAGGATGCTTACATGAATTTTTGGATGTCCGGATGCATTCAGAACGTAAGTTATGCGCGAAAGTGCAAACTTGTGCACTTTTGACACTTTTAGCCCCTGAATGATCCAAAAGTTTGTTTTAGCATACCAAACCCATCAAAGCCTATTTCTAAGCTATGTAAAGGATATTTATGGTATGTTTAACTTATGGGCATGTTCCGAAATGTTCGTTACCGTTCGAATTGGCATACTTTCGCAGTTTGTCAAGTTTAGTCCCTGTAAGCGAATTAACTTGTTTTTGCCATACCAAAGCCTTCAAAACTTATTTCTAAGTTATGTAAAGGTTATTTAAGGTATGTTGAGTATATGTTGATGTTCCGGAGTATTTGTCGCATTAAAATTAGTACGTTTACGCATTAGTTTGCGTATAACTCTTTAGAAAGCGATGTAGAGTTTGAAATTGAACAAAAGTCAAAACATGAAAAATGTAAAACACAACCAAACAAACATTGGGATCAAATAACATTGTTTTATTGATAATAGAACTGTTCATAATGATTATAAGCACAAATGTTACAAATTGTGAAGCTTGACAACCAAAAATGGGTTGTTAAGAAATCTGATGTGAAAATTGACGATGAATCTGATTCCACAAAATCAGAGGAGCCACATGTTGTTGAAAAGAGTGAAAACTCAATTCCTCCAATGGATGATGAGAACTTTCCACCATTGAGGACTGAAAATTTTAAACAAAAGATTGGGAAATTTGAGATCTCGAATCAATTTTATTCTGAAAGGAATGAATTTGATTTTGAGAAAGCGTTTAATGGGAATGTGAAGAAAATTTTTGGGAAGATGATCGATGGGAAGGTTAAAGGGGTAAAATATTTTTATGCTACAAAGAAAGCAACATACACCCCGACTAAAGATGAATTGGTATCACCCAAAGCTTGTCAGGCTTGGGTGGACATTTTCTTTCATTGAAAAACGTGACTTGCCGGAGATCCCAAGTTTGTAATCGCGGACCAGGAATCAGCATCTTTCTTAAATTGATTTTGTGAAATGAATCTTAAAACTTTTAAATTTTACAGGTTAAGTGTGACTTGCCGGAGGTTCCAGGTTGGTAAGTGTGAAGCATGAATTGTCATTTTTATGGTTATATGAATTTGTGTGGACGTTTTATTCCTACATGTGGTTAAATGGTTTGGATAAACTTACAAGTGGTAAAAGGTTGGTTCTTATTAATGATTCGTCAAGGTCATTAAGTTGAACTTGATGTAATCTTCATGCATGTGATATTTCTGTAAAAGCAGGATGATGAACCCCGAACCTACAAGTGGTTAAAACAAAACTTATTTTCCGAAAAAAAAACCATTTTGATTAAAACAAACTTAAGTGTTTTGAAATCTAAATGGGAAAATGGTTTGTTGAAAGGGGGAGTTCTGATTGTTTATGCCAAATGAATGGTGAATTAAAGCGATTCGATATCAGTTGTCATCTTTCTGTACAGTTTGTTTTCAATTTTCTTTAAATGTGTTTGCATTTTAGGGGGAGTAAAAATTTCAGAAAATCTTCAGAAAACCCAAAAACATTTGAAAATTTGAAAAGCTTAAAAACATGATAAAATGAGAAATGAGTTTTTGTTGTGTAAACGAGGAAATGATAGTACATCAGTGGACAATCACAACATGCTAAAGAAATGGAAAGTATAAATGTGATAAACAATTTCACTGAGGATATGCCAGTAGGTTTTTGCACATTTAGTAAATTGTGACGAGATATAAACCTAAAATTTCAAACTTGCTTATTTTGTGGGTAACATTTCTTGGATATATGGGTAACCCCCCGAAATCTTGTTTGAAAGGTCCCTCTTTCTGAGATACTAGGTCTTTATACTTAGTAATATCTGGGGTATTATTCCGGGACTTCTGCTGAATGGAAATTCTGACCTAGTCCCCGTATAATACTTTGCGCTTGCTTGAAATATAGCTCACCCTCAGCAAAAATGATGAAACAATAAAATTGATAATCATTGTTGTTGAAGAAAAGATCCTCTAAAGGGGACACACCAAAAGTCGAACCGTCATCTCTCTGCTGAACGGAAGTTCTGACCTGAGCTCTCACGGTTTCGCACCTAACCCCTTTACAGATATCATTTGTGGTATACTCACATGTAAGACTGAATATTGGGATCTGGATACGGGAGTATATTCAAGTGGTGGGACATGCAAATAAGTTTAAGTGATTAAGACATTAATATCGTATCTCGAATCAGTTGAACTTTGTGTGAAAATTTAAATGGATCAGCATACTGACAATCTAGGTGAATTGTTTAGAACTTAAAATGAAACGAAGCTTAACGGTGTTGGTGATTTGTCTCATAAACTGATATGATCCTCTTACACAAACTCACAAAAAGATTATTTGTAAATATTTCTTTACTGCATTTCTTTATCTAAAATCCCAAAAAGATTTCATGTGTGTTTTAGAATAAATTTTGAAAAATTCAAAAAGATTTTCGACAACTGATGTTGGAAAGCTGTTTTTCAAAGTTCCAAGTGCTAAACATGATGACCATTTTGTGAGGGGGAGTCTATGTTTAATCAAATATGTTTGTAAACAAATTTATAATTGGTTCATCAGGATTATCATTGATAAATCGTTCTAGTTAAATTTGAGGGGAAGTCTGAATATCTAAAGTTTGTCGAATGATTAAATTTGTGAAATTTACTTTGAGGTAGAGATGTGCAGATAACCTGAGCTGGATGAGAGCCAGGTCACGATATTGGAACAACATCAAAGAGGATTTGAGAAAGTGCAAGGAATCAAGAGATTTGATCAAGAGAATTAGGACGCTCAAGAACCAGATCAAGATCCTGGAAGAGAAGAGATTCTGAAAGCCCGAAGACTGATAAAGACCGAAGTTGAGAAGACTCGACACTTACAACTCGTCAACATCTGAGGGGGAGTCTGTTAGTGCATACATCTGTCGACTTCGTCTTGTATCGAGTATTGTATTAGATTGTTAGATCAGGGCACATTGTACGAGAAAATAGGGTTTAGAAGTGTTTAAATGTGATTCCGCTTGAAAGAGCAGATTTCGCTTGAAATGACTTGTGTCATTTTCAAGCGGAATCAGCAAGTTTGATTATTTTGCTTGAAACCACTTCAAGCGAAATCAGAACAGTATAAATAGCTTTCAAGCGAGATCATTTGTAACAGTTGTGTAATTCCGGTACCAAGGTGCTGCCGAAGTGCCGTCTGATTGTAAACAGTTTCTGATCAATATTCAAGGCATATTAAAGTGAATTAAGCTGTTTTCCACATCTGTTTCTTAGTTTCCGCCTCTGAAACAGATTAGAACGCCTCTGATCGACTCGTTTCGGGGGAGTCTAAGTTTAATCAAATTGTAAACAGTTTCTGATCAATATTCAAGGCATATTAACGATCCTACAACTGCCATTCGATCCGATGCCTTCGGCGAGTTAAGTTTTGGCGTTCCGTTTCGATCAAGCCTAGCGATAGTTTGGTTACACATTCTCATCCATATTTCATATATTTATTGTAATTTGCTACGTTGGGTCGTTTTTACATATCCTATTTTCAAGTTGTGATACATTAACTGAGTTTCGTTTCGAATATGCGATTTCTTTGCGATGCTACACGGTCATCGAGGAGGGTAGAATAGGTCCTCTCTCAATGTCATCGTGAACATTAATGTATTTTAAGTAATGAGTTGCACTGCGACACATCACGGCTATCAAGGAGGGTAGAATTGGTCCTCACTCGACATCTTCGTGGTTGTCAGCAATGCAATGTGATGTGATAGTGACAGAATATGTGAAAATATTGCGATATGGCGATGTATGCGATATAGTTACATTATGATCCGAATCTCTGGTGTAAGGCGTAACGAGTATATCGAGTAGTAACAACGCACGAATGTGCGGGTTGTTACAATAACAGTTATCACTCTAGCATACAAATGGCACAATTTGAGGCATTATATGAAAGAAAATGTCGATCGCCGATTGTGTGGCGTGAGATCAGAGATGCGCAACTAACCGGTCTCGAGCTACTGCAAGAAACGACTGACAAGATCCTCCAAATTCGAGACAATCTGCTGAAAGCTCGGAGTCGTCAGAAATGTTACGCTGATAGACGATGCAAGCCCCTTGAATTTGACGTTGGCGATCACGTACTCCTAAAGGTATCACCTTGGAAGGGTGTGATCAGATTCGGCAAGAAAGGAAAGCTCGCGCATCAATATGTTGGACCCTTTAAGATTCTGGAAAGGATCAGAAAAGTGGCCTACAGGCTCGAACTACTGGAGGAACTTAGCAACGTCCACCCAACTTTCCATGTATCGAACCTTAGAAAGTGCCTAGCCGAGCAGGATTTACAAGTTCCGCTAGAAGATCTCCAAGTGGACGAAACATTACACTTCATGGAGAAGCCTGTCGAGATCATGGAACGAGAAACCAAGAAGCTCAGGTGCTCACGCATCCCCATTGTGAAAGTTCGCTGGGAAGGCAAACGAGGCGCAGAGTTCACCTGGGAACTCGAAAGTGACATGAAGGCGAAGTACCCGCAGTTGTTTGTTACGGCTTCAGCCTAATTTCGGAACGAAATTCCCTTAAGAAGGGGAGGCTCTAACACCCCGTGTTACGAAAGCCAAAGTCAAAGTCAAGATTGAAGTCAAAGGAAGAAAAGATTGCTAATTGCAATCTGTCACTCCTTGCTTGTTGGTGCATACATCTGTCGACTTCGTCTTGTATCGAGTCTTAGACTACATTGTATAGATTAGGGCACGTTTACGAGAAAATAGAATAGGTTGTGTTGTTATCTAGCTGATTTCGCTCCTAGGGTTGATTTCGCTCCTAATGTCATATTGGTGATTTCGGGTGAAATCACATGTGGTTGATTTCGCTCCAAATAGTCTGTTTGATTTTGAGCGAAATCACAAGCCCTATATATAGGATACTTTAGAGCGAAATCAGTAATCAGAGCCTTGTATTCCATGCCGAAGTGCTGCCGGTGTGAGATTTGAATGTAATCGCTGTCAGATCAATACAATCAGTGAGTTAAGTGAAGATTTAGTTGTTTCTATCTTTGTTTCTAGTTTTCCGCACCTAAAACGAAGTAAAACTCCTCTGAACGACTCATTTGGGTTAGTCACACGATCCTACAATTGGTATCAGAGCCAGTTGGAGGAGTTCTGCAGTTTAAAGCCGAATTTCATCGAAATTTCTTGTTTCTACGCCTTCTTTTCTTCATCAAAACAAGATTTCACGGTCAAAATCGAACCAAATTTTCACAGACTGTTTAAAATTGGACATAGATAAACCCTTGAAAGTTTCATTGCTAAAATCGGACTAAATATGGACCAAAATGGACCCTGAGTTGATTTCGCTCGAACTGACCATTCCTGATTTCGCTCGAGATAAACATTTGATTTCGCTCCAGGAGACAATTTTTCCCGATTTCGCTCCAAAACTTCTTTTTGATTCCGCTCCAGGAAGTTGTTCTTATGATTCCGCTCCAAACTGCATTTGAGATTTCGCTCCTAAATACCTCTGATTTCGCTCCAGAAGTGTTGATCTGGTGATTTCGCTCCAAACCATCTTGGTGATTTCGCTTCAGAGACACAAACATCTGATTCCGCTCCTGTGTTCAGTGTGATTTCGCTCCTAACAACCAAAGTCCAGATTTCGCTCCAAAGTTCATTTGGTGATTCCGCTTCTGGGTTTGTGTTGTTATTTTGCTTGAAACCAACTGTTTTGTAAAACGTGATACGTCATTATGAGTGAAGAGTTCTACAACGCGTTTGCTTCATCTCCGACTGCTCCGGCTTCCATTGCTCAAGTCATGAATTTGGAAAATGAGACAGGAACTACACAAAAGCCCCTGAAACTGATGAGTATCGAAGAATACTACGGGTGGAAGGATAGATTCGAAAACTGGGTTCAGGCGAATCAACTTAGATCTTGGGAATGTATTCTGTAGAAATATGTTTTGCCACGAACAGATTTGCAGGTTATCAAAGAGCTATCAGAGTTTACTGATCAAGAACGGAATATGTATAAAGCCGAGAAGATGATGATCAGTCTGCTTCAATAAGCCATCAAAGAAGATATCTTTATATTGCTTTAGCACGACAAAACTTCAAAATCAATTTGGGATGCACTTAAAGTCAAGTTGGAGGGAAGTGAGAACATAATTAAGAGCAAGAAGGCATTGCTCAAGAAAGAGTTTGATTTGTTCAGCAGTCTACCAGGTGAAGATACAAAGAAACTGATTGAGCGATACTGCCACTTAGTGCGATCCATGTCGATGCTGAGTATTACAAAAGATCGTGAAGAGTGGGTAGATAAGTTAGCTGATGCGTTACCGCAAAAAGAGTGGGGAACTTACTTGATGATTCTGAAAAATACCGGGGTTTATGATGGATTAACGATTTCTCAGTTTATCGAGAAGATTGAAAGTCAGGATTTGGAACAGCAGAAGATCGCTAGGATGAACAGTCCAAGTGGTCAACAGGATGTAAAAATGTATTACAAAGGTAGTGTTCCAGTTCCAGAAGCTGAGAGAAGTCCTAAAATACAAACTGCGTTTAGTGCTGGGGATTCAATGGAAAAAGTTGATCAGACGTCAAACAAAAGCAGTGGATTCTCTTCATTTCCAAGTGTCAATCCAAAAGAGTCAACTACAAATTTTCATTCTCAAAGCTAAAAAACGGGAAATGGTTGTGTGATCCAATGCAACATCACATTAAATCTTCCAGAGGGTCAAAGTTTTTCTGAAGAAACTGCTAAAGACCACATGGCTTTACTTGGTTCTGTGTTACTCTCGTGTGAAGGATTAGTTGCAGGTCGGATCGGAAATCCTATGCTCACAAAGGAGGATTACGATCAGATAGATGCCGAAGAGATGGAACTAATGGATATCAAATGGTGTCTAGCTATTGTTCTTAGACGAGCTGAAAAATTCAAGCTTATTACTGGGAGAAATGACTTTCTTGATGCACATGTTTCTACTTTAGGTTTTGATAAATCTAAAGTTACTTGTTTTCGTTGCAGGGAAAAAGGTCATTTCAAGCGAGCTCAGAATCCATTCGGAAAAGACGATTACTACCGGAAAGCCATTTATCAGCAAGTGGGTCAGCAACAACTACATGAACCACAGGTGGCTCATGGTAGAAAAATCGAGGATTCTAAGAGAGCATGTTTGGTGGATTTTAACTGGAACAACAACATATCACCAGAAAGCAAAGTCTGTTTAGTCAATCAGGATGATGAAAGATTACCTGAAAGCTTCAGCTGGGATATGTTTGTTGATGAAAAAGGAGAATTCAAAGCATTCATTGCTAAGATTGTTAAAGAACCAGATATGTTTACCACATGGATGAAGTCTATTGGAGAGACTTTGAAGAATGAGGAGAAAGAGTCTGTTGTTTCTGATGAAAGCTCAGAAAGTGCTGATGAAAGCTCACAAAGTTCAGATGAGAGTGTACAAAGTGATGACAGTTCTGAAAAGGAAATTGTTTTTGATAAAACTCCATCTGATACTGGTTCATCGGATAATAGTTCTGAAAAATCTGTAGAGTTTGATCAGTCACCTCCAGATGACAGCAGTGATGATGAGGAAGAAAAACATATTAACATTGCAAAATCTCATCTATCTCCTAAAATTTTTCATTTCTATTTTGCAGATCGATTGGAGAAACTGAAGGAGAAACGAGCTGCAAAAGAGCAACAAGAAATGAAGACTGAAAGTGTTGTTCAAAATGAGAAAGTTGAAAGTGTTGCTGAGGAGATTAAAGAGACTGAGCAGGTTAATGAAGCAGAAAAGGTGAATGCAACAGAGAAAGTGATCGAAGCTGAAAAGATTATAGAAGTGGAAAAGATCATTGAAGTTGAAAAGATTGTTGAAGTCATCAAGCCTTGCACAAAGTGTTTGGAATCTTGCAAGGAATGTGCAGCAAAAGATGAGATGATAGCTTAATATGAGAAGAAGAAAGAGCAGTTGTTGTTCAATCTCAACTATGTAAAAGAATCTTATGATGTCTTGAACAAAACTGTAACAGGTCTTCAAAAGACAAATTCTGAGAGAGAATAAGCACTAACGATGATGAGAGAGAACAAGCACTAACGATGATGAATGCTGTTATGATGACAAAGCAAAAAGCTATCAATTTCTACATCGAAGAAAGTGCAAAGTGGAAGCAAGAGTTGGAAGCTGAAAAGATTGAAAATGAGAGAATCAGAAGATTATTGCAGAGTTATTCTAGTTCTGATTATCTTATTGATAGAATTTATCCAACTGTTGCAGGTATGGAAGCTTTCCAAGATGAGAAGCCAAAGAAAAAGGATACTGGTAAGAAACCGACTGTTAGTTATAACAAGTGTCCGCCTCCAATTTGGGAAGGGTATTCTCCTAGAAAACCAAACGAGGAGCAACTTGAAAACGCAGTCAATATAAAGCTAAAAACCGATACAACTGATGAATTACCAGAAAATATTGACGTCACATTCACCTCGTCTGATACTGATCATGAGTCTGAGTTAATAAAAAAGGTGGTCGATCAGGTGTTAGATACTGATGAGGAGTCTGAGTCAAAGTCTGAATCTGGAGGGTCAAGTTCGTCAGTCAATGGTCCAAAGTCGTTGGTCAAAAGGGCTTATAGTAAAGAGTTTTTGATATCCAAATCAAATTTGAATGATGAAACATTCGAAGTAGTTTATACTTTGAATGATTCTGACAAATTATATTACAACAAAGAGTTTCCTATAATGAGTGTTAAAACAGAATTGATTAACAAGACTTTCAAACTAATAGAAATTAATATTCCAGAATTGAAAGTTTTGAAAATTTTTGAAAAACCTAAAAAATACACTTCAAGAGTTCAACAACGTTTAAACAAGAAAAAGGGTTACAATTCTGGTCCTGGTTTTCAAAAGAAACCAAACCAAAATCGTAGCTACAAAAAGAAAGGTTTAGGTTTTATTCCACCAGAATATTCTAAAAATGAGAAAAATTCTAAAACGAAAACAGAATTTGTTTCAGGTGGAAGTGCTGAGGATGAACAGAAGAAACCGTTCTGGAAACAATCAAATCAGGAGTTTATTGCTGAGAAGAAAAGGAATGGAACTGGGGTGTTTCATCCAAGAGAGACTCGAACCTGTTACAAATGCAATGAAATTGGTCACATTGCATGAAACTGTCCGAAAAATGCAAAGACAAAACAGGGAGTTTCTGAGAAACTAAAAGAGAAAGTTGTTGATGTTGAACCACCAACTGAAAACGTTAAACTTTTTGAAAACTCAAATTATGAAGTTGGTGAGTGTTCAAAGAAAAATGTTTACAAAAAGAAAGCCAAAGACAACCAATTGTGGGTTGTTAAAAGGGTTGATGAGAAAGTTGGCGATGATTTTGGTTCCACAAAGCCAGAGGAGCCACAAAGTGAGGAAAAAGAGGTACATTCTGTGTTTTCAGTAAGTGATGATGAATTTCCATCACTGAAATTTGAAGAAATAAAAAGAAAGTTGGTAAGGTTGAGATCTCGGATCAATTTTACTCCGAGAAAAATGAGTTTGATGTCGAGAAAACATTCAATGGGAATGTTAAGAAAATTTTTGGGAAAATGCTTAATGGGAAAGCAAAAGGGGTTAAAGATTTCTATGCAACTAAAAAGGCGACTGTTAACCCAATTGAACAAGAGCTGAAAGAGCTAAAAACACCCAAGGTTGGTCAGACTTGGGTGGAAATTCTTTTCCCTTAAACATCTGACTATGCCGGAGATCCCAAGTTTGTAATCGTGGATCAGGAATCGGCATCATTCTTGTAAAATGTTTTTGTGAAAGATTTGAAAAATTGTTGAAATCTTTACAGGTTGAAGGACTACGCCGGAGCTTCCAGGTTGGTAAGTGTGAAGCAGGAATCGACACTTTGTTCTTACAATTGGTAAATGATCTAGTGTAGATGTTCTATTCTTACACTGGACAATGGTGATGGTTTTAAGATTGGTACAAAGGGTGCATTCTTTCATACGGTATATCAGGGACATTAATTTGTACTTGATCTACTACAAGTGTTTGGTGAACAATATGATGAACCATACCCCTAATTTTCAAGTGATACTACAATTGGTAAAAACAAACTTATTTTCCGAAAAAATCATTTTGATTAAAACACACTTAAGTGTTTTGAAATCTAAATGAGAAAATAGTTTGTTGAAAGGGGGAGTTCAGATTGTTTATTCCTAAGTGGATGGCGATTTGATGTGATTCGATATCAGTTGTCAACTTACTGTATAGTTTTGTTTTACAAATGGGTCAAGAGTCTAGTTTTGTTTTCAATTTTCTTTAATGTGTTTGCATTTTAGGGGGAGTAGAGAAATAAAAAATTTCAGAAAATCCAAAAACATTAGAAAATTTGAAAAAGCCAAAAACATTATAAAATCAAAAATGAGTTTTGTTGTGAAAAAGAGGAAATGATAGTACATCAGTAGTCTATCATAACATGCTAAGGAATTGAAAAGTAAAAATGTGATAAACAATCTCACTGTGGATATGTCAGTAGGTTTTTACACATTTAGTAGATTGTGACGAGATATAAACCTAAAAATTCAAACTTGCTTATTCTGTGGGTAACAACTTCTTGAATATATAGGTAACCTCTGAAATCTTGTTTGAAAGGTCCCTTATTCTGAGATACTAGGTCTTTATGCTCAGTGATATCTGGG